>NC_092037.1:72261342-72861342 GCF_003086295.3 Arachis hypogaea
TCTCATCACAAGATGCACTCTTTTTCCTAAAAAGGTTTTTTAATGAGGCGTCAAGATTGAGATTTAATCCGACTTAAGGGTATGAAAAACTCCCGCCTGTATATATTTGCACTTTCTTTAAATAAAATACATTTCAGATATTCTACAAGTTCTCAAGACGCATTAATCTGAAGCATTCATCGTCTGATTATAAAGCAACGGATCGAACAGAAAGTGAAGAACATATTCACTATACGATCTCGATAGGAATGATCGACCGACAAAGGTGAAAACGCGATTCACCTAAAGGTCGATTAAACCAGGACAGAAACCACAATCTATAAATCGGCAAAAGATGAACACAGAATAATGCAAGAAATTATCGAAAGTGATCCCAAAAAGAGCCTGACGAGGTCTTATGGATTGCTATATAATAACTTAAAAAGACTGGCTGACACTAAAAAGTCGGACCAAGTCAATCCAAGTTATCAGCAAATCCCTGGAAAGAGGTCTGGCCAACCCTATTAAAGAGGAATTGCTATAACTTAGAAGAGATCGACCTAACGAAGTCGGTCTCCTACAAAGACAAGTTGTATAAGTAATCCCTGAAAGAGACCTAACAAAGGTCCAAGAAAGAAGATTACAAAAAAAACAACTTAGAAGAGATCGACCTAACGAAGTCGGTCTCCTACGAAGACAAGTTGTAAAAGTAATCACTGAAAGAGACCTAACAAAGGTCCAAGAAAGAGGATTACAAAAAATAACTTATAAGAGATCGACCTAACGAAGTCGGTCTCCTACAAAGACAAGTTGTAAAAGTAATCCCTGAAAGAGACCTAACAAAGGTCCAAGAAAGAGGATTACAAAAAACAACTTAGAAGAGATCGACCTAACGAATTCGGTCTCCTACAAAGACAAGTTGTAAAAGTAATCCCTGAAAGAGACCTAACAAAGGTCCAAGAAAGAGGATTACAAAAAAACAACTTAGAAGAGATCGACCTAATGAAGTCGGTCTCCTACAAAGAAAAGTTATAAAAAGTAATCCCAAGGGGTTGCTCGAAAAGATCAATTGAAGAAGATCAAACTTTCAGAGGGGAGATAATTTGACCCGATAGACCTTGACCTCGCCACAAAAGCGATCAAAAGAGGATGGATAAAAAATAACTCTGAAAATCCCAGGTAATGATAAAGAAAGCTGCAAGCAAGCATATCACAGTTATCATAAAACAAAGACTCAACAGGCCGCTTGAAAGCCAACCCCAAGAGCCAGAGAAACCATTTTGTTTTTCAAAATAAAGTTGTTAAAAATAGCAACTAAAAGTATCAACAGTCAATAAAGCATCATTTACAAAAAAAAGAGTTCAAAGCCCACAAACCGGGCTATTTACACAAATACTTAAAAAAAGGAGGTCAACCAAGATCTGGAGCCTTCCTGGCAGTATCAGTACGGGGAGAAGGAGGGCAAGTTTGAATAGGCACAGCATCTACAGTTCCATCATCCCGGTTCAGAATCTGGCAATCCGGATCGGACGTAACGGGAGGAACCGAGGAGGTCGACACTTTAAGAGAAGGCACTGGGGGAGGGTCAGCATCATCATCATCCTGGTCATCAAGGAAAATCTTACCATCCCTCACAACATTGTCCAGGCTGACGAGAGTTAAGTCGGCATCAGGAGTAACAATCCGGAACTGCTCCATCAGGTTCTCGGAGGCAGCAGTTATGCTGCCCACAAGGTGACCCTGAAGCTCGGTATAATTAACCCCAGCAGTTTCCAAATCATCCCAGAGATGCATTAATTCCCTATAAGCTGAGACATAGCTATCCTTATGCTTCAGGGCCATGTCCTCAGCCAACTTCAAAGAAGCAGCCAGGGCAATAGAGCTGGCCTTCTCACCCTCCAGCTCCTTCTCCACCTTCGCCAACTTCACCTCCAACTCATCCTTCAGACCCTTGATCCGATCAAATTCTGACTTGGCCTCCTCCATGAAGGATTTTGTGGCATGAATCGGAATCCCCTGAACTGTTCGGAAAATAGCCACACCCATATGAGCCATCTTCATACTACTTTTGGTGATAAAATCCAGATGCTGAAGAAGAGACACGTCGTCCATGGAAAGCCCACCATAGGGGGCAATTTGCTGGTCAACAAACTCGATAGCATCAAAGTTCGGGGCATCCAGGTTAAAAGGCTCGGATATTTTTTTCTTTTTCAAGGGAGGGACACCAGAAGCAACGGTAGAAGTCTGTGGAGGATCGACCTGATGAAACCGAGGAGTAGAAATTACTTTCCTCGGCCTGAGAGAACTCGGCACATGAGGCTTCACTGGGATCTGAGAAGATCCCTCGCCGGCCACTTTGGCCGAGATGTTCAGAGCAGCAGTTTCTTTCTTTGCCCTTTTAAAAGCCTTCATGGAGTCATTGTTCTTTGACATATCTACAAATATAGAAATAGCTACAACAAAGAGTTACGGTCACAAATAAGAGGAAGAAAAAATTAAGAAACAAGTATAAGAGACAAGTCAGACAAGTACCCAAAATAGTCCGAACCAAGGATGGGTCATTCAAAAACCTTTTTGTATCAAGATGGGGGTGGTTTCCCCCATAGATCCTCAAGAACAACAACAAAGGCATGCTCAACATCATCAAGCATCTCCCAGGTATAGTGAGATACTCTCACATCCCTCTGCCACTCCAGAGGGAAAGAAGGCTCATCATTTTCATCAAGAAAAAAGGGCGGGCCCCCTCGACAGCACGAACCTTAAAGAAGTAATTCTTGATGTCCTTAAAGGACTCATTATACATAGCAAAAACTTTATGGCCCTGGGCGGACCTGAAGGAGACCCAGGAATCTTTCTTTTTTAAAGAACCACCAGGCTTGGCGGAAACAAACAAATAAAGGAAAAGAGTCTGGGAAGGTGTTACATCTAATTCACGGTAGAGAAGTTGAAAAATTTTAATAAAACCCCAGGAATTAGGGTGAAGCTAGGATGGGGCAATATTACACGACCACAACAGGTCGGTCTCGAAAGCAGTAAAAGGAAAAGTAACGTTCAACTGGCTAAAGAAGTATTCATAGGCATAGAAGAAGGGACGCTCTCTCTCAATAGAAGTCGGAAAACAAACTCTCTCATCAGAATCAGGAGCAACAAGCTCGTAATCCTCCTCACGGGCATTGTTACCACAAATCCTATGGCGCTTCCTCAGCTCTGTGCAAAACTCAGCATCCATAACAGAAACACACAACAAAACAAGGGAGTCTAACCAATCGGACATCCCCTCGGGAACTTTGGAAGACATCTCTACAATGTTATTGCGAGAAGACATGAGGCCAACTAACCCTACAAGTAAGAAAAGAAGATGGGGTTACCACAAACATCTCGGACAAAGGGAGAAAACAACTCGGTCAATACTTCTCAGGCGATGGAATAAAGAAAAGGAAAACCCCAAGACTCAAACAAAAGTCCTGCGGCATCCTTTGGAGGCAGTAACAAAGCAAGGTTTCCAGAAATCAATCTACAAGCTTACATCCCAGCATGTCTCAAAAAGAAATTCAAAAAACAGCAAACACCTTTCTTCAAGGAGAAATACAAAAATCGTTACATTCTACCAAACACGCCAAGCAGAGACCATTAAAGATGCAACCTTTTCTCAAGATCAGACAAAAAGCAAATCTCCAAACCAAGCGAGGAATAGACGCAGATGTTTTATCAAGTATCAGGCAGAAAAAAAACACAAGCGACAATAAAACCCTAGAAAGCCTCAACGGAAAAGCCAAGAGAATGCATAAAAGAAAGACAGGAAAAACATGTTACAGTGACAAGCAAATACAAGACCTCGAAAAGATTCAAACTTTCAGACATGCAAAATCAAAGCTTCACCAAAAATTGAAAACGAAGCTACAAGAAAGCCAGCACTTACCTGGAAAAGAGCAGCAAGCTTCAAGGAAATTAAAGATAGAGACGAAATCTGGGACGCCCTCTCACAAGCAAAAACGCGAACAAAAGCAATGTCGCAGAAGAGAAAACGCGAAAACCACAAAAACTCCAAGAGAAAGCAGAAGCGCAAACGAAAGAACAGAAAGCAAAGAGAACAGAGAAAAGAAGTTACGAAAAGGCTAAAGGAGAGAAACCGTTTCTGGATTTTCAAAATCAAAGTAAAAGAGCCAAAGGGAAATGGGGCAATTAATGCTCAAATTAAAGAAGGCATTAAACCCTCGCACGTTCCCAAAAAAGTGCCGATATAAAAGCGCGCGTCTTTTAGAAGAAACGTTCTACATTCAAAGCTGCTACAAAGGAGTCAACAAAATGCTTGAGTTCGGCTTCACCAAAGACAGACCGAAGTCAAAGACTCGATCTCAAAAGAAGACTGAGCTCAAGCAGGGGTACTGTTCATATCCTGGGTCGAGTTGTCCAACCCGGGATGTTCTACAGACAAAGCGACCGACCTCTTCAGGTCAGGACAATCCGACCTCTTCTCAAAGAACTCGGCCAAGTCACGAGAAAGCCCAAACAAAGGGCCCAAATAGAGGAACACGTCCCAGATACTAAGGCAGCCCAAGCCTACAAGAGAAGGGCGGTTTCCTTGAAGATAAGATGACCTCACTTGAAGATAAGATAAAGATAAGATAAGATAACTAACTTATCTTATCCACAGGAGGCCACATCTCACCATTATAAATACACTGGAGCACCCAGGTATAACTCAGATTCTGATCCTACTCAATACCTGCTTAATAACCTTGCTAACTTAAGCATCGGAGTCCCTTGCAGGTACCCCCCACCCTCCGGGGACGAAGGATCAGCAGCACTTTCAGTCCCACAAGTCGGACACACCAGCTCCGGCCGCTATACACCTGCCAGACACGTCGGCTCCGACCAACACAGAAGATCTCGACCGAGATCGACCTATAGTTTCAGGTAACCCCCGGAACAGGTATCAATATTTGGTAGTGGATATGGGTCTTTAGGACATGCCTTGTTCAGATCGGTGTAGTCGACGCACATCCTCCACTTGCCGTTTTGCTTTTTAACCAGCACCACATTTGCGAGCCACGCCAGATACTTGACCTCTTTAATGAAGCTGGCTTCTAGAAGGGCTTGTACTTGTTCTTCCACCACTTGGGCCCGCTCTTATCCGAGCTTTCGTCTTCTTTGTTGAACAGGTCGCGACCCGAGGTACACTGACAATTTATGTGACATGAAATTGGGATCTATCCCTGGCATGTCAGAGGCTTTCCGAGCGAAGAGGTCGTAATTTTCTTGTAGGAGTCTTATAAGTTCCTGCTTCAGATCTTCTTTCAGGCTGGTTCCTATGTTGGTATTTTTTCCTTCCTCTTTCCCGACCTGTACTTCCTCAGTTTTTCCCCCAGGTTGTGGTCACAAGTCTTCCCTAGCTCTGACTCCTCCGAGCTCAATGGTGTGAACCTCCTTGCCTTTTTCTCTTAGGTTCAGGCTTTCATTATAGCACTTCTTCGCCAGTTTCTGATCTCCCCTGATGGTTGTTATTCCTCTGACGTTGGAAATTTCATGCAAAAGTGGGGGGGTAGACACCACTGCTCTGAGCCGATTTAGGGTTGTCCTACCTATTAAAGCATTATAGGCTGATCCCACATCGACGACTATGAAGTCGATGCTCACATAGTCGTCGCTCAGAGTTTTGGATTTTGCCCCCTTTTCAAAAGTTGTGTGTAGGGGGATGAATCCTAGTGGCTTTATTGGTGTGTCCCCCAGCCCATACAGTGTATCAGGATAAGCTCTTAACTCCTTTTTATCCAGTCCCAAGTTATCAAATGTCGGTTTGAACAGGATGTCGGCTGAGCTTCCTTGATCCACCAGGGTTCTGTATAGGTGGGTATTTGCAAGGATCATAGTTATCACAACTGGATCATCATGTCCAGGGATGATGCCTTGCCCATCTTCTTTAGTGAAAGAGGTGGTAGGAAGGTCGGGAGCTTCGCCCCTGACTTGGTAGACTTTCTTCAAGTGTCTCTTGCGAGATGATTTTGTGAGGCCGCCTCCACGGAATCCCCCCGAGATCATATGTATATGTCTTTCCGGGGTCTGTGGTGGTGGATCTCTTCGGTCCTCGTCATCTCATTTTCTCTTGCCGTGATAATCCGACCTTTCCATGAGATATTTGTCCAGCCGACCTTCTCTGGCCAGCTTTTCTATCACATTTTTAAGGTCGTAACAATCATTTGTTGAGTGACCATACAGTTTATGGTACTCACAGTAGTCGCCACGACTCCCCCCCTTTTTTATTTTTGATGGGCCTAGGGGGAGGTAGTCTTTCAGTATGTCAAATTTTCCTGTAGACATCAACTAGGGAAACTCATAGAGGAGTATAGGAGTGGTATCTCCTAGGCCTTTCAGGGCCGACTTCCTTTTTTTCTTGAGCTCTCTCTTTCTCTTTTGGTGAGTGAGAGTGCCCAAGTCGCCAACTTGGCTCTCGAAACCTGGCATTTTCCTCCATATTGATGTACTTCTCAGCTCTTTCTTGTACATCACTCAAGGAGGTCGGGTGCCTTTTTGAGATAGACTGGGAGAAGGGGCCTTCTCGAAGTCCATTTACCAAGCCCATAATCACTACCTCTGTGGGCAGGTCTTGAATCTCCAAACACGCTTTATTGAACCTTTCCATGTAATCCCTCAAAGGTTTGCCAACCTCCTGTTTTACACCCAAGAGGCTCGGTGCATGCTTTACCTTATCCTTTTGGATAGAGAACCGCATGAGGAACTTCTGTGAGAGGTCATCGAAACTAGTGACTGACCTTGGAGGGAGGCTGTCGAACCACTTCATCGCTGCTTTGGTAAGAGTTGTCGGAAAAGCTTTGCAGCGAGTGGCATCAGAAGCGTCAGCCAAGTACATCTGACTTTTGAAATTGCTTAAATGATGCTTTGGATCAGTGGTTCCGTCGTAGAGGTCCATATCAGGGCTTCTGAAATTCCTTGGAACTTTGCCCTCATAATGTCCTCGCTAAATGGATCCTCTCCTCCTAAGGGAGAATCTTCTCGGTTGCTGCGAGAACTTCGACTTTTAAGAGCGGACTCCAGCCTTAAGAGCTTTTCTTCTATCTCTTTTCGTCGCTCAATCTCGTTCCTCAAGTTTCTCTCAGCCTCTCGCTGTCGCTCCAGCTCTTGCTCTAACTGTTCCAGGCACCCTTCATGGAACAATCCCATGAAATTAGCTACATGGGGTTGTCCCTCCTTTCCTGATTCGTGCCCTTTAGAGGAGTTTACCTTCGGGTCCTTGACTCCTGAAGTGCGTTCTTTATGCTGGTTGGTCACTCCTTGATGAGTGGCCATATCCCCGTCATGGTTTCTAACATCTTGATTCTCTTGCTCAAAATCAGATGCTGTGTTTCCGTCTTCGTGTAAATCGTCCGCCATCACTGGTCGATCTCTCGAGTACCCAGCAACGGCACCAATGTTACGTTGGATAACTGAAGATTAGTGGGTTGGACTCGTTGGGTTGGCCCAATCATCTGAAGGAGGAAGCCTCCGACTAGGTTCGCATCAAGAAGCCTCCGTCCGACTTGTGTGTATGAAAGAATGGGGGGTGGTACCTGTAAAGACACTCTGATGTCTAAGTTAGCACAGGGTTTGAGCAGGTTTTAGAGTATTGGCACTTAGAGATACCTGAGGGGTGTCAGTGTATTTATAGTGGTGAACCAATAACCACCGTTGGAGTAGTTCCACCTTTTAAGGAGGATAACCGTCCCTTTATCTTAGGGAAGTTGAGATATGGCTCCTGGAAGTGGGTTGAAAGATTTTAGGGGCAGTTACTTATTCGAATAAGTGTTATCTGCCAGCTAATCTTTGCTCCCAACGTCCTTAGGGTGGAGTCTATGTCGAATTCGACTTCTTTTGATGAGGTCGGTGAGTAGCAAAGTCCAATCTAGGGATTGGGCCTTTTGGGTTTATTTGAGCTTGGGCCTTAGTGTTGGGTGAAGGTATGAACAGTATCTATCTATGAGTGTATGTTGTGTTATATATATGGTAACTTTTTGATACCTCGTTCAACCTTGAAGCTACGATAAGGTTGTATTTGTTAAACACGTTTGAGAGGATAAAAGTGCGTTTAAATACTTTGAACGTTGTTCTTTGATGTTTGGCAACTTTTCTTCTCTGAACGCCGACGTGATTTTGCATCCCAAAAGTCCGTTCACTAGAAGCAAGAAATTATAGCTTCTGCGTTTAGGTTTGTTGCTAGTCATTATTAGTTTTTTCCATAATTTTTTTAAATAAAAAATATTGAGAGTATTAAAATAATTATTCTAATTTTTGTGCACTATTTATTATTCTAATTTTTTAAAATATGTATTATTGTTCCTTTTAAAAATGATAAATTAAATAAAAAATTAATTATAAATAATAATAAAAATATAACTAATAAAAAGTTAGAACCTAAAATAATAATAAAAATAAGATTATTAGGAGTACTTAAAAAGAGTACTAAAATATGTTATTTTATATATTATTTTTAATTTATTAAATAAATATTAATTTTACAATAAAAAATACTTAAAAATTGTCAATTTTTATATGTTATTTTTAATTTTATAAATAAATATTCATTTTTATTATAATAGTAAAAAATTATAATATACTAAAATGGAGTACTATAAAAAAATACTATATAAAAAATATTTAAAAAAGTATAAAAAATTAAATATACTTAAAAAAATAATATTATAATTTAATATTATATTTTTTAGTAATTAATTAATTATTTATCTAAAAGTGATTTTAACTAATATTATTCAAATAATATTTATTTTATCAAAATCAATTTTAGTAAAAATTGCCAAACATAAATCATGTTGATACAAACTCACTTCTACCCAAAATCAATTCTATAAAATAACTTTTATTCAAACTCCAGTTTGACCAACGTAAATATAAACACACACTAAGTTAAATTATATATAGTAAGAACATCATACATCACAAAAAATTAATTAAATTATCTAGACTAGCTAATTTTATACCTTCATACTTTCATATAACTGTAATTATATAGAATAATATTAGAAAGAGGGACAATAATTTAATATTAATACTTTTATATATATATAATATTTGTAATTATATATTTATTATATTTAAAATTATTCATTTATTTTATAAATAATTAAAGAATGCAAAATAAAAAACTTTGAATATTAAAAAAATAAAAATAAATAACTATGACTACCTTTGTCTCCCTAATTTTAGTTCCCAAACATTTTGGTTATGCAAAATATATTATTGCAATGACAGTTATAACTATTACTTTGTATCGATACAATTAAGTTGTAAATGAGATAGATCGAATATTAGTGGGCAACGATGATTATTATTTAACAAACATTAGAGAATCCAATGAAAGATCACGTTATCATATATCATAAAAGTTCAAAATCCATATGTAACATCACATTACCTAACCAAATTAATGAACTTTAGTTATGTCAACGAACTCCTTCATAATAATGTACCTGTTCAGTTTCTTCTTTTCCGTTTTCTTCCTAAAAAAATTACACACCTAGCTACATTCATGTGTTTTGGTGGGTACGTTGAATGCCCTAATTAAATTAAGAGAACAAGTATAAATTAATTCATATTTTACATATATAAAGTCTAAGAGTGGGAAATCTGAGGAGCACTTGGATTACTTTTGGTAGATATAATCTTCTTCAAGAGATTGTGGATTATTGTTTTGTTTTATTTGGAAGTCACTTTTAATATGTATATTATTAACTAAAGAGCTTAATCATTATATGCAACAAAAGGTGGACATAAAAAATCATAATATTAATAATTAAATAATGTGTAGTTTGTAATTTTTTTTTAAAAATGAGAAATTATTAAATCAAACATCTTTGCCACTACTACAATAATATATAATTAGATGTTTGTGTAATTTTACCCTAACTTGGCATGCAAATTAAATATTTAATTAAATCTATATATTAATATTGGTCATATATGTGTTATATATGCTTTAATTTAGATTGGTCGCTTTCAACTTTAACTTGTATAGTAATTAACGGGCGAAGAAGTGAAAAAGTCAGTGCCCCATTCACCCACTCAATTCAAAGATATGATATTAAGTCACTGCTTAGGATTCCTTGACTGAGGAAAGAAGCAATATCTCAGATTTGGTGAGCTTCCACAGCTATACGATGGATGGGGTACCTCTTTTATGATGTTATTATCACACACAACCAGTGAACTACTCATCTTTTGTCTAAGTTTTCAAACTACATACATTAACCCACATTAAAGGTTTTTACCATGAAAGTCTAATGATACTCGCCATATATTTGTCATCTTACCGCATCTCACGCGCGCACGTAAAAGTTTTTTTTTTTTTTGAATTTGTGAATTTTTATATAAATTTTTTTATTTGTCTTATACTAAAATTTTTCTTTTAAAATCAACAAGAATTGATATCTAAATATTTAAATTATAAAAATTTTGATATTATATTATAATTTATATCTCGTATAAACTTAAACTGATAGAAAAAATTATATAAATAATTATATTTTTAACATATTTAATGGGTTTAATTCTAATCTTATAAATCGGGTAAAAAATCTAAACAAGTCAAAGAGAGATCAATTTGACACAAATAAGCCAAAGCAAAATCTGATTCATCAATCAACCAACTGACATTTCTATATAGTTTGAACCAAATAGGTTCGAACTCACTTTGCACATAATTCGAACCAAATAGGTTCGAATTACACGTATAGACCAAAGCAACATAATTCGAACCAAATTGGTTCGAACCATAACTTGATAATTCGAACCTAATAGGTTCGAATTACACTGAGCATATATTTACCAAGTAATTCGAAATATGTTGGTTCGAATTAGTAAGAATTCGTTCCAGCAAGCAATTTAAGTTACGAATATAGAATCTGCATCATGTCTTAATAAGACTCGTACAGTTATTTTTGCCAATGTTTATTAGACATACATTTCGTTTAAAACTGCAGTGACAAAACATATTCAATAACTAAAAATCCATTCAAAGTACATCGCACTAACGTTAACAAATTTTATCAGTCACCAACTACAAGTAAGAAAACCGATAACAGTGGAATCTAAACGCGAAATTGAAATAACAAAAGTACCAAAGCCACCAATACACCTAATCATGCCCCCGTGTGTGCTCTGCTCCTCCGAGCTGTGGGCAACTCCGACATGTGTGGCCGGGCTGTCGACAAAGCCCACATCTCTTTGGTCGGTTTGGATCTGCCTCGTCCATATTAGTCTGTATCCGAGTGGACCTGGGACGACCCTCTCTCGCATGCCTCTTATTGGGGTCAGGGATGACAGTCGGCCTGTCATATGGTGGCCAGAAACCCTCTGGAATGGGAGGTGTGAAACCCATCTGACACACACTGAAGACCGAACTAAGACGATACACCTGGTGGACGTAAGGCTCCCATGTAAGCCGTGAGTAGGCACAGCATGCCAGTGCGTAGGGACAAGGGAAATGAAGTGCCTGGAAGTATCCGCAGTCACATGTGTGAGATGCAAGCGAGACTCTGTAGGTACCCAGTGAGAAAGAACCAGTCGGAGTTGTCTCTGCGACGGTGAACTCGGAGTTATCCCTGTCGTACACAGTAACCGTGAAGCACCTAGCCGTCTTCAAGTTGGCCTCTATACACTTCACCAAGTGCTGACTAAATTGTTGTCCGGTTCCCATCTGCGCCTCAGCCTCCCTCCCTTTGCGAACAAATAATTCGGCCAACCTTCCGTATGTTGCCTTCACTAGGGAGCACACAGGAAGGTTTGTGACACCCTTGAGGATCGAGTTCACACATTCAGATATATTTGTCGTCATGTGTCTGAATCTACGCCCCTCATCACAATGCTGTATCCACAAGGAATACTCAATCCGGTTAGCCGAGTCACACATCGCCGGGTCTTCGGACCTAAGAATATCAAACCAGTAGTGGAACTCGACCTCGGTCTTAGTGTACATCGCATTCACAAGTAGCCTCCTTGCGTCTTTGCCCTTGAAGGTGAGGGCGAAATTTTCCGCAACATGTCGAATGCAGAATGCCCGGTATGCAGACGGAGGTAACCAGCCTCCGTCAGGAGCCTCAAGGGCGGCCTTGATGCCGTTATGCTTGTCCGAGATAACCAGCAGACCCAGCTGCGGTGTGACATGCTCACGCAGGTGGGAGAGAAAGAAGGACCACGACTCAGCATTCTCACCCTCGACTAATGCGAAGGCAACAGGGAGTATGTTGGAGATCCCGTCCTGTGCAATCGCGACAAGCAACGTTCCCCCATACTTGCCATACAGATGGGTGCCATCAATACTAACTAGGGGCTTGCAATGACGGAATGCCTCGATACATGGTGGAAAGGTCCAGAATAGTCTGTGAAAGTAAGCTCGAGACTCGTCCAAATGTCCACCGACACGAACAGGGCTCGTCCTTAGCACTGCAACAGTACCAGGCATCGTCAATCGGACACCTAACACCCACCTTGGGAGCTCATTGTACGACTCATCCCAGTCACCATAGATGAGAGCAACAGCCTTCTGCTTCGCCAACCAGACCCTCTTGTAAGTCGGCCTAAACCCAAAGTGTGCGGCGGTGGCATTTAGGAGCACCTTGATGCTGACGGATGCATCATCCCTAACCATTGGCATAATGAATGCCGATATCACATGGTAATCCAAACTCCTGTGGTCGCTGAAAATAGAGGTGGCGAGACAAGTATGCGGTCCGTTGTAACGTTTGACCTCCCAAATCCCCTTGCGCTGTCGGAGACTGAGCCGAATCAACCATGTGCACCCATTGCCGAACTCAGAACACTTGCCCACATACCGGCGATAGTCAGACTCCACGACCTTGTACTGTACCCCTCGTCGGATGCTGTAAGTCTTGACACTTAACAGGGCCTCTTTTTTATCCAGAAATTGCTGACCAACCTGAAACTATGTCAGACCTGCAGACCTTTCAGCATCTCTAGCGCCAAATCCAGCCGGCTGCCTAGCAACCCCCTCTTGCCTCATGGCATCCAAGTCCAAAGAGGAAAAATGTGGAGGGTACTGCTGCGTGCCGGAGCTAGAACCACCGCCCACCACAGCAGGATCACTTGCTCCAACATCATCGCCACTGTCATCAGCAATCATATCCGGCTCGACATCATCGTCCTCTGGATCATCCAAGAATCCATCTCCAACACAAGCCGGTGCAGCACACTGTAAAGATGTCGGCAGATACTCCCCTTGTCCGACCTCGTCGCCTACACTGTCGTGGAGATCAACAGCGAACGAAGGGGAGGCGACAGGTTGGACGGGTGGCTCGTACGCAGGGACGGAGGAAGATGCAACGGCAGGTCTGGAGCTAGAACCGGCAACCGTGGCTAAAGTGGTGGTATTCCAGTTCGAAACTCCCGAGCTGGACACCGCGTCAACCAACTTTGCCAACAGTTTTGGTGTCCTCACCTCTGGAAACTGCCGGCGACAATGAAACATGACCTGCAAGTCCTCATCACTCCCGATCGTGAAACAATCGTACTTTACGGTGTTCTGGAGCACCATGATTGGAAATCGATAAAAAAACTTCTTAACCCGTTTCACACCTTCCAGACCAAGTTTCAGCAGTACAGAGCTAACAAGGTCCTCATACCTCGTCGTAGGCGTGACGATAATACATAGAGAATCCTTATCAGTGAACTTCACACCGGAACGAATTTTCTTCTTAATGGATCCTCTGTGGTGAACCAACACTGTGAAACTCTCCTCACTAGCCATGTAAACCACCTCTAATGATAGCAACTAACGTTCAGACCATATATATACAGCGCTGGTCCTCACTAATTCGAACCATTCTAGTACGAAATATGCTCAGTGTAATTCAAACCTATTAGGTTCGAATCAAGTTATGGTTCGAACCAGTTTGGTTCGAATTATGTTGCTTTGGTTTATACGTGTAATTCGAACCTATTTGGTTCAAATTATGTGCAAAGTGAGTTCGAACCTATTTGGTTCGAACTATATAGAAATGTCCGTTGGTTAATTGATGAATCAGATTTTGCTTTGACTTATTTGTGTCAAATTGATCTCCCTTTGGCTCGTTTAGATTTTTTACCCTTATAAATCTGAGTAGTGTTGATTTTTTTTTTCACTCCCATCACAGATTGATTCATTATCTTTGCGTAAGTTGTTATATAACTTAGGATGTCAAATATCTTTCTGATTGTAGTCTTGTAGAGTAAATTAGTAATATATAACTAAATAAGTAGAGTATAAAAGTTGTTTTAGCAGTGAAATATATGGTGAATATTAAATTAATTAAATTATATGTGTAAGCATTCTTTACCTTTAATGAATAAACAAATAATATTCATAACGTTTAAAATGTTTACAAACAGCACATGTTTCATTCTCACTTTATGCATGTTAATTTTGGAACAATTTGCTGTCGGGATATAATTATTTTTATCAAAAGTCACCTCATTAAAAGTTTTAATTTGATTACAAACAGTTCTTTTCTGATGGAAAAAAGAATACCAAAATATAATAGTGCAAAATAAAATTATTATACTTTGTACTTCATCCAAAGATATCACTTTTTTAAAGACTATTTAAGCATAATATATATAATTATTATTATTATTTTTATTGATGTGATAATATATGTATACGTTTGTACATATATTTATTTATATATTTCTTTAAAAGAATTTATACAACCTTAAAAAATTAAATTAATCTCATAATTAAACATATATACTATAATAATCACTATTATTGTCTTTTCTTTCTTACCTCATAACATAATTAGGTAAATGCTATTTTATCTTTTTAAAATAATATATAAGTTACATTTTTTGATATGTTATATTTTAATGGGTGTTTATTTATTTTAAATTTTTAGTAAAATTTGTTAGATAACTAATTTATCTAATAAAATAAAAAATATAAAATTGATTTCGGGTCATTAAAATTTGTTAGAAATTTAATAAAATATTTGAAAAATAATATTATATATTACTATTTTATTTTTCACACAAAATTTTTTATTTTTAACAAAAATTAAATAAAAAATAATTGCAAACTAGCTACATTAATTTTTAGAAAACAAGATATAAAGTACGTATTTCAATTTTTTTCTCATATAATTTAAAACCAAATTGTATAGAATAAATTTTTAAATTTAAAAATCTATTTGACATGATAAACTTTTTAAATTGAACATTTTTCCTGTAAGATCCCACATCGGTTGGAGAGGAGAACGAAACATGCCTTATAAGGGTGTGGATATCTTTTCCTAGCATGACGCATTTTAATGAGTGAGTGTGGGAGTTTCGGTTATCATCCCTATCGTCAAAGATAACAGGTAGTCTGGGCTGTTATATTTACAATAATACTAATTTGTGCTTTTATTTTTAATTTGTCATATTAATATTTTAGTTTAAAATTTAGTTAATATAAGAAAATTTTTAAATTAATATTTTAATCAATATATAACAAAAATATTAAAATAAACATCAAATTATAATGTAATACATTAAAAAAAGTAATTTACATATTACTTTAGAGATGATAAAATAGCATTTAGACATAAAAACATTATTAGTCAAGTAGTATTTAATCTCTAGATCACTTTTACGAGTTAGACTCCATTTTAGTATTTGAGATCGATAGTTTGCACTAAAATAATCTAAATCGAAGAAATACACTACGTTAGTATGATCTCTAACTCCGTTTTATCAAATTGATGGTAACGCCATGTGTGACAAGACAAGACCCTTTCACGCTGGACATAATGCAACGACGACATTGTTTTGCTAATAGTATGCTAAATGAACAATAGAAATTACATCGTTTACTCTCCCAACAAAAACACTAACGTTCTATCGGTAAAAAAATATAAAAATATGATTGCGTTGTAAATATAGTTTTTAAATCAACAGAAATTTTTTTTGTACAAACGTTTAGTTGTCACAAGTAAAAAATTCAATAAAATTTATAAATCGAAGTATTCAAACATCGGGTTGTCTTCTCAAGAAATTGCAGGGAAGTATGATTTATTATTGGTTATAGAAAACAGTATTTTTAGATTTTAAAAATGTTTGAACAAGAGAAATAGATTGCAGGAATTAATAAATCAATAACTAATAAAACTCTTGGCAAGGTATGAAAACTGGAAATCCTATCCTAGTTATCCTTATCAATGGTGATGAGAATTATATATTTGTTTCCACTCAGTCAACCTCTAACTATGAAGGTAAGTCAAGTGGACAAATCAATTTAACACCTAAAGTCCTAATCAACTCCTAAGAAAAGACTAGAGTTATAGGAATCTAAATCAATCAGCAAAGATAACAATTATCAATCACGATGAGTTTGACAACTCAAAAGTCACCAATCAATCACCCAAAGTCAATAATGTAGAAAGCTAAATAAAAATCATATATTTGAAATACCTCAATTATTAATAAAAGAAATCACATCCAACATGGAAAAGTTCATAAACAAATGAAAGAGAAAATACATAAGAAAGGAACATTGAACCTGTGATGAAGAAATCCTAAATCCTAATTCTAATTCCTAAAAGAAAGGAGAGAACCACTTTCTTTGAAAACTACATCTAAATCATGAAAAGTGAATTATGATCTCCTCTCCTGAGTCTCTGCATATTCTCTGACTTTAATCTGTGTTTTTGGGCCAAACTCTGGGTCAAAACGCGGCCCGAAACTGTCTCCAGCGTATTTTGAAATTTCTGCAGATCGCGCAGGTCACGCGTACGCGTCAGTCACGCGTACGCGTCATTCAGCGTTTTCCTTGCCACACGTGCGCGTCAGGCACGCGCTCGCGTCGTTTGCGCTAACTCCAATCCACGCGTACGCGTCGCTGTGATTTTGTCCAATTCGCGCGCACGCGTCAGCCATGCGTGCGCGTGGCTGTCTGCTGGTTGTCTCCTTTATTTCTTGTGCTCCTTTCCTTTTTTGCAAGCTTCCTCTCTATTCTCTAAGCCATTCATGCCCTATGAAACCTGAAACACTTAACACACATATCAAGATATCGAATGGTAATAAGAGATGATTAAAATACACAAATTAAAGATCTTTAGGAAGCAAGTTTTCAATCATAGAACAATTTGGAAAGGAATTGTAAATACATGCTAATCATATAAATAAATGGGTAAAAACTTGATAAAAACCACTCAATTAAACACAATATGAATCATAAAATAATGGTTTATCAAATACAAAACGCTTATTCATCCTCCCCTCCCTCCTCAAGGCAATGATCACTTGAAGTCTTGGGTATTTCATGGATGAAGATAGGACTCGTTGGTTTGCTGAATTGGTTAGGGTTTTACATCGTGGGATAACAGTTTGCGTTCTACTTCATCAACTTCTTCTGCAACCTCTGTCACTTAAAGGTAAGTAAGTTTTGAATAAAAAATATTTATTATTCCCCAAAACTTGTGGAGCATATGGTGGTGGTGGTGTGTGTTCAGAGACGAGCTTCATAGGTTGGAGGGAAAGCAGTGTCCCCCTCCCCCAAGAAAATTCTCTTTATATAAAAAAGAAAAAAAAGAAAAAAAGAGTGGCTCCTATTTAAAACTTTATGGGCTCCTCCATGGATTTGATAGCTTGGGCCTTGGGCCATGGACCATGGTTATTATCATAAGCAAAAAAGAAAGAAGCTAATAATAAGGAATATATAGTCCCTGGTGTGTTTATTTATTGTTTTCAAACTGAATTCAAGAAGGCAAATTTTTTGGTATCTATAACTTTGATGCCAAACTTATCTTTTATAATAAATTTTAAATAATAAAAAAATATTTTTTTTCATATTTTTTAATTTAAATATTACTTTTTATCTTTTCTTAATAAATTAGGTAACTATATATAGATATTATAGTATGCACTATCAAAAAATTAAAGATCACTTCTTTTCTTAGAGCATCACTCTAACAGACAAAAAAAAAGGATAACAAGTACTCTTCTATTATCATTTTTTATTCTTTCTTTTCTCTGTGAGTTATTTCTTTTATTAAATTTTTGTGAATAATTTATGTATTTATTTACCTAATTTATAATCTTATAATAGTAATTTAGATTTTTAAAAGAAATTGAAGATGATAATTATATAATTATAATATTAATTAGCATATATCTTTTTTATTTTCTCTCATTATTAATTATTTATGACATTTATATTATTGATTTATAAAAAAATAAAATTAATTAAGTTTAGTTAATAAGTTGCACAATATTTCTTTATGTAAATTCTGAATTGTAGGAATTTAATTGAATTATAGGTAAGATAAAAATAATAAACATTTTTTTTAAAAAAAGATTGACCAAAATAGTGAAGATGTTTCTAATATTGTTACATCAACAACAACCTCTTCAATACATGAGGCATAAAACATCAATATTTTAATTCCTCAACCAGATAGTTTATAGTCAAAGCACCCATGATTTAATCCTGAATAAATTGAAGTATTGCATTTGGTAAGAGATCCAGAAATTCGACCAATGATTTAGAAGTTTCATCCAAGTGAAAGAGATAAAATTTGTTGAGCTTATTTTAAAGTTGAACCAAATCAACCAATACTTGATAATTATCCATTCTCGAACAGTACAAGTCATGGTCGTCATTTTTAAGCTTTTTAGTTTGAATTATACCATTCACGTTAAAGTATTCTATTAAAGACGATGCTGGATATTATTTACCATGCTATTTATTTGCTAAAAAAAATTTCAATCAACATAACCTCAAATGCCTTCATTAAAAATTACTAGGAATTGGAAGAAAATAAATAGTAAAAATGATTGCCATATTTTAAATCATATCGGCAAATACCTCAATGCGCTCCATCACAAGGCAATAAAATCATGTGACAATTTGATGAAGCAATCATAACATGTTGATACACTTATAAAACAACAAACATAAAAGAAAATTGAGAATAATCAACGTAGATTTAGAGCATCTATTGATTGTATTTAATAGTCAACTTTTTAAGGTTGCGCTTATAGAGGCCATGATAAAAGCTCGAATTCAAATAATTGAGGTAACTTTATTGAATGGTTAAAGTTTTTAGGGTCTTACAAACTTGTTTTGAAAAATGCTCATAGATTTGCTAAATATACTTCAAGCGATGTTCAGAAGAGAATTCTACATATTCTTGCTACCATGGTGAGAAAATCAATTAGAAAAGATATTAAAAATATCAAATTTTATATCATTATTGATAAAGCTCGTATTGAATCTAAAACAGAGCAAATGGATATTGTTTTAAGATTTGTTGATGTAAATGGTTTTGTTTGTGAATGCTTCTCACTACAAGAAAGTCACTGAATATCATTTACCAAAAAATTTTACCGTTAATCTGTTTATCGTTGGATTTAGTGGTGGAATAAATCTGACGGTATAAACATTGCCGGTAATTATTTACCAGCGAATTTTTTCGTTTGTCGCTAATTACCGGCAGATATAGCAACGGATATAAACTTTTAATCAGTGAAATTTTGGAGCTTGTTACCGTCAGATTTTTTTCCGGTACATCTGACGGTAATATATTATTTTTTATTAATAATTAAATTAATAGTTACTAGCAGATTTAGCTAACGGTAAATTCGACAATAAATTTAAAATTTTATTTATTAAAAAATTATTTAGAAATTCAATATATAATTTTAAATATATAAATTTAATAATTTCTAAACTAACAAAGTTCAAGTAAACAGAAAATCAAATTTGAAATGCACGAAACTCTCAATTACAAAAATTGAACCAAAACCAAACCAAAAATTGAAAGAGGAAAACTGATGAGTTTTAGAGATTAGGCTATACTAATGCTACTACATTACATAAAGAATCAACCATACCAAATTATTTATAATACTAAGGCTATTATTTGTTTTAAAATTGAGAAACAATTAAACAACTCCCAAAACAAATCCACCACACAATCCATTACTACTATATTTGTAAATTTATACACTTTATAGGCTTGAGACAAAAAAGTGAAATCCATGAGATTGAAACTACATCACAATGTCTTCCAATCTCGAGTTCATTGTACCTAGACTTTATGAGATGAGTCACAAATTTGAAACATTTTTTAGAGACAAGATCAGAACCAAAATGATAAAATTATGAGCAACACTCTTAGACATGTTATCATATTGCTTCTCTTCAATATCAGGTGCCCAAAATTCAAATAATGTTTCCCCTAATCTGATAAGAACTCGATCAACCAATTTCAATTTCAAAAAAATAATTATTCTTTATTCCTTTTGTGGTAATCAATTATATGAATATAAAGACATAAGACGAAAACTAAAATTGAAAATTTTAAATTTACAATCAGACATGGAATTACAATTGATTAGAGATTGAAGAAATAATAAAAGGGATACTTATATAACATACATGCTTGTTACATAGACCTAGAGAAGCTTACAATATATGCTTAATCAGTCCTAATGAAATCTATAACAAAGAAGGGACTTTAACAAGAGTAACTGTAGTAAGAATATGTATGTATGGAAATCTGAACATTGTTAAACAATCATGAAGAGATTTGCATTCGATCAATTTCGCTGAAAAACTAAGGAAAGATCTAAAGCACTAAAAATCCCCCAATCACCTAACAAATAATAATAAATGTATCATCATCCTACTAAATACTCTAAGAATACTCAAACAATAAGAGGTTTAAACACGACATAAAATAGATCAATCAGAACAAAACAATAATAAATATATCTTCATCCTATTCGATTCATTAAGCAAAGGAGGCAAGCAGCATATATATATAGACATACAAACTAAACAATTGAACAAAAAATTAATTAAACCCTAAACCCCCAAACAAAAAATTTAGCAATAATTGCACAAACAATTAAACAAATTAAATAGACATAAAACTCAGAAGATTAATTTCAAAAAAGTTTCAAACAACTGAACAAATTCTAAACCCCCAAATGTTGAAAAATTCAAAACAAACTAAACAGAGAAAGGGATTTAGTACCAAAGGTGGCGACAAACGAGAGGTGGCGATGATAGAAGGAAGAAATGACGAGGCGGCAATGACGAAGCTGCGGGAGGCAGAAACACGACCGGCGAAGATGCTGCTAGAGGTGGATATGATGCTACTGGTGTTGATGATTTTGATGGATGCAGTGACGAGGAGGGAAGCTCGATTGGAGGAGTCCACGACGATGATGAACGAGCATGCAGCAGGAGGGGCTGATGCTATTGAATGAGTGCGGTATACGACGTGGCAACGTTGTGGCGGCGACAGTGACTGAGTGACATGACATGCGATGAAAGTGACTGGGTGTGGCAATGACTGGTGAAACAGCAGCGAATGGTGGCGATTGGGGCTGACGGTGAGAGAGAAAGAATGGGGGAAAAGTGAGGTTGATGATATTGCAGAAATAGAAGGGAAAGGTTTGCAAATTCGAATTTAGGGTCAATTTTTCCGAAAAAATTTGCCAGTAATGCATAGCCTGCGACCAAAACGGCGCGTTTCATTTAATTATGTTACCGTCGGATTTTTTGCCCCTAAATTTGACAGTAATTATCGCGCCAATTTTCCTTTTTTTTCCTCCAGTTATTACAGGCGGATTTGCTGTTGGAAAATTGAATCTTACAATAACTTGTATACCCCGTGAATTTATTGCCAAATTCGCCGGTAAATTCGGTATTAAACCTATCACTAACCTCCGATACAAAATCTGATGATAAATCCGAGGGTATTCAACTTTTTTCTTGTAGTGTCTTTGATCTTGTACACGTTAGTGACATTAGTGCCATGACTTTGAAAAAAGAATTAAGGTTTGTGCTTTCTTTTTATAATCTTCAAATTAAAAACATTCGAAGTTAGGAATATGATGGTGCTAGCAATATGAAAGGGGAATGGAATGGTTTATAAGCTGTATTGCTCAATGATTGCCGATAAGCATATTATGTCCATTATTTTGTTCATAAATTGATGTTAGCACTGGTGGATGCCTTAAGGAAAGTACTTTAAATTTATGAATTTTTCACAAAATTGACTGCTATTATCAATATTGTTGGTGCATCTTGCAAACGACGTGACCAACTACAAGAAGCTCAAGAAATTGAAATTGCAAAATTAATTACCATTGATGAGCTAGAAATAGGTCAAGGTGCAAACCAAGTGGGCATTTTGCAAAGAGCTAGATATACAAGATAGAGTTCTCGCTTTCATTCTATTTGTAGCTTGATGAGAATGTTTACAGCTACTCAAAGAGGTGAGCACTACAAGAAAAATATTGAGTACTGTCAGATTTACCATCGGATTTAGCGTTACACATTAGCATCGACTTTATCGACAGATTTATGGATGATTTTCATGTGGAATTCGACAGATCAAATCATTACCGGTGGATTTTCGTTTTTGACGGTAAATTCACCGGTAATAGTTGGAGGAAAAATGGGAAAAATAGGCGCAAAATGTAGCGTGGGATTTACCGGTGAAAAAAATCCCCTGGTAAACCCATTTTAGTGGAACGCTGCGTTTTGATGGCCGCAATGTATTACTGTTGAATTTATCTGCCTAAAATTCAAAGCGCGAACTCTCCTCCCTTTCATTTCGAAATCTCCTCTCTCTCCCTCTCTCTCTCTCTCTCTCTCTCTACCCATCTCCTCTCCCCGCTGCTTTGTCAACACTGCTGCTGCTGCTGTCTCCTATCGCCGCCTCCCCCCTCTGCTCCATTTCCTCAAGTCGTGCCTCTGCCTCGTGAAGAATTTGCACTGCCTTGCCATCGCGATGAGGAGACTGCTATACCGTCGGCCACTTTCTCCATTTCAAGTAAGTTGGCCGTTTCTACCATTAATGTTTAGATTTTGCTGTGAAATTGGTTTTAATATATGTTTTATGAACAAATTGAACAAATTTCTATAAATTTGGGATTTAGAGTTTAAATTATATTACCTTGAAATTGGGTGTAGGAATTGGAATTGATTACTGTGAAATTAAGTTTAGGGTTTGGATTTTATGACTTTAGGATTTTGTAACAACTCAATTAATTATTCAATATTATTGGTAATAATATGATAATAAGGTATGGTATTTCATTGTATTTATATTAATTATAAATTTAATATAAGAACAGAAATGGTTTGCTTTAGGAATACGACTTTAGTTATTTGGAAAAATTGATGGGTTTTTCTGTAAGGGTGTTAAATAAAAATAGTTATATTAAGAAAAAATTAGTATAGGATCCAAGATATAAACATGTAAATTTGGTTATAATACTAGTATATTCATTATTTGCTCTGTGTGTTTTTGATAATTTTTTTGTTATTTAATCTATAAATTATGAAAATAAAATGAAACTTTTTTTTCATTGTAATTTTTAGTTGTCCATTATCAATAAATAGTTGAATTTTTATTTTGCACAAATATAATTTTATAACAATCCAATTGTGTTTCATATATGCTCTATGTGATATAAGTCATTACAAGTTTAAATAATAACTTGTTAGGTACATCTCTGTAGATTGAATTATTATATTGCTAAGTTTAAATTTGTCATGTTCAAGGCTTATTTATCACTCTAAGGTATAAGATTTTAGTTCTCTAGCTTACATATTGTATCTCCAACCTTCATGAGATTAAGTATTATTGCTTTGGACTTGAATCATGAAGGCTCCTTGTTTAATTGAATTAAATTGTTATGAACTTAATTGACTTTTGATTGATACTGTGAATTGAGGTTGGTTGGATTTGTGAGAACCGTAAAGAAGGATATATGTCCAATTTTAGGAAAGGTTATGTCAAAAATTTTTTGAAATAATATAAATTTTAAAGGATTTGTGTAGAAAATATGATGATTAGTGTTAATAATATATTCTCTTTGCAAACATGACGACAGGTAGGAAAGGTAGATCAAGTAGGTCTCGTGATCGTGGTAGAGGGAAGGTTTCCACCTAAATTAACATCCCTGATACACTACAAAAAAACTTGGTAATTACGGTAGTTTTTTTTTGGAATTTACAGCGGTTTGAACTGCCATTACTATCAAGTATGGCGGTTTTGAAAAACAACGTAATTCTGAGCGCCATTCTGGTTATTATGGTGGTTTTCAAAAAACTGTCGTAATTTTCATGGTTAAAATGACGGTTTTTTGATAGGTTAAAATGGCAGTTCAAACCACCGTTAATTCCAAATAAAATGACATTTTTGGTTGGTTAAAACGGCATTTTGAAGCCGCCATTTTTACGGGGTTAACATGGCGGCACTACTAGAAAACTAGTTATTACAAACGGATATTTCCGACGGATTTTATCCCACGGAAATACAGACGGAATTTTAGAGGGATTTTTTGTCGGAAAACAAAAAAAATGAATTAGCATAAATTACAGACGAAAAAGAGAATCCATCGATAATTCCGTCGAAAAAATTAATTTTTTTCGTTGGAAATAGTTATAGACAGAAAATCAGTCTGTAATTAAATGGAAAAAACGCTGCGTTTTATTAAATTATTACAGATGGAAAATTCGTTTGTAATTTAAAATTTTTTGTCGGAAAATATTAATGTAAACCTAACCTATCCCTTTTCTCTCCCTGTGGCAGCCCCCATTCAAACCGTGTTTCGTGCTCCATTCACAAATCAAAGACGAGCTTCTTCCTTTCTCCCCGGTACGTGCTACTTCTTCTCTCTATGGCTGCTACTTCTGCTTCTTCCGCCGCGGCCATTGCCGTTGCCGCTGCTGCCGCCGCTTGAATCACATAATCTCTCTCTGTCATCCCTTGCGTCTTATGAGATCCCTCCGCCGCCACTCTCGTCGCGTCTACTCCCATTGTCAGAGAGCTCTCTCTGCCGCTACTCTCATCCCATCTGCTCTCTTTGGTGCCTCTTCCATCTAATCTCATCCCGCTTTCTCAGTTCTTCTTGTAACCATCTCAAATTTCAGGTATATATATCCTAATTTTGTGATTCTGTTCTTCGTGATAAACCTTAGGGCTCAATTTTTCTGTGCCAGTTTAAGGTTTATCATAGTCTACTTTTGTTCTTCATTTGAATTTGCGGGTTTACTCTGATTTTGATGATTTTTTTCTGCAATCGAAGCTTTTCATTTGAATCATTTTCTTGGATGAACATTGAATCTGTTCTGTTCTACTCTGTTCAAGTAATTTGTAATTCAATTTGAGCTATTTGTTTGATAATTATTTACAACTTTCATTTTTTGATAATCATTTGCTTGTTATTCAGTGTTACAGCTAGAGATCTTATTGACATTATGCTTCTAAATTTACTTCTAAATTTCTGATATCTTCATTCTTAACGATGGATCTGTAACGCCTATACTCAAGGTTAGGGTTTAAGCTCTCTTTCGTGTGCACTACTTGTTCTTATTTCTACTCGAACTCATATTAATTTCTTTGTGATAAATTTCGAGCTTCTACCATTTCCTCAGCCTCCACCTCCTGCTGCCAAACAAATGCCTTCTTCTCTAACTTTTGCCATCAGCAATAAGTTTGTCTCTACACATCATAGTTTTTAGCTCTGCTTCTATTTGAGTGTTTTTTTTATATTTTTTTAGTTCCCCTTTCATGTGAAAAATTACCTGATAGCTATTTGTTGTGAAGGCCGTTCTTGTTTCAGCTAATGTTTATGTTGCCTTTGGTTTAGGTTTTCTAATGGTTTATATAAAGGAGTTGACCTTTCTTGGTTTTCTTTGTCTGGGTTGAAGGAACAGGTTTGCTTAGAGCTATAGAGTTGATAAAGAAGTTGACCTTTCTTGGTTTTCTTTGTCTGGGTTGAAGGAATAGGTTTGCTTAGAGCTATAGAGTTGATACTTTTATCGGGTCTAATTAGATTTTTTCTGGTTCGAAGGTTCGATGTGAAGGGCTATGTGACTGGGGTTTGGGAATCCTGACTGGAAGAGGACACATGAGGAGGTAGAAGCTTTGGAAAGGTGTCCAGGTATGCATTGCAACTTCTTTTTTGCTTAAACATGTATGGAAGAGGACACATGTATATCCTTGTTCTGTTCCTTAGTTTTTGTTTTTGTTTTATTTTTTTATTGTACCATATATGTTGATTGTCTCTCTTCAGTGTGTATGCACAATGTGGGCTTCCTCAGGTCAACCCTATCTCTTTCTGTGGTACTCTCTAATTGTCTCTTTTGAAGTAGAAATGATAATACTTCTTCAAGATTTCCAAGTCGTGTAGCATGTTTAGTGTATACCTCCATCATCCGTTTCATGCTATACATTTATTGTTAGTTCATTTCCTGCAAATGTACAGGGGCAATGTTCATTGCTGTTATGATGTAAATGTAACTTTTTGAGTGAGACAAGGTATTGCCAGGATTTCACTCAGGAGATGGTTTTTGTTTCCTTTTGTATCTTTTTTCAATATTGTTGGTTATAGTTAATTTCTTAACAATTTTATTTTATAACTATTTGTTTTTATTTTTATTTAGTCATATAATAATCCATCTTATTAATGGGCTTTACTTTTCTTCTCCTGTGGCTTAGATACAAGAAGCTTCTATGTAGTGTGGATCTTACGAAGGACTTCTTTTTCAGCTACTCATACAATGTCATGTTTAGTATTCAAAGGAACTTAAATGATCATAATACAACAGGACAATCACTTTACGAAACACGGTTTGTTTGGAATGAGTTTTTGACTCGTGGAGTCAGGAATAATCTCCAGAATGCTTCCTGGACAGGTGCCTTAGTTTATGGCTTTTTTAAACAGGTACATAACAGACTCCCCTTTTGGCTAATGGATATGTTTAGTTTTTATCTTCTATATATTAATTTCATTGTACTTTATTGGCAATATTAATTTCATTTGAAATGTCTAGTTTTTACCATATATAACTTTGTATATGCTATTGCTGGCATTTTATGTGATAGAGTTAATGCTGCAATCATTAAACTATGGATTAGTAGTATTCACACAAAATGATAATTTAATGTAGGAAGTATTTTTTATCACTGTATTTGATGCCAATGAAATTTTCTGATCTAATTAGTAATGAACTATTCCTGTTTGAGAATCAGGTGTCACATCTAGAGAAAAGAGTACTACGAAACAAGATGGTATGTAACTATAGCATTATTTTTTTTAAATTTTTTCAATTAGAGATGTGTATTATTGTAATGCCTTGCGTTGAAGCTTGGTTCCCCTGATAATGGATGCAGCCGCTTTGGCAAATTTGAATTTTGTTGACGGATGGATTATATCTAGTATCTAATTGTAGAAAAGAGAACTTTGAAATTTGGATACAGTAGCAACCTTTTCGTGAATCGGAAAATTAAGTTGAAGCCCTTTTTCTTTTTAATCTTTGTTACCAGTATCTAATTGGTATATTCTATTTTATTTTATTACTAGACCAATTCAAATTTGGTTTCAGTAGTTTCTAAGCCACTTTGTGTTTTCTATTGTTATTATCATTTTATTTTAATAAATTTGCTATTTCCATTTTGTTTTGTTGATTATATATTAATTGTACCAACTACCTTGTTCATTTCACATGGCAGAGCGAATTAGGCATAGTAAATGTTTTCATACAATGGACCAGTAAAGTAAACTTCTGATCTTTAGTCCATAAGATCTTATTTTTTTCATAAACAATACAAAACACGATTTCATTACACCATATATGTAACATGTTATTTTTATTATTATATTGTTATAGCAGAGACGTGCATAGTTGAAGAACCTAAAAAAAATTGGTCATGTCAGCATATGAGAAACCATCATCATCTTGTTCAGTGACGAGTACTGTAGCATTAGCAAGATGTATTGATCCACTATTGAAGGATTTGAACGAAAAGAAGCAGAGTTTCAAGCGCAACGTGGTGTCTTTGGCTGCAGATTTGAAGGATGTTCGGAACCGCTTGCTTCACAGGAACAATCTTATGCCAAAGAAACCTTAACAAGAAAGGTACAAGGTTATGAACTTAAGATTCTTTTATTTTCAATTTTTTAGTTGCTAGGTTCTATATCCTTTTTGTTACAATTAAAAAAAACACCCCAAAATTGGGTTTACTTTTTGGCATACTTGGTGAAAATTTTTCAAATTTTGATATCAATCATTTCTACTTTTTGAGTTGTGTTATTTTTCTTTAATCATGCAGAAAGCAGAGACTAAAGCCAAGAGTATGGAGTTTGAAATTGGAAGATTGCAAAAGAAATTGGAAGAAAGGAACGAGCAGCTTCAGGCTTCAGCCTCTTCTGCTGAAAAGATATCAATCGGCCTCTTCTTTTTAACATTTTATGTTCAGACTATTATGATATATAAGATTGAAATCATTTTGCTATGGAAAGATTATTTTGCCGACAAAATTATTCATTAAAGAGTAATAATTCTCTTGTGATACCCAAAGATCATAATGTTTTATTCTAATTTTGAGTAAATGTCCATTAAAGAGTAATAATTCTCTTGCTACCATAACATTTACTGGGAGAATGCTTCCTGTTTGCTTCTACCATCTGCTTTCTTTATTAATATTATGATGCATTTTTTTGTCTTCTTTCCTTATCAGATCTCCAACTTTGTGATTGGACTATATTCCATCTCTATCCAATTCTCTTCCTTTCCTTTGTTTTGCAGAACTACAACACCACCTCTTCCTTTTTCCCTTCTTTGCAAATTCTTCCTCTTGTCCTTGTTGGGTATGCCCCAAAAGTATCTAAAATATAATACTTTTAGGAATTGTTCATATATCTTTGGTTTCTCATTCAGTGATGATACCTTTTGTTGCTGGGATATACATTGCAGCATAATTATGATGCAAAATTGTGTTTTCACTGGCATAAGCTACAACTCTCACACTCTTGGATCAGCTATGAGCAACTTGACTCCGACAATTACTTTTTTGCTGGCTATTATCTTCAGGTAACTAATTACAGGGCATACATCTATGCATCTATGCATGTTTGGATATTTGCATGCATATGGATTTTGACAATGTCTCTTTCTATATAGACTCATAACCTTGAAAAGTTAATTTGAAATTGTGCTCATTGGCCTTTTCTTTCCATAAAACTTGTTTGTTTGGTCTTTTATTTCTAAGAGTTAATAAATTATATATTGAAATATTTTCATATTGTATAGATTATGGTTAGTTCTTATGCTTTCAATTGACATAATTTTCATTAAGGATGTGGTGTAATGAGTTTTTTGTGCCATAATAAAGTGAATAACTTTTACTATTGACATTTTTTCATGTATTTTTCTCTGCTGTGTTTTTTTACTGACATGCTGTACTTTGAAATGTTTGCAGCCAAGAAGTGTAGCCCTTTTCCAATTGCATTAAGAGATATAAAGCAACACGACATTACTCAAAGCATGTGTGGGATACTGGTTGATTGGCTTGTAGAGATTTGCATAATGTAATTTTTCTCATATAATTAATGTTATGAATTATAATTGATAAATTTAGTATGGTTGAATAATACACTGAGGATTATAGTTAATGTATCAATACATTTTGTCTATGTTTTGAATTATATTGACTTGCTTGATAAATACGATGAATTTGTTTATTTTTTGAAATATTATAAATATTCGAATACAAATTAGATAAAAATTTGTATTAAATTAATATTTATTTTGTAATTGAAAAAATAAAAAAATTCTATTTTACCTTAATGACGGATTTACAGAGGGATTTTCTGTCTGTAATCAGAGTGTCAGATGATTTTCCAAGGTTCAAATTACAGACGGAAAATCTGTCGAAAAATTCGTCTGTAATTACAGACGGAAAATCCATCGGAAAGTTCGTCGCCTTCGAGAAATGGATGGAGAATTTACAGAGGGAAAATCCGTCGGTAACTGCTAAAAATCCGTTGGTAATTTTTCGACGGAAAAAAATCCGTCGGTAATAAAAAAATCCGTCTGTAATAAAGACTAAATCTATCTGTATTATTCGATTTTCTAGTTGTGCGGTTTTGGTTGGTTAAAACGGCATTTATGAATCGCGTTTTCACCCTGACAGTGGCATTTTTATTGGTTAAAACGGCGTTTAAAACCGCCATTTTATCAGGTTAAAATGGTGTTTTTGATTGGTTAAAACAGCGTTTATAAACCACCATTTTTACTCTGACAGTGGTATTTTTATTAGTTAAAATGGTGTTTCAAACCGCCGTTTTTATCAGGTAAAAGTAACATTTTTTATGATTTTAAAAGGCATTTTTTATCCTCATATTTATCGTGTTAAGCAAATGATTTTTTTTATTAAAATTTCACAATAGTTGGGTCCATCTACTGTAAAGATGCATTTCTGTACAAATTAACAGATTTTTGTTTTATTGATTTAAAAGCGTATCACTAAAAGTGTTGCCTAAAGAGAAAGTGTTATTCTTAATCGTTAACTTGGCTCTGATACCAATTTTTTTTCGTCGACTTTTTCGAAATTTCTATTAACTCTTCATATTTTATTTTGAATAGGTTTATAATTTGTATAGATTCAATTGGTGGTGTTTTATTTAAAGGATTTTGATAAAAATAATTTGCAAATTCATAATCTAAAGTATTGACCATTTCTACTATTTCTCTTGCATTTATTACTAGTCCTTGATGTATATTTATAATTTTGATTTATAACTTTTCAATCTTGTTTTAGTTTATAATATTCTTTTTTGCATGGATTATTATATATAAAATCTTTTATCTGTTTGTCTTTTTCTTTAATATAATTTCTCAAATCCTTAATAACTTCTTTTATTTCTACACTTTCTCTTGTTTCTAAATATCTGTTTAATTTTTCAATTTCATTCTCCATTTTTTCTTTCAACAGCTTTAATTCTTTTAAGTCATAATATGATTTTCCAGTCATTTATAAATTTTTTAAGTTTAATTCCAACTTGTTTATATTTGTTCTTATTTCTATCCTTTTTATTATAAGATCATCAATTTCAATCTGAAGATTATTTAATTCCCTTTTATACTCCTTTATTTTACTTTTTAATTTTCTCGTCCTTTTTCTTTTTATTTTATTTTCTGGTTTTTCAATCTTTTTATGCTTCATTATTTATTTTAAAATTTCTGCAAACTCTATCATCGATTCATCACTATTTTCTAGGGATTCTATTAATTTTTCTAGCTCTTCAACTTCTCTTTTCAACTTGTCATAGATTATTTTTAGGGCTTCAAATGCTCTTTGATTTATTTCAGAATAATTCAAACGATTTTCTCTTTCAAAGAGCTCTTGTTTCTTGTCTTGATAAGTTACATATATTTCTTCTTTATTTATTGTCATAATTTAGTATTTAGGGTTTCATTTAATTTTTCGACCTTTTTTGTTAGTTCTTTTATTTCAGAATTTTCTTCTTTAATTTTTAACTTGGATAAACTTAAAGGGCTATTAATTTTAGATTCTCTTATTTGAAAATTCGATGAAACTAATTTTCCTGATGGTTCTTTTAATAATAGAACTGGGTTTTCAATAGCTTTATATTTTGGTATTTCTGTTTTTACAATTTTCTGAAATAATTCATCAACATAAATTCTTTCTCTGTTTTTAAATATTATACTATGATGGCTATTTGTTAAAGCATAATTTATTGCATATGTAATTGAAAATGGTTTGTCATCTTGTTCCATTAGATTCTTTCTGTGAAATTTATAAGCCAAACTTATAGATCTTCCAAGATTTTCAGTTGATAAAGGTATAGCGTATCCAAGATGGGCATTGAATTTAACATTTACGTTTGCCAAGTTTCCATGAACAATTCCAATTATTTGATCTATTGGGTCATCAGTAATTCTTTTGTCACAGATTGCTAAGCTTATTGGTGAATTAATTCCTTTCATATATGTAGATTTGATTAAGACTTGTATAGTACTAATATGAATCCATCCAATTTTATATCTTTTTTGTTGATCCTTAATTTTCTCAATCTGTTTACTCAATTCTTCATCATTTATCAAAGCTATTTCAAGTTCTCCATTGGCGGATTTTATCTTTATAGGGGCTTCAAGTTGAATTTTTCCATAATATATTATATTTTTTCTATTAAAAACTTCTTTTAAAAGATTTTGTTTATTAAAATTTTCATTTGATTTGAGATTTAATTCTGTTTTTAGAACAGCCTGTTTTTCATTATCTAATAAGGCAGATAATCTATAATAATCAGATTCTTCCGTTAATTCTAAGCTTTCTAAATAATTCATAACTAAGAGATTAGGATAAAGGCGTACCTTTTTGGAGAAAAACTTCCTTTATTTAGTATATTTTACATAAGATGTTTTTATCTCCAGACGGGAGATTATAGATATTAACTCCAGAGGGGAGTTTAAAACTGTTTTTTCCTAAGGGAATTCTTTTGTCAGACTACAGAATCGCCTCGGCAGCTTCCTCCTTGCTCTCCTAGCATATGAGTACTCTTAGCCTTCTGCTTTCTGTTTTCTGATGATCTCTACAATTGCCCAAGCAACCTATTTATAATAGTTGGGTTTGATGGACAATTCCCATCATCACCCTTCTTATGACGTCATTGCTTACGTCATTGTTTGTTCTCTTGCACCAGCTACATTGTTGGTGCTCTATGACCTAAGTGCTTACGTCACTACGCAATAATATTGAGAGATGTTTCAGATGCGCTGTCCTCTTCTTTTATCATGTGACTCTCAGTTGCATTGTCTTCTTCCTTTATCATGTGAGTTGATTCTGTTTCATTATTGCTTTCTTCAGATATCTCTGAGGCACATAGCTGGCACTTATGGTCTTCTCTGTCTTTTATCAAATAGTAGAGATTCCTCTTTATCCCTTCAGGGAGCTTTTCTAAGACTCCGGATAAGTTGTAGAATGCTAATTCAAATTCTACCAAGAGTCTCATCTCTCTTTCTTTAATTTCATTTCTTTTACTGGACACAATTAAAGTATTTCTACTTTTATAATTAATCCTTGTGTGAGATTCCTTCGTTATTTTTTTAGTTCTTTCAAAGACCCTTGCTAATGTGCTAGCTAGCCTTCCTTCATGACTGTAAATTGTTAAATCTTGAATATGATCAATTGGTTGAAAATTTCCTGGGAAGATGGACATGAATATTACTTGGTGTGCTGGGACCAAGCATTCTTCTTCTTCATTAAAAATAGGTTGACTGTTTGTAAATCTTAGGGATATATCCCTTGGATTCACATTGTCAATCATATTTTTAAATCTCTTTACTGCATCAACGAATCCTGCAGGAAACTCACTAATAATTTTTAGATCATTAAAATTAAAATTGTATCAATTAATCCATACTGGAAAAACTGATAGGTGTCAGATGGGGAAGCATCTGGAAATATAACCAGCTTTGTTAGCTGTTCTTTGGCAATAGGATAATATCCCAAAATTGTCCTTTTTTCTTCAGTCCAATTTAGGACTATGTTAAGGGTTTCTCTGAGATTTGATCAACAGACCCTTTTCTTTTCCTTGATTTCAGCCCTTGTAGGAATGTTTCTTATTATCCCTGTTCTCTGGTTTTGAATTGGAGCTTTATCTGCTCTTTTTAGGGTTTGCTTTGGATGGAGAGCTTCATATTCCCTGAAGGATTCATTTGCTTCTTCCAGTGTTAAAAACCCTCCTTTATGAATTATCCTTGATTGATGTGTGAATGGTGCTGCTTTTTCCCAGGCATCATATACTCCTTTCATGGGGCCATTATAAATTACATAATATTTTTTATCTTGGGTAGATTTTTTAATAATTTCAGCAATTATTTTATTTTCTGAAATTTTATCTTCACCTGATTTGTCCACCATGCTTAGCTGGCTGAACTCTGATGGTTTTACTTGTTGTGTTGATTTCATTGCTTCAATGGCCTTCTTGAGGGATTGGATCTGTGTCCTTATTTGCTGGCAATGCTTGCATTTTTCGAGTTCCTGCTCATATTTTTGAATTTTTTGATCTAATGTGTTGTAGACGAACTCCATTCTCTTGTTAATGTATCTGCAATAACATTTTTGTCACCCTTAATATATTCAATTTTTATTTGATATTGTAACAAAAATAATTGCCATCTTACCAATCGTCCATGATTATAATCAACTTTTAAATTATATCGTATGAAACCTGTTAGGTAACTTGAATCTATCCTTAATGTAAATTCTCTGGGTACTAAATCAATTTTCCATTTCTTAAGAGATTTAATTGCTGCTAGAGTTTCCTTTTCATGAGTGGTATATCTCTGTTCCGTTGGAGTAAAAGTCCCTGAAATATACCTGCAAAGTAATTCCTTTGGGGAATATTTAGAATCTAGTGATTCTTTTTCTTGTTCCAAACTTTTTATAGCTTTCTTAGCTTTTAGACAACCTGACCAGGTTATGTCTGAAGCATCTGTTTCTACTATTAAATAGTCATTTTCTTCTGGAATATAAAGTTCTGGAAGTTTTTCGCATAATTCTTTAATTCTTTGAATTTGCATACTATCTTTTTCATTCCATTTCCATTATTTTTTAGTACTTATTTTTGGAAATAAGCTTTTAGTGTATTCTGTTATATTCTTTAAAAATCCTTGATCAGAAATATAATTTATACATCCTAAAAATCTTTGTAATTGTTTTCTATCTTCTATTTTATTAGGAAATAAATTTACCTTTTCTAGAACATTTGGTTGAAGTTTTAGCTTTCCTTGGGTGGATAGAATTAATCCAAGAAACTCTATTTCTTGTTTTGCTATTCTTGCTTTCTTTTTGCTAAGAACTAATCTTTTTTCTTTACATCTTTCTAAAACTATTAATAATTTTTGAAGATGATCTTCTTTATCCTATTTTGTAAAAATTAGTATATCATCAATGTACACTAAAACAAATTCATTTAACTTTTTTAGATTTTCTTCCATAAATCTTTGATAAATACCTGGGGCTTGTTTTAATCCGAATGGTAATACATTCCATTCATAGAGCAACACACTTGTTGATTCTTTTGTTGGGCAAGTAAAAGCAGTTAATTTCTTTGTTTCTTCGTCTAAATGAAGTTGCCAATATCCTAATTTTGCATCAAGAGATGAAAACCAAATTGCTCCTTTGATTTTTTCTAAAATAGAATCTTTTCTTGGAAGTTTATGAGCATCACCAATAGTTGCTTCATTCATCTTCTTATAGTTAATAACCATTCTTCGTTTTTCCCTTTTAATTTCATTATTGTTTTCGACATAAAGGCTGGAGCCGCATGAGGACTTTTACTTATTCTTATAATTCCTTTTTCCAAAAGATCTCTACATTCTAATGAGAACTCTTCTCTATCTCTTGCGGAATAAGGAATTTTATTTGGAACATTTATCTCTTTTGTAGGATCTTTTAATTTAATGCTTACTAATTCGTTATTTGTATTTTTAATATCTAAAGGATTTTCAGCACAAATTTCATCCAAAAGTTCTTCTATCTTTATTTCAAGATTATTTTTTGGAATATTTATCTGAAAGTATAAATTTAAATAACATGTCTCTAATATAGAAAATATTTTAAATTTTAGAATCTTATCTATAGTAGTAGTTGGTATTTTTATACGTTTTGATTTTTGATTTATTGAAGAATCGTGTGGAGTTTTTAAAACTATATATGTTAATTCTTGAATGAATGGATGATATAGCTTTAAAAAGTTATTTCCTATGATAAAATCCATTCCAGAATCTAACATATATATAGATGGAACAATGAACCTATAATTTTGAATAAAAATTTCAGCTATCTCTACTTTTTGGTCAATTTTATGTATTGATTTGTCAGCTATTCTAACTCTTAATGGTTTCTTTAATTTTTTCCAATCAAGTTTTATATTTGAACTAGCAAAGCATTGTGTTGCTCCAGAATCTATGAAAGCATTTATAAACTTTTCTATTATTTTTATAGTAATAAATGTGGCATTATTACTCAATCTCTAAGTCTGTTTCTGAGACATATTCAAAAATATAGTCTAAGTTATCATCATATTCCTCTAATGGTTCCATGAAACAAGACTTAGCAATTTCTATTTGTTTAGTAAGATCCTTTTTATCCTTCTTTTTCGGACATTCATTTGCATAGTGTCCTTCTTCTTGGCAATACCAACACTTACAATTTTCTTTTTTATTCGGGCAATAGTCATTTTTTTTGTCTTTTGTTTTTATTATTATTTCTTTTTCTAAAGTACCTCTTTTTTCTCCAGTTTGGATAGTATTTTCTTTTTCTAAATTGATATTTTCTTTTTCTTTGAAAATTTTTATTAAGACCATATTTTTAGGGTATTTCTTCATTATCCTGACAGCAAATTCTGATTATATTTGCAAATCTTTTTTGAGTCGCTTCTTGCATACAACGTTCTTTTATTTCCTCTCTTATTGCAGAGGTTGCTCCACCAAAATTATTTTCAATTGTCTCTCTATTTATTTCTCTTATAAATCTTCCCATTATAAATTCATTAGCAGGATATGGAAGTTTTGTTATATACATACTAAGATAATGATTTTTATCTTCTTCTTTTAATTTGTAATAATGTATTCTATATTCACATATATAAGACTCCACATTACATAGATCATATATCTGAATATTAGCTAAATGGTTTTTTGCTTCTTGATATTCTTTATTATAGACTTCTTGTCTATGATCTATAATGTTTTTTCCAAAAAATTCTTTATATAAAATCATCATTATATATAATATCTTATCATAAGCTATTGTTTTTGTTGCTAATTCTTCTATTATTTGGTTTTCTATTGATGTCATATAATCTCTTATAGTTCCTTTAGTATGAAACCCTATGTAATTCCAAATATCTCTTCTAGAAAATTCACTAAGTTTTGGATTAGTAAAGGCTTCTAATAAAAAGGAATTCAACCAATTTTTGAAAATTTCTTTTTCATTCTTTTTACGGTCTAAGTCAAGCATTCTTTCTCCTTCCATTTCCTGGATTTTAGGAACGTATTTTGATGGTATTTTTGTATATTTTGAATCTTTATTTATAAACCCTTTTTTAAAAGCATAATTATCAAAACCTATTTCCCATTTAATTGAGATTGATTATCCTTAGATGTTCCAGCTTCATTTTTTACTTGTATTGGAATTGTTGGTTCTTCGTCACTTGAATAATCTAGAATGTGTTCTTCATTTTCTATATTTTCCGAATTTACTAATTCTTCTTCTATTTGAAAACCATGTTCCATAATATTATTTTCTTGAATCATTTTTAATTGTTTGAAAAGCATTGTAACTTCTTCTAATTTTTCTTCAATATTCATAATTTCAATGGTGGTTTTACTTTTAGATCTGTTATGTTGATTATATTTTGAAATTTTTCTTCTTTGGGATTCTCTTTTTCCTTATCTCTTTGAAATTTTATGGATACTAATATTTCTTCAAGCATATCTACTATAGAATTTAATTGTGGGTTGCAAGTATGATAAAGATGTGGGGAATCATTTCCATGGTAACATTTTTTAGAAATTCCGTGTGAAAAATAAGTTTTTTCAGGTTTTTGAACTCCTTCAATAAAACTTATAGTAAAATAAAGATTTTGAGAAAAATCATTTTGTATTGATTTTAAGAATTCGGTGTCATTACAATTAACATTAGTTAAAATCATTAATTTTTGATCTATTAATTTTGATAACTTAATTATTTCTTCTCTTAAATCTTCTAATTTACTTTTTTCCATTTGGTGACGCTTTTCTTTTGTGAAGAGTTACGGTTTTGAGTGAAAAGTGTGGCTTTAGAATGTATGGTTTAAATTTTGCCACATAAGCATATCTTTAAACTTTGCTCTGTACACTATAATTCACTATAACATAAAATCAATATCCATAAATAAAATATTATATAATTCATAAATAAAGTATTAAAAATATATTTTTTTATTATGCTTTCGCTTGTTTTCTAACACATAAAAGCATGCAAAATGTTGCTATTTTTTTCTCTAAATTAAATAAAACAATGTAAAACTATAAAGAATAATCCAGAGGAGAATGACATGATGATAATAACAAAGTCCACTTCACATCATCAATGCTTTCTTGATTGCTTCATGTATCTTAAATTGCACTTGAGCTTTTGGTCTTCAAGCTCTCATTTTAATGTTTTCACCCTTTCAAGCAAGATTGCATTCTCCTTACAGGTTGAAAGTTATTGTTAGAGCACTCAAGTAGAGCCAAAAAGACATCAAACTTGATACAACAACAACTAAGCTTTATCCAAGTATATCAAAAACCTGCAAGCAAGATAAAATTATTAGAAAATAAACATAATCATATAATGGCGTTGTTAGCAGAAAAAATATATGAAAGCTAAAAGGAATTGATACATCTTAAACAGGACATGCCATTAACTCATATAAAAACATTATAAATTTATAGTCCATATCACAAGCTTCTACTAATATCCATTTCCTGAACTAACCTTAATCATATCATAAGTAAACAGCCACATGATCAATTTAAGTTTAAATCAAAAAGAAAATTTAAATGAACGAAAGAGAATAATGTAAAATAAATATTTCGAAGTGCAGCTCTAAATAGTCAAAGATGAGCATGTGTTTCAGGTCAACAATAATTGTAATAGTCAGATGGCAATTTTTCAATCATAAATATTGGTCATGAAATATAACAATTTTAGCATTTAAATGTAGAAAGAAAAAATAACAGTTGGGATATCACCATAAAATGGAACATACACACATGAACACAAAGAGCCACTCCAAAATGTTAAGGTGATGAATCAAGCTTCAAAAAAAAAAAAGGAAGTTCCACCTAGTTAGATATCTTATATATTATCTATATTTTCCATCTTTACCTAGCTCTTTAGTATTGAAAGAACAACTAGAAGAGGCAACAGCTATGTCTTGTTTGTATAAAAATGATGAGTCAATATTAATTCCATTACAGATGCTATATACTGACATCATGCTTCTCAAGCCAATTTATTGAGGTATATCAACAAAGCACAGAAATTACAACCTAAAGTGGTTTCCAAAACCTACTTTTTTCTTATAACAAAAAATTGCATATAGAACAAAGATAGCGTAAACAAGCAAGAGTGCAAGACAAATACTTGCCCTTCTACACAACTTTATAGAAGCTCTCCAAAATTTACTTCCAACTAAACAAGAATACTAAATCATAATTTAATTTAATTTAATTACATTTAAAAAAATAATTTTTTTTAAAAAAATTATCAATAAATATAATAAATCATAATTAATTCATTATTTAATTTAAAAAAATTCGAGTTGTTTATATCCGTCATTCACATACATCACTCTCCCCTTCTCAAATGCAACACTAATCATTTTCAGATTCATCACTTCCTCGGTTTAAAACATATAAAAAGGAAGAAAAAAGGAAAATGGCTGCCAAAAGAAATTTAACATTACAACGGAGACTAAAATTGCCGAAATTAGCCAAAAAATGGCAGTTTTATGGACCTGTCATAATATTATGCCATTTTAATCAAGATTTTCTGTAGTGATATGGGTACACAATACACAATTGGAAGATGTTGATTTCATTAACCAAAGATAACAATTAAGCATCATTATCGAGTAGATGTAACACCCTAATATTCAAATCCTTATGCTCGAGTCATAAGTCAATGATATTACGGTGGTACGACTCTCAGGTGGATTTTTAATATATAAATATAGGTAATTTTCGAAAGGAGTATTAATCGAGAAGCCTGAAAAGAGTAGAAATAAAATCGCGAAGACGTATCACTCACGTTTCGACAACGAAAAGTTAAACTGTTAAGCCGAACGTGATATACGGACAAGGCATAAAGGAGATTAAAAGATAGATAACAGATAGATATTTATAGCATACGTAAATAGCCACTAGTCGCGACCCGCGAAGTTTAGGCCGGCTAGGGTACAGTATGAAGGTAGTTGACAACAGTATATCCTAATATCTCCCAAAGGAAACATAAGAGCCTCTATAGGCAAGTTCCAAAAGAGTTCAATACATAATATAATCTTTTCAAAGCAAAGGTGGAGAGATTCTAAGCAAAACACAAAGTAGAGAAAATAAATATCTTCGCCATCTCTCAGGTGAACCACAGCTCACTTCTGAGCACCTGGACCTGTATCTGAAAAACAAGAGATATATACGGAATGAGAACCCCGGGCCCATGGGTTCCCAGTACGGTAAAAGTGTCAAATAAATACAATGCACTGCAATAAAAACTCACTAAGCATCCTAAACTCCTTTTCGCCCAGTATCCAGCCTAGATTCTCACTAATCCATAAATAGGCATCTGTCGTAAGGGGATACTAAATCTAGTTCATATCTCATATGATTCCCAACTCGCTGACTCTCCCACGAATCAGATTCAGAATCATAAACAAAACCATCATCAGTCGTACTGTCTCAGCAATTCTATATCACTACATCATACCCTCACTTGGAGCTAGTGAAACCACATCACTGCGTCTACCCAGGGAGCTCAAATCATCTCAGCCAATGATCATCATCATCATGCAATCACATCATCAATTCATCTCATCAAGAACAGCCCTCAACCTCCACCGACACCAACATGAGGGGCCTCTCAGTTGTACAAACACAAGCAATACAGGCAAGTAATACACAATTAAGGTACAAGTAGAACAAGTAGCACATAATCAGGTAACATAGCACATATAATGTAGAAATCCAAAACAAATAGGCAAACCTAAACAATTCAAACATATGCAAATGATGAATACCTGCCCTATGGCTGATGATATCATCTGTCGGTTATCAAGCCAACCCGACGTGTCCGGTAGCTAACCCGGGCACAGTCTCTCTGTTGCGTATTAATATCATTAGAGGGAATATGTGCCCTGTCACCATTAGAGGGTATCTGCGCCCTGTCGCCATTAGAGGGTATCTGCGCCCTGTCGCCATTAGAGGGTATCGGTGCCCTGTTACCCTTACAACCAGAGAGAAAACACAAGCATGCTTACATTCAACATTTTTCATCATTATTCATTTATCATATATGCCTTTATACTCAGCCATAATCCATAATGGCTTTGCCGTAACTCGGCAATAACTTAGCCATCCGGCTCACAGTTCAATCCAGAACTAGCCAATTTATCAACATGGCTCCGCCGTATCCGGCAATAACTCAGCCATCCGGCTCATGGTTCAATCAAGAACCAACCATTTATCAATAATTATAGCCCTTCGGCTCATGGCATACACGGTACTTCCACCGCCATCCTCCATATCTCATATAATCATCTTTGATCATCATTGATCACAACTTTTTCCCTTGCTTCATTCGCAAGTTACCACATCCCCTAGCTCCTTCCTCTTTGCTAGGCATATCATAATGATTCAATACATAAGGGGTGAGATCGGAGGCTTAAAAGTATGAGATTTAGCTTTTAAAACTCACAAATCAACTTCGGGATGAAAACAGGGCTACGCGCACGCGTACTTCACGCGCACGCGTGGATGGCCACAAAGCTCATCGACGCGTATGCGTCATACACGCGGACGCGCAGATTGAAACACAGCCAGACGACGCATACGCGTCAACCACGCGTACGCGTGGGTGCATTTGCGCCCCAGGCACAAAACTGGCACAACTCTCAGGAAAATGGCTGGGCATTGGGTGCAGCGCATCGACGCGCACGCGCACACCACGCGCACGCGTGGATGGTGCTTTCTTGAAGAACGACGCGTATGCGCCAAGTGCGCCTACGCGTAGGGGGTCATTCTGCTAAAAAAAATTTCTAAGTTAAAACCTGCAGAATTCACAGATTCAACCCCCAATCTTCTGACGGACATAACTTTCTCATTTTAAATCATTTTTCGCCCGTTCTTCGAACGGCATGGACATCCTGGATCCAATTTCACTTTTAAACAATTTTGGCACAAAACAGAAATCCACAGTTCAAGTTATGTCCCATCAAAGTATGCCCAAAAACCATGTTTTCACTCAAAACCGCAAGGTGCCATTTTCAAAACAAGTCGTTTCCAACTCTTTTCAAAATCAACCAAAACATGCCAATTTCATCCCTTTTCTTTGAAATAAATCAAAGTATATCAAAATCGACAATAAGCCTCCTCAACTCATACACTAACACATTACCACAATTCACAAAACTGCCATATAACCATTTTTACCCATTTCACACAAATGGCTAAATTACAAACACATTAACATGTCATACATCCTTCCTCATCCCAATTTCCAACAATACTATTCCCAATCAATCATCATTATACATAATCAATATCATACTCACTATCACATGGTTTCACCCACAAATCAACCTTAATCATTTCTCAAGCATATATCACAACATACATATCTCTCATGCATCATCATACCATCAAGGCATCAATAATCATGATCACATATATGACCACATAACATACCTCAACCAAAACCAAACATACCTCATCTATACAATTTCACCCAAAATTACCAAATTCCACACTTCAACTCCTCAAACCTTATTATTCAATAACCAACCCAATCATTCACATATTCATTATCTGAAATTCATCCAATCACTTGTGTCATCATACAATGCACACATCAACTTACCTTCCTTACCTCTTTCTGGCCTCCGGCCCAAAATTTACGGCCTCCGGCCCAATTTCACAATTTAAATGCATAAACCACAAATCAATACTCATTACTCAATACATCAAATTTTCAATACACCAAGCATACAAGGCCACACAATTCTCAACCCAATCATTAATTCACATTACATACCAACTATGCATATTAGCACCAACCATTTACACAATCCAAACTTAATCCTAGGGCATCTAGCCTAGGAATTCTCATCACACCACACGGTACTTAAATAAAACTTAAACCGTATCTCTTGTAGCCAAATCAATTGAGCCTCTTCTTTAGAAGTCTCTACCAATCTTAGTCTCAAGCCTCACCAAAGCTCCTCAAGCAACACCAATCTCCCAATTGTGCACCAAGATCATCAAATACACTAACATAACCAATATCACATACATACATCAACCTAGGGCTCATAAAAATGACAAATCACAAGGTTTTGAGCACTTCTTACCTCAGCCCATATGAAGTAGGGATAGAACCCACTTGGAATCCATGTTGGAGTATCCCTAAACACCCAAAATCACAAGATTTCAACACTAACTACCCAAAAACGTGTAACAGTAGAGAATTTCGAAAACTGGGCAGAGATAAATGGAATACTCACCACAAAACTTAGATAGAATTGTAGAGAATGAGAAGAGCGACAAGTGACCGCAAACGGCTCGTCAATCGGAGCTCCGTAGCTCAAGTTATGGTGGTTTGAAGATCAAAGAGAGTTAGGTTTTCTCTCTTCTCTTCTCTCTTCCCAATTTCAGCGCCCAACACCCCTTCTTTAGGGCAAAATGAGCTGAAATGCTCATAACTAATGTTTATATATGTTGGGTCTTGGGCCCACTTAGGCCCGGTTCACTTATTTTTGTCCGTTGGCCCAATTTTGGACCAAAACCTTTAAGATTAGCGCTCCAAATCGCACTTCAAATATTTCTACCTCCCCTAATTATAATTCCTCATTTCTTAATCTTATTTACTCATAATCAATTTTCTCAGCTGTAGTACCAGACAAATCTCAACCGGTACTTCCGGTCAAAATTCCACTGCGCGCTTTTACGCAGAAAACTATGTTTTCCGACTCGGAAAAATTCGCTGAATCCAAATATCATATTTAAATCATCAAATTCCAATTGCCAAATCTTCCAACCATATTCGCTCCTACTTAACTTATTATTTAATTAATTTCGGTTAGATCGGGTATTACAGTAGATGTGTTTTGGTAACAATTGACTCTCAAATACAAGAATTAAATAGTAGATTTAAAGAGAAAACTATGGAGTTTTTGACTTTAAGTACTGTTTTAGATTCTAAAGACAATTTTGAGTTGTTTAATATTCAGAATATATGCAAGTTTGTTGAAAATCCTTTAGACTTTTTTAATCATGAAAGGATTCTTTTGAATGCTCAATTGTAATATTATGCATTTGATATACCAAATCATTTAAAAGATGTCGTGACGTTTTCTGAGTTATGTCAAATACTAAAAGAAATAAAAAAAATCAAGAACTTATCATTTAGCTGATAGATTGATTCACAATGTCTTGACTCTTCTAATATCTATAGCAACAATAGAAAAAACTTTCTCAACAATGAAAATTATTAAAATAAGATTTTAGAATAAAATGGTGGACGAATTTCTTACAAATAATTTAGTCATTTATATTGATGAGAAAGAAATTGCAGCTGCTTTCAGTATGGATTCAATAATAAATGACTTTGAATAAAAAAAATGTCAAATCCAATTATTTATGTAAATTGTAAATTTTAATTCATTTCAACTCTAATATTTATATTATTAATTTTTTCATTGTATAAGTTATTGTTATGATTTAAATTATTTACATCAAACATAAATATATATTTTTTAATATTTTTATAATTTTGCAAGAAATATCTAAAAAATTGAATAAAATTTATAGATTTTAAATGCAACAATATATCTTTATAATATTTGAGATTAATTTTAAGATATTTGAGTTTAATTATTTTGATATATGATATATTCAATTATCTTTTAAAGAATAATTTTTAAGTCTTAATTGTTATTTTTAATTAAAATTTTTTATATATATAATTATTTTTTGTTAAAATAAAAAAAACTCAAAAATAAAAAATACTGGCCCCTGCAAAATATTGTCTATAGTTTTGCTCCTGTGTGTGTTGATGATGAAGTAGTAAAGGTTGCTGAAGGAGAAACAAAAGGGATTAAAAAACAAAAAAGAACAAATATGAAATGTATCTGAATTTAGGGTTATAAAGGGGGAAATAAATCATATTATGTGGCTAAAATTTAATTGCTAGATCAACTAATAATTACCTTATCCAGCGCAGAAGGGACTTGCCATGTCGCTCGTGACATTAGCGTCACTTTGAGGATAGAGAATTGTAGACCAAATATAGAGTTAATATTCAAAATAGTTTTTGAAATTTGATTTTTGACTTAATTTAATTTTTAAATTTTTAATTGATTTTAATTGTATTGTAAAATTTTAATCTGTGTCTTAATTTAGTTTTTTTATCGTTTTCTGTCACTAAAAAATTGATCTAATAATTTAATTTGACATCTAACACTGCAACGGTTAGATAACGTACGTGGCCAAATTCTTTAAGACATCAATTTAATCCCTTCATAATTTGAATATAAAACTTAGCAACTCCAATTTTTTCAAATTGTAGTAGTCTCTTCAAGAGTTAGAAAAGATGTTGAGGAATAGCAGTCAAAATTCAAGTAGTTCTAGTAGAATTCGTTCGAATGGTAGTTGGGTGAAGAACGCACACTGTAACAGAGGTGGAAAGGTTTTGCATTGGTGTGGTTGTGGGTTGCCACTTATTTTTTGATAGTTTGGAATGGATTCCAATTCAAAGAGATCATTTTATGGATATCCTAACTATAATATAAGTTAGTTGAATTGTTGCAATTTGATTCTGTGTCTTATTTTTCAAATTTTTCTTGGTTTTATAGTTATTCTTCCTCTCAATTTTTCTGAGTGTTTGGTATTGTAGACTGTTGATAAGAGATGGTGTGGCTTTTCTAAATAGGCAGATGTCGAAGAAGAAGAAGCCATAGTTGGGAAATAAAATAAAATTTCTGTTAGTGAAAATCACTGAAAAATATCTCTAAAATGAAAAATTAGTGTAGTTGAATCTGAAATTAGAATCTTGAGAATGTGAAATATTATGTTGTCTGTGTTTGCCATTATTTTTGAATTTGTGATTGTAGCTTATAAATTAGGTGGGATGAAATATATATAAATATGATATCAATTATGTGAATGAAATATTGTTATGTATTTGATTGTTTTTTTTTTTTTTTTTTGTTGAGCTGAAAGTTGATAACAAAATAGAAATGTGATTTTATGTTCTCTTGAGTAATGATGTATCCTGTGAAAGTTATTTAAAACTTAAATTATATGAAAGAGGTATAAAATTTTACAAAATAAGTTATTAAAAAATTAAAAATAGTCATTCATTTAGTAATTCATTTAGTAATTCATAGTGATTAATCATTACCATAACTGATAAGCGGCATTAGCAATAACAGTATCTGTAACATACCACAATACCTACATAACACAGATTCAAAATATCCTAGCAAAAACGAAAAACAAATTTCAACTAACATTTTACAAAAAATAGAGTATTGTAAGTTGAGAGCAATAATTTTGTTACTAACCTATTTTTGAAGAAATGGTGATTCCCAAGTACTTCGTCTTTATTATGGGGACGAAACAAGTGAGAAAAGTTTCAAACTTCAGTTACACCGATAACTAATGGCGGATCTTGAAAAGAAATTTTAGGAAGTCCAAATATATATATATATATATATATATATATATATATATATATATATATATATAAGAATATTTATATTCAAATTAAATGTATTAATTTTATTTTTTAAATTATTATAAATTTATAATTATAGAAATAAATTATTAAAAAACTATAATTAACATAATAGCATCTAAAACTACACTAAATATATAATTTTTTTTTGTCCAAATCAATTTTTTTCAAAAAATATTGAAGATCAATAAGAAATATAAAATGACAAATTTAAAATATAATAAGACTTTTTTTTATTTGATATTATGATACCAATTACTATATTGTGTAACATATTAAAGATAGTAATGATATAAAAAAAATTAAAATATTAGACTTATTTTAATAAATACTTATATATATATATAGTTTATCTATTTTATAATTTAGTTGAAAAATAATTTTGTTTTATAAAACATTGAAATTAATAAAATAGTATGAAATAATTTATTTGTATTATTTATTATTTGATAGTTGAATTTTATTTAATTCATGATACTTTAAAATAATAAAATTACCTTTTTATTATAAACATAAAAATTAAAAATAAAAAAACAAAAATTTGTTGACCTTAAAAAGTAAAAAGAAAAGAGTATATATAAACACACAAAAAGGAGAATATGCTTGTAGTAAATTTTGAACCCAAGACTAATAGCTTGTGGAAAACTTACAATAACAAATGTAATAACCAATTGAACAATTTATATCAAACAAAATAAATGGTTAAAGTTTTATTTTTATAAAATATTTTGGGGATCATGGTCATGAAACTCCGTGACAACAATGATTTTTTATTGACTAGATATATAGGAGAGAGGAGGAAGAGGAGGAAGAAGAAGGGTCAATTGGGATTTTCACTTTTAAAATGGTTAACGTTTGAATTTTTGTTTAACCTCCTTTTCATGTCACACGACGTCGTTTCTCAATATTTTCGACATCAAGAGTTAAACAACGTCATTTAAATAGTGTCAGGTGTCAATTAAAATTGTACGGTCAGCTTTTCAGTGAAAAAAAATAACGAAAAAATCAAATTGAAGCGCGAGTCAAAATTTTAAGGTACAATTAGAGTCAATTGAAAATTTAAGAATTAAATTAAATTGAAAATCAAATTTTAAAGAACATTTTAAATATTAATTCGATCAATATATTGTATTTTTTAACTTCAAAGACCATTATGATACAATTGAAAAGTCGATGATCATTTCATTTAATTTGATTTAAAATAAATTGAAATAGAAAATATTGTACTTGAAATCAATTATATAAAATAAAAATTGGTATAATATTTTGATTTTTTTTAATTTATTTACCATACAATCCCACCACTAATAATTACCATTGTCCCCGATAATAATCGAACCACCAATGAACCTCAACTACCTCTGTATGTTTTCAAACTATATATATACTTAAAGATAAAAATAAAATTTTATATTTTTTAATATATTAAATATTTTTCATTGCAACTATATTTTGTCAAAAATGAAAAGATTTGAGTTAAGTATTAAAATAAATTTACATGATTTATAAATTAATTCAATTTTTTATCTCCAAATTATTTAATTTTAAAATCAAATGAATTACAGTATATTATATTCTATAATCATGTTATATATATAAAATAATTAATTACTAAACTAATTATTATAGAATATATTTTAAAATATAAAATAATATTAAAATAAATTAAATAACATATATTTCTACACAATATATAATAATTAATTTAATGATTTATTTTTTATGTGTATATAATATTTTTGTATATTTTAAATAGAGAAAATTTAGGAGGTCAGTTTTTTTATTAAAATTGAATCAGCATTTAACCAATAAAAGAAAAATGAGTAATCTATACTATTAGATAAAATTTTACACTATTAAAAATATCAATAATAATTATTTAATGACTATAAATCACAAAATTTAGTGGTCTTCTAACATCCTCTTCTAAATATACTGTAACGAATTCTTTTAAGATTGTGGTAATAAAAAAATCTTTGATTATTGCTGTATCATTAATTAGTAGTTTAGTGCTCATTGTTAAGCACAAAGCAACGAGAACTTCGAAAAAGGGAATCGCATGGTTTTCATCAGCTTAACTTTTTGTGTAGTACTTATTTAAAAGTTTATTTTGGGGGATCAACATTTATTTTAAAGTTTAATCCCCTAAGCCCGCGACGTAGATGGTGAACAAACTCAGAAGTAAAAACTAAGAAAGTGTTATAACTTATAAGATATATACTCGGCAATCTACCTAATTAAATAAATTCTGTGAATTATTTACCTGAATACATAAAATAAAAATCTCTTACGTGCATGTGCAATTTTAATTTTATGTAAATCGTGGGAGCTAACTATGGTTTCTATTTTGTATGTAAATCATTGAAGGCTACAAGGTTTTATGTTGAAAAAAGATTGGGCATAATTCGTGGCGACCTATCAAGGATTATGAAGGAAAAAGCTTAGGCATAAACCGTGGTTGCCTTACACGACCGGATTATACCGTATCTGGAGACCGCGGGCTTGTATCATTCGGCTAGGCTGAACGGTCACTGGTTCAGGATTGATGAGCCTCTACTTAGCGCATTTATTGAGCGGTGACGTCCTAAGACCCACACCTTCCATATGCCCTTGGGGGAGTGCACTATCACGTTGCAAGATGTGGCATATCAGCTGGGTTTGCCGATCGATGGAGAGCCTGTTAGTGGGTGCCTGACTGAGTTTGAGAATCTAATGGAAAACGGAAGACCGACATGGGTGTAGTTTCGCGAGTTGTTTGGGGAGTTACCTCCGCAGAGTAAAGTCAAGCAGATGACAGTGTGCTACACATGGTTTCATGAGAGGTTCCGGGTTCTCCCAACAGATGCTAGTGAGGAGACTTTGCGTATATACGCGCGTGCTTATATTCTGATGTTGTTGTCCTCTCAGCTGTTTGCGGACAAGAACGCAAACCAGGTCCACCTTCGCTGGTTGCCTTATTTGGCATCGTTGGATGAGTTGGGCAGATATAGCTGGGACTCGGCGGCACTGGCCTGGTTGTATAGATGTCTTTGTCGTGGGACAAACAGAAACATTGTTAACTTGGCCGGGCCACTACAGCTTCTATAGTCTTGGATTTTCTGGAGGTTTTCCACTTTGAGGCCTAGTGGGTTTGATGGATTCAGGTTTCCGCTTGCATCCAGGTACATTTTAATATTTTTGGTTTATAAGTTGTTCAACATCATGTTTTGTTGTTGGTTATGACATGATTTCAATGAAAATTATAGGTGGGCTACATATCTACCGAGAAACGATGTAGGGGATCAAAGAGTGGTGTCTGCATGTCTTTATTTGGATCGATTGCGTGTCCACAATGTGAGTCATGTAGTTATTACTCTTACTTGGACTATTTTATGTTAAATCTTATGGTCTTACCTAAGTTTAACCTTTTCGATACAGTTTGTGTGGGAGCCTTATTCTTCTGCCGAGGTTGCTTCTATTATTCATCCGGAGATACTAGTTGACTCATCGACCTCACCCCCAAGTCGAATAGGAGAGGTCTTCAAGACAGTAACAGTCCCAGGCATGGCCGACTGTACCCCTAGCATCCAACGTGGCAACTCCGTGTACGACTCTTTCCAATCTCCATAGATCTATGCCACTGCCTTCTGTTTGGTCATCCAAACCTTCCTGTAACTAGGCCTGAAACCGTAATCGGCTTCTGTAGCTTGTTGCAAGACCTTTATGGTAACCGCAGCATCTGCCCTAACCAAGGGAAGAATCCTCGCACAGATAACGTGGAAATCCAACTGACGGTGATCGCTGGAAATGGAGGTTGCCAAGCAAGTGTGTGGCCCGTTGTACCTCATAACCTCCCAAGTGCCCTTTCGTGCACGCAGCGCTACACGAATCAACCAAGTACAACCCTTTCCGAACTCCTTGCATTTTCTATGATACTTCAGATGGTCTGATTCGATGACTCTGTACTGAACACTTCAACGGATGTTGTAGTCCTTCACACTCAAAACAGCCTCATCTTTATTCTGAAATGATTGCCCAATCTGAAATTCTGTAGAAGAGCCCCCAACTGTAGGACCACCGTCTGTCTGTTGACCCAGAGCCTCCAAGTTAAGAGTGGAGAAGTGTGGAGGGTACTGCTGGGTGCCAGAACTTGAATGCCCATGCTTTGTATGTGGATTGACACCTGTGTCATCATCGCTGTCCCCAATGATATCAACAGGCTCATGGTCAAAGTCATGGTCACACATTGCATTCTCTACTTGATCAGGTTCTCCAAAGCCTTGCGCATCATGGATCAAGCCACCACTGGTGCCCACCACATATGCCTGCCCATAGACCCCTGGATTCTCCAAAGGTACAGAACCAACAACCTCCGTTCGATCTAAATCAGCCGCAAATGAGGGAGATCCGACCAGCAGAATAGATGGTCTTACCACAGGCATCGAACTAGACGCACCTCCCGCGGCAGTCGAGCTATGAACTGGAGCTAATGCCCCAAAACTATCGACACCAACCTCCAACTTTGCGAACAACTCGTGTATTCTGACCTCCGGAAAACTCCTAACACAATGAAACAGAACCCTAGTATCTTCATCAGCCACTAGCACAAAGGTATCATACTTAACACCGGTCGAGACAACTGCTATGAAAATCTTGTAGAATAGCTTCTTCACCCACTTGCTACCAAATACCCCAAGCTTCTGCAAGATGCTGTTCTTCAAATCTGACAAAGTGCTTGATGAACTGATGAAAACACTCAGTGGTTCTCTGTCAGTGAACTTCACACCATATTTTTTGCTTCTTTGGATTTTTCCAGAGCAATGCACTAAGACAAGAGTACTCTCTTCCTCACTTACCATTGTGACAATAATCTCTTCACCAGCTTGAATCTTACTCACATATATATAGATTTTCCCTCCTCATAAACCGTTGCAGCTAACAAAAGTTTATGCCCACTCAAACTTCTTCATAAACCGTTGCTGCTTATCATGTTTTATGTGCATTTTCCTGCCTTAATAAACTGTGGTAGCTTGCCGCAGTTTATGACAAATTTCATTTACAAGTAAACTGTGCCTAGTAGCAACGGTTTATGTATTACATTAAAACCGTGGTTGGCTCTTACGATTTACATAAAGATAAAATTGCACATATACGTAACAGGTTTTTGTTTTGTGTATATAAGTAAAGGATTCACTTATTTTATTTAATTAGGTAGATTATCCATATATATTTGTATATGTCTGCTGAAATTATAAAAATTCAGAGGAAAGGCAACAGTGGTCAAGAAACTTTTAAATGAAGAGTTTCTTAATAAGTTGTTTTCATTTTTAAAGTTTATATTATATTTTATTACTAGTATATATTTTTAATTACCAGTTTCTTAACAAATACTCTGTTTGTTCCAAAATAATACGACCAAAGATTAAATAAAACACAGATTACTTTATAAATGAATATTGATAATATGTAAAATTATCCTTAAATAAATAAACATGTATAGTTAATAATTCTTGCATTTGTCGCAATTAAATTAAGAGTATTATATATTCAAAAATTAATTAATATCATCTTGATGTTAAAAATAGAAAGTAATTTTAAAATATTAATTTCTTTTTGGACAAATATTTTAAAACTTATTGAAATAGTTTATTAACCGTAGATAAGGAAAATAAAAGAAAAAGGACGTGAAAACTAGTTTTATATTAAATTTATATATGGCCATTTACAAATGATGAAATGAAGTGTGGCATTAGTATGATATCAGTACTAAAAAATAAAGATTAAGAATAATTATGGAGAAAGAACAAAAATTAACCAATAATCAGTTAATGTAGATTTTGAATATATGATTTTATATTTGGCTGTATAATTTTAAAATTTTTTTATTTAGATTAATATTGATGTACTAACAATTAGGGATGGCAAAAATTTCTCAAAACGCACACATATGTAAAGACTGTCTTAAAAATCTATTTATGGAAATTTTTTTTCGTAGGGACGGAAATAGGAAAGAAATTCTTCTGAGACAAGCACTCGAGTGGGGATCTTCGTCCTATCTCCATTGATCTTCGAATTTATGTGAAGCACTTTAATTATTGTCCTTAATTATTTATTTATGCTACAGGTTTTCTTAGTCATTTTACATACCATATATATAAACCTTAATCCTAATTTCATGTGTCTTCCTTTCTCACCTCAACAACCCTCTCCACTTAGTAGCCACTGTCACTTTGTCGATCAACCACTCTCCTCGCTCACTACACCCTCCCCCAAACAGGTGGCTCCCTCTCCATGTTTTGCTCTGCAAGCATTACTCCTTCTTTCTCTATTTTGTTGTGTCACTCATTCGTTCTCTATTCTGCTGTGTCCCTTCTCCTTAGTTCTAGTTTATTGTCGTTACTCCCTTTTCTCAGTAGTGTTCTAATTCATTACTGCTACTCGTTGCATCTCTAGTCTTGCCGCACATCCAGTGTCTTAGTTCATCGCCACTGTTTGCTACGCCTCCAATGGTCTTGTCGCTGCTTGCTGTGTCTCCATTCTCACTGTTGCTCGATACGCCTCTAGTCTCGTCACACTTATATAGAATTATTAAGGAAAGATATAAGAATGGGACATGCGGCAACTGTGCAAAACACGGGGAATGGGGATGGGATGAAATTCCCTATGGTTGGAATTGGGAACAAGGGTAAGGAGAATATCAGGGTTTAAGGACGGGAATAGGGAGGCATCATCCGCCCCTTTCCCATCTTATTGACATCTGTCTTTACAATGTAAAAAATTCTCAACGGTCATCGTCCAATCAAATTCATGCGTTTAGACCATTTTTTAAGTAGTACAGTAAATTTGTAATTTAGTTACTTTTATTGATATGACAATTCATGATTATTTATTTATATAAAAATTTTTTATGCTGGAATAACATGAAATTTCTTTTATATATGCAAAATTTTTGTTGACTAATTATTTACAGATTTTGTTATATTTTTAGTAGGAAAAAATTAGATTGGTGCACGCACTTGAATCATTAAGCTCTATTAAATAATACTCTCTTTTTGTTTCCTTCAAAAAATATAATATTATGCCTTTAAATCTTAAGCTTTACTAGTGACTAGTAAATACTAAATAGTAACTAATTGATAATTATGGTTTTATCCTTGCTAATGGTACACTTTCCAATAAATAATTATAGTGTAGGACACAAGAAGATATTTGTTTCCATGAATCATGATTTATTTCATGCTTGTGGTTTAAGATTTTTTTTTTTTTGAAACAAAAAGCTCAACATAACAAGGTGGAGCAACAATACTAAGAGTACTGGATAGAAAAAATAAAATTAATTCCAAGTTATTTCCAGCAATACCATCAACAACCCGAATGGTCAAATATCACTCCACTCTTTGTAACTCTAATTGACCTGTTGACTACTTCCGTAACACCTGTTTCTTGATTCCTGAAGATTCTGACATTCCTTTCTAGCCAAGTACTCCAAATGATAGCAAAAAATCAATCAATCACCTGTTATGTTCTTCCTTTCTTACATGTGCACCTATTCAACTCTCAAAATATTTCTTAATTGTTCCTGGAATAGACTATGGTTTATCAAACAACTAAGCACACTGTACCTACCAAGTAAACTCACAATCAATAAACAAGTGGTAATCATTCTGAGTATTCTGATTACATCGAACATAAATAATATCATTTTGATCAATAACGCCAAATCTACTTAATCTCTCTTTAGTATTGACTCTGTCTACTATCACAAACCAGGTAGATAACTCAATTTGTGGTGGTACCAAGTCCCTCCAAATAGAAAAAGTAAAACTGTAACTTGTAATATCCTCTGGTAATAGTTTAGCAACCTACACAAAGGAGTTAGTAGAATAAACACCTGATTTATCAAACCTCGAGTTTGCTCCAAAAGAAATACCAATATATTTAACTAGTAACGAAGTTTTTTTATACCCCCAACAATCTACACATCCTTCGTGATCACTCCTGCCACAATTTATCGAAGTCAAACTAGATTTATCAAAATTAATGCTCAGACCAGACATCATCTTAAAGCACCACAATAGTCACTTGTAGTTCTTGATAGATATCTCTTCCTGAGGGAAAAAGAGTATGGTATCGTCTGCGAATTACAGATGAGACAGCACAACATTGTCCCGCCCAACCATCAGAGGAGCAATCCTACCATGTCTAACTGTCTCTTCTACCATCCTATGGAGGACATCAACAATAAGAACAAAAAGGAATGGAGAAAGAGGATCGCCCTGTCTTAAGTCTCGTTTCATCTTAAAAGATCTAGATGGCAAACCATTTATCAGAATTGATATTGATGCTGTGCATACACATTACTTAATCTACCCTCTCCATTTTTACCCAAATCCCATCTTCTAAAGTACAATATCCACAAAGCTCCACTTCATTCTATCATAGGATTTTTGGAACTCTAACTTAATTATCATCGAGCTCTTCTTTTTTGTCTTTAGCCACTGCACAGTTTCACACGCAATCAGAGCCTCGTCATGAATCTTCCTTTCCGTCACAAAAGCACTCTGAGTCTCTCTAACCAATCCTGTCATTACCCTCCTTATTCTCCAAACTAACACCTTTGATAAGACCTTATACACACAACCTACCATGCTAACCGGCTGAAGATCCTTAATGTCTTTAGCTCCAATAAAATTTGGAGCCAAAGCCACCCATGTAACATTAGAATCCCTTGGTAGTTTAGCAGACTGAAAGAAATCCTTGACAGTTGTAGTGAATTCTGACCCAACACTTTTTAATGAAGTTCATATTGTATCCATCACAACCAGGAGCTTTAAACAACTCACAGTCCCATACTGCATCCTTTATCTCTTCAATCAATGGCAGCCTCTCCAATTCTACAGCCTTTTCTTTCTGAATCTGATTAACTAGTCCATCACGAAAACCTATCAACGACGACACTTCCTGATGATACAAGTTCTTGTAAAAGTCTCAAAGAGCAATCTTAATCGTGGCTTGATTCCTCACCAATCTTCCATTTATCACTAAAGCATCAATCTGATTGCTTCTTCTTCTTTTTCTTCTTACTAAGGCTAAGTTACGGAAATATCTAGAGTTCTTATCCATATGCTTAGCATGTCGAGACCGTAACATCTACTTCCAATGTAGTTCCTTCCTAACTTACCATTTCTTAAAGCAACTAATAAGGGCCCTCATTCTTTCCTCCAATATACCCTCTTAAGTCCCATTGCTAACCAATTCATCTGCTTTCTTGATTTTATCCTCCAGTTTCTGTATACTCAACTCATTATCACTAAAATTCTCCTTATACCATCTACTCAAAGGTACCGTCAAAGCCTTCAATTTTTTAGTAAAATAAATCTCCCCTAAACCCATCATTCCTTCTTCACCATTCAAAGAAATCTCTCATGTGTGAACCAAGAATCTAGACTTTGGAATGGCCTCTGACCCCTTCTCATTCTACTATCTTCCATTAGCAGTGAACAATGATAAGATAATTCTCTTGGCCCACCTTTAAGTCGCGTCTCAGAAAACTTTTCAACCCATTCCAAACTCACCAACCCTCTATCAGTTCGATTGCATGATTGGCCCCTTAGCCATGTAAACTTGCGACCATTCAGTGCTAAATCCACCAGTTCCATATTATATATCCATGCTTTAAAATCTTCCACTGTTGTTGTTAACATACTCGCACTTTTCCTTTCTTCCAACTGCACAACCTCATTGAAATCACCCATGTAGCGAAAAGGAACTTGACATACACCCAATATAAAACTTAACTTTTCCCACACAATAAGCTTCTCCTCTCTTGTATGTGCACCATACACTAAGCAAAATGCACAATGAAAATTATTGTTCGTTAATATCCCTTTAATACATAACTATCTCTCCCCTTTGTAGAAATTAGGGGTGTTCATGGATCGGATCCGATCCGCATATCTGCGGTGCTTATCCGAATCCGATCCAAAAATTGCGGATATGGATCCAATCTGCAAAACTATCGAATCGGATCCGATCCGCACACTAATAGGATCGGATTGCGGATTTTATGTAGGTATCCACATATCCGATCCACATATCCACGTATCCACAAAAATAAAGAAATAAATAAGTAAATATTCTTTTTATGTTTTATGTCAACTAATAGTTATTGTATATATTATATTATTTTAATTTATTATTTAAGAAAAATATGTTTAATATTATTTTGAGAGTAAAAATATTTAAAAGAATAGAAAAATAAATTTTATTGATATTTTTTTAATAAAAATAACCTTTTAAAAATATTTTTGTTTTGTAGATATATCTGATATCTAATATCCGATCTGATTCGCAAATGTGCGAATTAGATCCAAGCTTAAAAAACTGCGGATATTGGATCTAATCTGATTCGATGATTTTAGTGCAGATCAGATCGAAATTTTGGCCATATCCAATCCGATTTGATCCACGTTCACCCCTAGTAGCAATTACTCAACCTAAATATCATATCATCCCATATTATCAATAAGCCTTCGGAAGCACCTTCTGAACCCACAAATTCCTAACCCACTGCATCATTACCCCAAATTTGCACTACATCAAACTTAGTAATCACCTCCTTCTTTGTCTCTACCAAACCTAACATATTCACATTATTTTTTTCGCTTAAAATTGTTTACCAATCCAACTTTTCAACACCCCTTAAACACCTCACATTTCACGAACTATAAATAATTTAAAAATTTTATTACATACCTTAATCTGATTTTTGGGATGACTCCTTCTTGCTTTCTCTTTCTGTTTTGCTTGCCTTTTTTTTTGTCCAGTCGTTTTATTCTGTGCTTGGAGAATAACCATAATGTCTTCATCCTCGTCATATAAAATAGCTCCTGATTCCATTGCCAGGTCCCAAGCAGCCCTGTTTTCAGCCATATCTTCATCCTCGCTTTCTTCTTACTTTTCTTGATTAGTTTCATTGTCCGCGTCCTTTTTTGAGTCTCCCGAATCCTCCAAATTCCTTACAGCTCCTTCCTACTCCAAATAGGTTTCTTTTACCAATGTATTTCCATCCTCTAGATTTGATTCATCCGCTTCATCACCCCTCATCAGATTGATTCCGACATTCTACTTACTACTCCCATCAAAACTTGCATGGCAATCATTACTTGTACTTGGTGTATTGTTTTCCTCCGCTTTACTATTTGAATTTTTTTGCACGTCTCCGACAGGCTCCTTCCCAACGCTATGCTGCTCCATGGGTGCCTTAGGAACTTGACGCACTTTCCTGCTCTCCATGACAACAAGCTTGGTGTGGATATCATCATATCCGCCCCCTAGTGGGTGTCTCTCAAACTGCTCCCTGGCCCGCCGCATCATTGCCAGCCACCATGGCAACAACTTCTTCTTAATCTCCATGACTAGCCACGCCCCTCCCTTCATCGTCTCCCGTAATAGCCACTAAGAATATCTGGCGAAGTCGCGCAACGACATACTTGCCATTGCACAACACAGCAGCCTCGCCGTCCCACCCCATAGTGGCAGCACTGTCAGATTGGGCAGTGCCAATCCCTGCAACACTCAGTGGCACTCCCTACCTGTGCCCAGCGTCCCTAAACTTCTCTTGGGTGGGTTAACCCGCTCCACTCGACATCCAAGGTCGTCATCTTCAACAATTGGGCCTGTTTTTGTTTAGCCCAACTCACACCTCTTCTCCTTCTTGCTCTGAACTACTCTATTGGGCCTCATATGCTTAAAACAAGTCCTAACTGAATTTATATTCATTAAATCATCCCTTTATTTTGTATTTTTACTCTTATATTCTCATGTTATCGTTCTTTCAGATATGACTTCATCATTGAGTGAATGAGATCCCATAGAATTTGCACTCACCATAACTATGGGTTCATCATAGGATTAACTGTTTTTCTTTTCAAAAAAACCCTCATGCCACTCATCCAAATTCTCAACGGTAATTACTTTTCTATCCTAGTAATGATCTTCCTCCCATATTCCCTATGCCATCATCATCGTTGTCTCCCAGCCTAACTCTAATGGTTCCCTCCGAGCTTTTATTTCTTTTCTCCCATGGTGTTCCAAGATAAATCTCCCTTTTTCTTTCACCTCACTATCGCACACACTAAAATCCATCTCTGGAAACCACTATGCTCTATATCCCTTTCCTGAGATTTTCTTAATGTACACGTCAAACTCATTGGCACCTATCGTCATCCACTCATTAATAACTTCAAAAGTACATATATCAACTTGTATTTGCCCCGACCTAAAAGTTTTGCATGATACAATAGCTTTGTCACATGTTACCACTTTCCCGCATAGCCCTCCAATCGATTTGAAGGTGTTTGCTGACCAGGCATGTAATGGAATGCCAAATACTCCGATCATACCCTTCAGATTTCATTTCATTAATGCTCTTCCCATCTCCATACACTATGAAAATATTCAAAAGATTCCCCATGTTGTATTCAAGTGTCTTTTCTAAATTTACCAAGCTATCAAAAGTCAAAATAGCTTTGTAAGCTCCCATCTCCCGAACTTATACTACATGAGGCCATTTCGTTCGTAGTTTCTCTGTTAACACACAAAAATCTATAACGGTGGTAGTCCCTCTAATAATACTCTTCTGCAGCGAGGACAAGTTTTCTTCTGCTACCGAGACCTAAACCTTCTTCGTTCATCCATTATGGTGTGTGTCTGTTACTGTTTCTGCCTTCGTCAAGCTTTTCAGGTCATCTACTTCCAATACATGGTTTTTCTCCCAATCAATTCTATCTTTCTCATGATACCCCCTGTTATCTTCATCCTGTGTATCTTTCTTCTCTGTGACATCAACCCTCCTCCTATACTTAGCCTCACCCACAAAGATCTCTTTGCTCCTCAAACGCATTCCATTCATCTCGTTCACGACATTTAATGTCCCTCCTTCTGTAGTGTACCTGATGAAAGCAAACAGATAGATCCGGCGATGTCTTTCGTTGTGTGATAGATAAATGTCATTTATCCTTTCTATCTACTTGAACATATGAAACAATTCATTCTTCAAAAATCGTTTGGTAAATTATCCACAAAAATTATGAATAATTCACTCTCTAATTATTGATACTCGAACTTTTTTCCAATATGTGGTTGCCTCAAAATTGGCTTAAGATTTTAGTTTTGTACAGCTCTATCTTTTTTCGTTGATCGAATGAATGCATAAGTGCTGAAAGATAAAATTAATTACATGTTGTTGACCAAAAAGAAGAAACTCTCATCCAAAAATATAACAATATGTTATAAAATATATTATACTTTAACTTTATTTATTAAACTCTTAAAATGTAAAATAATTTTATGTTACTAAATAACAATAAAATTAAACAAAAATGTTAAATGTTGTGTTTAGCTGCATTTCGAATTTTGACAAACTAAGTTGGTTTCTATTTTTTTTTCTTTGGAAGAGTTTGATCTAGTTTTTTTCTTAATATTTTTAAAATATTAAAATATATTATAATATTTATTTATTTATTTAATTTTATCCTTATCATTTTCAACAAATTTTATTTTTATCTATATTATTAGTTTTTTTGTTTAATATTACAGTCAACAATTAATCAACTTTTTTCTTTTAAAAAGTTTTGTTTCATACAGCGATGCTCTCTTGTTCTTATTACCCATTATATCGACCCTCCCTTTTTTTGCCAAACCCAACAACAGCATCATAACTCCCTTCACATTGACTTAACAATCCAATCTTTGCTTTTGCCATCGTCGAACTTGGCTACAACCACCACCACCAATACACATATGTGAAGAGGAACAACCTAATGAAGTGGCCAATGTCAAGGTTCTCTAGGGGCATATCACATTTTGGCTGGTGTGCTACGAATCAATCGTCAATGGCCTGATTGGGAGCTCCAACTTAGTCATCAGACAACTCTTTGCTTGTACCCTAGAACATTGTATTTTCCAATAGATTTGGAACCTGATTTAGATATTAGATCTACACTTAACACCTTCGTTGGATCAATAGTGCCACGACGTCTTGTCCTACCGATCTCCCTTACCCATTCTCTATTTTTGTGTTGTTTTTTTAGAGAGAGAGAGAGAGAGAGAGAGAGAGAGAGATGATGTTGGCAATAATGGTGAGGGTGAATAGGTTATGAGTGGTGGTTGTTGTTATTGTTTTTGGTTGATGATGATGATGATGAAAGTGATGCGATGAAAGTGGCAATAGTAAAAAACAATGTAGAGGTAGGGTTAGAGTTTATGGTTAGGATAGGGCTTATTAGAGTGATGGGAATTAGGGTTAGGGTTAGAGTTGGTAATTTATTAATTTACGAATGAATGCAATGCTAGCTTTTTCTTATTAAGGAAAGGTAGGTGCTCCTTAGCTTCATTGATATGGAAAGCTTCTTTAGTTTTTTCATCAATGTAAATAACCCCCTGCTTTATCAACATGCTCTTCTGAAACATCATAGATTATAAAAACATCACCAAAATTAGCTAAGAAAAATAAAAAAATAATCGAACAGCCCAAACATATATGAAATCAATCAAAAGATTCAAATGAGACAAAACAAATCTATTTTTAGTTTAGAATAGAGCTTACCAATATATCTTATGGTATGCAGTATATTTATTTTGCAATTTTTTACATTTTTTGTTCAAAATATGACACATTGCAGAGACCACTTAAGAAAAAAACACCAAAATTAGTTACATGGATAGCACAGGAATTCGTAAAACAAACAGCATAGGAATTTACCAGATCATCTATATGTTCTTTAGGTTGTAATGACAAGTAATCTCTATATCCTTCCCAGTAAGCATCATGTTTTAATAAGAAGATTGTTTCATATTGATTACTTTCCCATCCTTATTATTCTTGACATGTGTTTTCCAATGATAGCACTTCTTTTTAAGCTTTTCCATTATTTTCTCCATTGGCTTTTGTTTTACCAAAGTCTTAAATTTATTGAGGATGCTGAAACTTGGTTGCATAGCTTTCACTTTTTCTTCTGGAATTATCTGTTGAACAAAGTTCAATGTAGCTTTGACTTCAGCATCCATTGCCTTTTCCAGGACTTCCATCTCTTCAACTATAGACATGCCATCTTGGGTTCAGGTTTTGGCATTTTTCACATTGATTGCTGGCTCACCTTCTTGTGTAAGAAGAACCTTGTCGCTTGATTGAGTGATGTCGAGGTCGAATGATAGTGCAAAAAAGTCAATATGCAGTGCAGTATCAGCAACTATCATTAATCCAACTTCAACATACTGATTTTGTAAATGACTGCAAGGAGACACAGAAAATTATTAAAAATAACTCAACAATTTGAAGCAAAATAGCATAGGAACTAGGAGAGAAAATAGCACGAAAACTAGTAATAATTAAGTTAACTAAGATCTTACGCATCATGAGATTGTTCTTGGTGATGTTTTTCTTGTTGAGATTCTTCAAAAGCTTTTTTAGGGGCTCTTTGTTGAGGTTGTGGAGGACTGGAGGAAGACAGAGTAGCTGCTAGCATTTTCTCTTGGTGATTATTGTTTTGAGGAACAATTGTTTAAAGTGGCATCCTAATAATGAAGGAATAAAACAATAAAAAAATTAATATTAAGTATTTATTACAAAAAAAATAAATTACAAAACTCACATATCGAAAGGTTCACTCTAAATAGGTTCTTGACCCTAAACCATTTGTTAATCGGGCTAGGATTAGTCTCGCTTCAAAGATTAACGGTTGGACTATTCATTAAAAGCACGTAAAATTGTATTAAGAAACATTAATATGTTGTAAATGATACAAGAATTTCTAGATATATCATATATGACTTCAATACTACACAGTCAGTTCAATGAAGTCAAAAGCACAACATTTTATTGAAAATAATGCTAGAACTATCACTTAATGGCACAACACATGCTTATAGTACCACAAGTTTAGAAACTTGAATTAATCAACTAGAAAAATACATGCAAATGAATTTCGGATTCCAAAAATGTATCAATATCTTGTAAATGACACAATAATTTCTAGGCTTATTATATAGACTTCTTTACCACAGGGTCAGTTCAATAATCTTAATAGCACAACATTTCATTGAAATCGACACGACATAAGACATGTTTAGAATGGATATTTTGTACCTTTTTAGTACCATTTTCTTAGTGTTTTTGAGCACATTTTAGCAAGTTTTATTATGTTTTAGTAGCTTTTAGCGCAAAATTCACATTTTAGATATTACTTTGAGTTTTTGTATTTTTATTATGATTTTAGGTAATTTTTGGGTGAAACTGGCAAGTTTTGGCAAAGTCTGATTGAAAGGCAAAGAAAGGATAGCAGATGTTGTCAAATCCTGACTTCTATGCATTCCAACGAGCATATCTTGATATACAAAGGTCCAATTGATGTGCTCGCAATGGCGTTGGAAAGCTGACTTTTAGAGCTTTTCAGAAATATATAATAGTTTATACTTTTTGTTGGAAATGACTGCCCAAAATGGGTATTGAACGCCCAAATTATTCCCTCTCTGGCGTTCAATGCCCAAGAAGGACCAAGGCCAGCGTTAGGTGCCCAAAATTGGTGTTCAATGCCACCAAAGGAGCATAAGGCAGCGTGGAAACCCCCTAGTGGGCGTTCAACGCCCACTCACCCAAGTTGGACGCCAAACTCAGCCCAAACGCTCACCAAGTGGGCGCAGAAGTGGATTTTCGCACTCCTTAGCTTAGTCTATCTCATTTTTGTAATTTTTAATTACTATTAATATATTTTTAGGTCTAGATTAGTATATATAGGAGAAGATCACCCATGAGTTAAGGATTCTTCGGCCATATTATACATTATTTTCTGTTTTCTCTGTAAAGTATGATTAACTAAACCTCTTGAGTTAAGGATAGGAGCTCTGCTCATTCCTATGGATTAATATCATTACTTCTCTACTTTAATACATGTTTGATTCCGTTCTATGATGTATTGTTATTCTTCATCTTTATGAATCTGGGGTGGAACGAGAGTATGACCCCTTATTCTACATGAGCTCTGGCAAAGCCTTAGCCGGATAGTTTTGAGCTATAGCTTGAGAAGACATCACAGGTTCCAATAGAGTATATGGGCTAATTGGGATACGTGACATGAAATCTCGCTAGTCATGGGTAATTAAGGTCTCTATGGCGTTAAGGCTAGAATAATGAGCATCATTCTCCGATCCGAAAGATCTGACCTTGTCTCTGGCGTTTTAAGTAGGATCACCAGAGATTAAATTGCGTGAGCTTCACCCTCGTTCATATTGAATGACCTTAGCACCAGCGTTTGATGTGGATCAAAGGAGATTAATGACCAATAGCCCCGGCTTTAATCACTTACAGCCTTACTAATGAATGAATCGCTCATTGTTAAAGTAGTCAGTAAGAAGTATCAATCCAGAAGAATAAGCATCCCCAAGGCCTTAACTGATTTTCCATCATGGTTTCTACACCAGTTTGGTATTACTTTATTTATTATTCTATTTTATGCGCCTACAACAACCACTACCTATTCTATTCGCCTGACTAAGTCCAGCAAGATAACCATTGCTTGATTAATCCAACAATTCTCGTGGGATCGACCCTCACTCACCTGAGGTATTACTTTGATGACCCGGTGCACTTGCCAGTTCAGTTGTATGAGTACAAATTTCATGTACTAAGTTTTTGGCGCTGTTGCTGGGAATTGTTCGAGATTGGCAAACTACCGGTTGTCTTGCTGCTTAGATCAGGTACTTTTTATTAGTTTTTCTTTATTTGTGTTTCTTGTTAAAATTTTCAAACTTTCTTTGTTTCTTTTGGAAAAAATTTCTTTTTAAAAAATTTATCTTTAGCTATATTTTTCTTTTTGTTTGAGTGTTGTGTCAAATCTTAAGTTTAGTGTCCTTTTTTATTTTTGTTGATTTTTTTCTTGATTTTCGAAAATTGTTCTTATTTGCTTTTCTTGTTGTTCAAAAATTTTATGATATTTTTTCTTATTTGATTTCAAAATTTTTAAGTTTGGTGTCTGTTAGTATTTTTCCTTTTCAATTTTTCGAAAATTAGTGTCTTTGATTTCAAAATTTTTAAGTTTGGTGTCTATCTAGTGTTGTCCTTTCCTTTTTAATTTTATTCGAAAAAAATATTTTATATATTTATTTTTGAAAATTTCGATTCCTTTTCTTTCTTAATTTAAAAATTTTAAGTTTGGTGTCCCGTTAATAATCTTTTTGTTTTCTTGTTACTCTTTAAAATTTTTATCTCATCTTTTTCTTTGATTTTCAAAATTTTGTTATCTTATCTTATTTCAAAATTAAAATTTTAAATTTTAGTATCTTGTTAGTTTTGCTTTCTTTCAAAATTTGAATTTTAAAATTTTTAAATTTTTAAAACTTATCTTATCTTTAACTTAAATTCAAATTTTAAAAGTTTAATATTTTATTTGTTTTTCTTTCTTTTAAATTTGAATTTTAAAATGTTTAAATTTTTTAAATCTTATCTTATCTTGTTTTTCTCTCTCTTGACTTTTTCAATTTTTGAATTTTAAATTTTTTATTTGACTTTTCATTTTAAATTTCATATTTCTTTAAATTCAATTTTTTATTTTCAAATCTAGTTAGTTACTTGCTTGTTTGTTTTATCTTATTTTAATTTTAAAAAGTTTGGTGTCTCTTTAATTCTTCTTTCTCTTTCCTCTTTTTCAAAACCTTCTAACCTCTTTCTCTCTCATCTTTTTCGAAAATTTCTAACTCTTTTTTCTCTCTTCTTTTTCGAAAATCTTCTACTTCTTTCTCTCTCTTCTTTTTCGAAAATCTTCTACTTAATTCTCTCTCTTTATTTTTGAGAACTCTTTTTAATAAAAGACACCTTTATTTTCTTTTCTCCTAATCTAAGTCTCTCAAAAGGATCTCTCTATACTCTGACATAGAGACTCCTTTCTTTTTCTCTTCTTGAATTCTTTCATTTTGTTTATGAGTAGGAATAGGAATAGAAAAGCCCTGCTTGATCCTATCCTGAACCATAGAGGACCCTAAGGAGGCATCTGCAACAAGCTCAAAGAGCAGGAAGGAACCTCACAGAATCTCTTGAGCAAAAAGCTAAAGATGCAACAATGGCAGCTAATCCAAATGCTAGAGGAGACACAAGAAAGGTCCTTGGATCTTATACTGCACCCAGTTCTGACTTTTATGGGCGTAATATCTCTATACCTGCCATTGGCACAAATAACTTTGAGCTTAAGCCTCAACTGGTCACTCTAGTACAACAAAACTGCCTGTTTCATGGATTCCCGTAGGAGGGCCTCAACAAATTCATATCTGATTTCCTGTAGATCTGTGATACTATCAAGACTAATGGAGTAGATCTAGAGGTATACATGCTCTTGCTCTTCCCCTTTGCTGTTTGGGACAGAGCAAGGCTATGGCTAGATTCTCAGCATAAGGAAAGCCTAGATACATGGGAGAAGATGGTCAATGGATTCTTGACCAAGTTCTTTCCACCTCAGAAGCTGAGAAAGCTTAGGGTGGAAGTTCAGACCTTCATACAAAAAGTGGGTGAATCCCTCTATGAAGTTTGGAAAAGGTACAAGCAACTAATCAGGAGATGTCTTCCTGACATGATCTTAGAGTGGACCATGTTAGAGATCTTCTATGATGGCCTCTCTGAGATGTTCAAGATGTTATTAGACCACTTTGCTGGTGGCTCCCTTAACATGAAAAAGATACCTGAAGATGCACAGGAGCTTATAGACATAGTTGCCAACAACCAGTACATGTACACCTCTGAGAGGAACCATGTGAACAATGGGGCCGCTCAAAAGAGAGGAGTCTTGGAGGTAGACACATTGGATGCCTTCTTGGCTCAGAACAAGCTCATGTTCTAGCAGATCAACAAGATCTCTCTGCACTTGAGTAGGCACAGTTCAACTGCTTACTCCCCAGAGACAGCATATGAAGTGGACACTGGTGATAACGCCTGGACCATAATGGAGGAGGTGAACTACATGGGAAACTTCTTCAGACCCTCAAACAATAATCCCTATTCAAATACTTTCAATCAGGGATGGAGGAACCACCCTGACTTTAGGTGGAGAGATCAACAGAGGCCTCAACAAGGCTTCAACAATACTAAGGGTGGAACGAACCAAAACAGTTTCAACAATAGACCATTCCAAATCCGTCAGCAGCAGATGGAAACTCCCATACAGAGCCTTTCTGACCTGGCCACCATTGTCTCTAACCTTTCCAAGACCACACAAAGTTTCATGACAGAAACTAGGTCTTTCATAAGGAATCTGGAGATACAAGTTGGTCAGCTGAGCAAGAGGATCCCAGAGATCCCCTCAACCACTTTCCCTAGTAACACTGAAGTGAATTCAAAGGAAAAATGCAAGGCCCTCACTATGGAAGCTGAGGCCAATCTCGAAAAGGAGCCTGCTACTGAGGAACTGAAGGAAATCAAGGCTCAGAAGGAGACTGGAAATGTCACCATGCACGCCACTATGAAGAAGGAAGAGCCTGAAGAACCACCCTCTCCAAGCGTGCAACAGGAGCATGATGATGAGCAACTTGCTCAGTTCTTAGCAGTTCTCAGGAAACTGCAAGTCAGCATCTCTTTTGCAGAGGTATTGGAGAAGAATCCTGGTGCACGAATTTGTAATCCGCACAACTAACCAGCAAGTGCACTGGGTCGTCCAAGTAATACCTTACGTGAGTAAGGGTCGATCCCACGGAGATTATTGGTTTGAAGCAATCTATGTTTATTTTATTAATCCTAGTCAGGATGCCACTAAGATTAATTGGATTTAATTGTAAGAAGTCAAAGTATTTAAAATTATCAGAAAAATAAAAGATAATCAAATCGTTACTTGGTGTGCAGTAATGAGAAATATGTTGGAGTTTTGGAGATGCTTTGTCCTTTGAATTTCTACTTTTCCTTGAAGTCCTCTTCCCACACGCATTGTTCCTTCCATGGCAAGCTCTATGTGGGGTGTCACCGTTGTCAATGGCTACTTCCCATCCTCTCGGTGAAAATGTTCCTATGCTCTGTCACAGCACGGCTAATCATCTGTCGGTTCTCAATCAGGTTGGAATAGAATCCATTGATTCTTTTGCGTCTGTCACTAACGCCCAGCCTTCAGGAGTTTGAAGCTCGTCACAGCCATTCAATCCCAGAATCCTACTCGGAATACCACAGACAAGGTTTAGACTTTCCGGATCCTCATGAATGCCGCCATCAATCCAGCTTATACCACGAAGATTCTGATTAAGGAATCTAAGAGATACTCATTCAATCTGATGTAGAACGGAGGTGGTTGTCAGGCACACGTTCATGGATTGAGGAAGGTGATGAGTGTCACGGATCATCACCTTCTCCATAATTAAGCGCGAATAAACATCTTAGATAAGAACAAGCGTGTTTGAATGGAAAACAAAGGAATTGTATTAAATCATCGAGACGCCGCAGAGCTCCTCACCCCCAACAATGGAGTTTAGAGACTCATGCCGTCAAAAAGTATGTAATTCAGATCTGAAAATGTCATGAGGTACAAGATAAATCTCTAAAAGTAGTTTAAATAGTAATCTAGTAACCTAGGTTTACAGAATATGAGTAAACTAAGATAATTGGTGCAGAAATCCACTTCTGGGGCCCACTTGGTGTGTGCTGGGGCTGAGACTAAAGCTATCCACGAGTTGAGGCCTTTCTTGGAGTTGAACTTCAAGTTATAACGTGCTTTGGGCGTTCAACTCCGGATCATGACGTTTTTCTGGCGTTTAACTCCAGACAGCAGCATGTACTTGGCGTTCAATGCCAAGTTACGTCGTCTATCTTCGCGCAAAGTATGGACTATTATATATTGCTGGAAATCTCTGGATGTCTACTTTCCAAAGCCGTTGAGAGCGCGCCAATTGGACTCCTGTAGCTCCAAAAAATCCATTTCGAGTGCAGGGAGGTCAGAATCCAACAGCATCAGCAGTCCTTTTTCAGCCTAACTCAGATTTTTGCTCAGCTCCCTCAATTTCAGCCAGAAAATACCTGAAATCACAGAAAAACACACAAACTCATAGTAAAGTCCAGAAATATGATTTTTGCCTAAAAACTAATAATATTCTACTGAAAATTAATTAAAACATACTAAAATCTACATGAAATTACCCCCAAAAAGCGTATAAAATATCCGCTCATCACAACACCAAACTTAAACTGTTGCTTGTCCTCAAGCAACTAGATAAATAAAATAGGATGAAAAGAAATTAAGAAGCAATAATATCTCAGAGTTTTAAGTGAAGCTCAGATTCTTATTAGATGAGCGGGGCTTGTAGCTTTTTGCTTCTGAACAGTTTTGGCATCTCACTTTATCCTTTGAAATTCAGAATGGTTGGCATCCATAGGAACTCAGAATTCAGATAGTGTTATTGACTCTCCTAGTTTAGTATGTTGATTCTTGAACACAGCTACTTATTGAGTCTTGGCCGTGGCCCTAAGCATTTTGTTTTCCAGTATTACCACCGGATACATAAATGCCACAGACACATAACTGGGTGAACCTTTTCAGATTGTGACTCAGCTTTGCTAAAGTCCCCAATTAGAGGTGTCCAGAGTTCTTAAGCACACTCTTTTTGCTTTGGATCACGACTTTAACCACTCAGTCTCAAGTTTTTCACTTGGACCTGCATGCCACAAGCACATGGTTAGGGACAGCTTGATTTAGCCGCTTAGGCCTGGATTTATTTCCTTGGGCCCTCCTATCCATTGATGCTCAAAGTCTTGGATCCTTTTTACCCCTGCCTTTTGGTTTTAAGGGCTATTGGCTTTTTCTTTTTCTTTCTATTTTATTCCCTTTTTTTTCGCACAAGCTTTTGCTTTTTCACTGCTTTTTCTTGCTTCAAGAATCACTTTCATGATTTTTCAGATCATCAATAACATTTCTCTTGTTCATCATTCTTTCAGGAGCCAACAATTTTAACATTCATAAAATTCAATATCAAAAATATGCACTGTTCAAGCATTCATTCAGAAGACAAAAAGTATTGCCACCACATATAATTAATTAGAATTTTTCTTATTAAGAACTCGAAAAAATATTGCCTCTTTATTCTAAAAATCTACTATTTTATTCATGTTTGATGATGATGAGAAAAATAAATTATAACTTAATTGGAATTAAAATCAAAGTAGAGATACTAATTACTACTACTAATATATAACTTCTAAGGTAAATTTCTAATAAGAACAGTTATCACAGAGTTAAGGCAAAGATTAGAACTCAACGACCTGTGTTTTGGGAAGTGGATGTTCCTCTAGTCTGTGGGGTGCCTTCAAGAATTAATTTCTGACGCTTCAGCTCCCTTAAGTTCACATCCTTGCTCTTCCTGTTCCCTTAGGTGCCATGATCTTAATGATTTTTAGCTCAGTGATCATGGCAAATCACACCAAACTTAGAGGTTTGCTTGTCCTCAAGCAAAAGAAAGGAAAGGAGAGGAATAGAAGGAGATGCTATTTCGAAATTCAAAAGATATGATGAGTTTGAAAAAGATTTGTGTTTATGGATTAAGATATATTTGATATTTTTGAAAAAGGGATTTTAGAAATTAGTGTTTTTAGAAATTAGGATTAAAATTTTTGGAATTGAAGAATGATATTTTTAAAACATGTTTATGCAAGAAATTATGAATTGAAACATAAAATTAGAAAATTTGTGAAGAAAAACGAATTTTACCTCCTCCCCACCATTCTGGCGTTAAACGCCCAACTGGTGCATGTTTTGGGCGTTTAACGCCCAATTGTTGCTTCTCCTGGGCGTTCAACGCCCAGCTGATGCTTCTTTCTGGCGTTGAACGCCAGGAAGTCCTTTGTCACTGGGCGTTTTTCTGAACGCCCAAGACGCTGTCAATCTGGCGTTAAACGCCTAGAAGGTGCTTCTTTCTGGAGTTCAACGCCCAGAAGATGCTCCTTTCTGGCGTTTAACGCCCAGATGGCTACCCTTACTGGCGTTGAACGCCCAGTGGGTGCTTCTTTTGGGCGTTCAACGCCCAAAATGTTTCTTACTGGCTTTTTCACGCCAGTGAGCTTCCAAATTTCCCTGTAACTCTGTGAATTCAATCAATTGCTATTTTTACCCTTTGAAGATACTTGGACTCATACCTGTAAAAAAAGGAAATTTATTTAATTAGTAAATAAACTTTGTAAATGGCTGGGTTGCCTCCCAGCAAGCGCTTCTTTATTGTCTTTAGCTGGACTACCACTGAGCTCTAATCAAGTCTCAGTTTTGAGCATTCTTGCTCGAAGTTACTTTCAAGATAATGTTTAATTCTCTGTCCATTAACAATGAACTTTTTGTTAGAGTCATTATCCTGAAGCTCTACGTATCCATATGGTGATACACTTGTAATTACATATGGACCTCTCCACCGGGATTTTAATTTCCCAGGGAATAATTTGAGCCTAGAATTAAATAGCAGAACTTTCTGCCCCGGCTCAAAGACTCTGGATGACAATTTCTTATCATGCCATCTTTTCGCTTTCTCTTTGTATATTTTTGCATTCTCGAAAGCATTGAGTCTAAATTCCTCTAGCTCATTTAACTGGAGCAATCGTTTTTCTCCAGCTAACTTGGCATCAAGGTTTAGGAATCTGGTTACCCAGTAGGCCTTGTGTTCCAGTTCCACTGGCAAGTGACATGCCTTTCCATACACAAGCTGGTATGGAGAGGTCCCTATAGGGGTCTTGAATGCTGTTCTGTATGCCCACAGAGCATCATCCAAGCTCCTTGCCCAATCCCTTCTACGGTTGATTACAGTCCGTTCTAGGATTCTTTTGAGTTCTCTATTTGAGACTTCAGCTTGCCCATTAGTCTGTGGATGATATGGAGTGGCCACCCTGTGGCTAACTCCATAACGAACCAAAGCAGAGTAAAGCTGTTTATTGCAGAAATGACTGCCCCCATCACTGATTAATACTCTAGGGGTACCAAATCTGCTGAAGATGTGTTTCTGGAGGAATTTTAACACTGTTTTAGTGTCATTAGTGGGTGTTGCAATAGCCTCCACCCATTTGGATACATAATCCACTGCCACCAAAATATAAGTGTTTGAGTATGATGGTGGGAAAGGTCCCATGAAGTCAATACCCCATACATCAAACAACTCAATCTCCAAGATTCCTTGTTGAGGCATGGCATAACTGTGAGGCAGATTGCCAGATCTTTGGCAGCTGTCACAATTAAGTACAAATGCTCGGGAATCTTTATAGAGAGTAGGCCAGTAAAAGCCACATTGGAGGACTCTTGTGGCTGTTCGCTCACTTCCAAAATGTCTTCCATACTGTGATCCATGGCAGTGCCATAGAATTTTCTGTGCTTCTTCCTTAGGTACACATCTACGGATTACTCCGTCTGCACATCTCTTGAAGAGATATGGTTCATCCCAAAGATAGTACTTTGCATCTGTGATCAATTTCTTTGATTGCAGCCTACTGTACTCTTTGGGTATGAATCTCACTGCCTTGTAGTTTGCAATGTCTGCAAACCACGGCACTTCCTGGATGGCAAAGAGTTGCTCATCCGGAAAGGTTTTAGAGATCTCAGTGAGAGGGAGGGACGCCCCTTCTACTGGTTCTATTCGGGACAGGTGATCTGCTACTTGATTCTTTGTCCCTTTTCTGTCTCTTATTTCTATATCAAACTCTTGCAGAAGCAACACCCATCTTATAAGTCTGGGCTTTGAATCCTGCTTTGTGAGTAGATATTTAAGAGCAGCATGATCAGTATACACAATCACTTTTGATCCTACTAAATAGGATCTGAATTTGTCAATGGCGTAAACCACTGCAAGTAGCTCTTTTTCTGTGGTTGTGTAATTCTTCTGTGCGTCATTTAGAACACGACTTGCATAGTAAATGACGTGCAGAAGCTTGTCATGCCTTTGTCCCAACACTGCACCAATGGCATGGTCACTGGCATCACACATCAATTCAAATGGTAATGTCCAGTCTGGTGCAGAGATGATTGGTGCTGTAACCAATTTAGCTTTCAGAGTCTCAAATGCCTGTAGACACTCTTTATCAAAGATAAATGGCGTGTCAGTGGCTAGCAGGTTGCTCAGAGGTTTGGCAATTTTTTAAAAATCCTTTATAAACCTCCTATAGAATCCTGCATGCCCCAGAAAGCTTCTGATTGCCTTAACATTGGCAGGTGGTGGTAATTTTTCAATTACCTCTACCTTAGCTTGATCCACCTCTATCCCCTTGTTCGAGATTTTGTGCCCAAGGACGGTTCCTTCAGTCACCATAAAGTGACACTTTTCCCTGTTTAAAACCAGGTTAGTCTCTTGGCATCTTTTCAGAACAAGTGCTAAGTGGTTAAGGCAGGAGCTGAATGAGTCTCCAAATACTGAAAAGTCATCCATGAAGACTTCCAGGAATTTTTCCACCATATCAGAGAAAATTGAGAGCATGCACCTCTGAAAAGTTGCAGGTGCATTGCACAGGCCAAATGGCATCCTTCTGTATGCAAATACTCTGGATGGGCAGGTGAATGCCGTTTTCTCCTGATCCTGGGGATCCACTGCAATTTGATTATAACCTGAATATCCATCCAGGAAGCAGTAGTATTCATGACCTGCTAGTCTTTCTAGCATTTGGTCTATGAATGGTAAAGGAAAATGATCCTTTCTGGTGGCTGTATTGAGCCTTCTATAATCAATACACATACGCCACCCTGTAACTGTTCTTGTAGGAACCAGTTCATTTTTTTCATTGTGAACCACTGTCATGCCTCCCTTTTTAGGGACGACTTGGACAGGGCTTACCCAGGGGCTGTCAGAAATAGGATAAATAATCCCAGCCTCTAGTAATTTAGTGACCTCCTTTTGCACCACTTCCTTCATGGCTGGGTTCAGCCGCCTTTGTGGTTGGACCACAGGCTTGGCGTCACCTTCCAATAGGATCTTGTGCATGCATCTGGCTGGACTAATGCCCTTGAGATCACTGATGGACCACCCAAGAGCCGTCTTGTGTGTCCTTAGCACTTGAATTAGTGCTTCCTCTTCCTGTGGCTCTAAGGTAGAGCTTATAATTACAGGAAAGGTATCACCTTCTCCCAGAAATGCATATTTCAGGGATGGTGGTAATGGTTTGAGCTCGGGTTTAGGAGGTTTCTCCTCTTCCTGAGGGATTTTCAGAGGTTCTACTATTCTCTCTGATTCCTCCAAGTCAGGCTGAACATCTTTAAATATGTCCTCCAGCTCTGATTCGAGACTCTCAGCCATATTGACCTCTCTTACCAGAGAGTCAATAATATCAACACTCATACAGTCATTTGGGGTGTCTGGATGTTGCATGGCTTTGACAACATTCAACTTGAACTCCTCCTCATTGACTCTCAAGGTTACTTCCCCCTTTTGGACATCAATGAGGGTTCGGCCAGTTGCTAGGAAAGGTCTTCCTAGAATGAGAGTTGCACTCTTGTGCTCCTCCATTTCCAGCACCACAAAGTCAGTAGGAAAGGCGAATGGCCCAACCTTGACAATCATGTCTTCAATCACTCCTGATGGGTATTTAATGGAGCCATCAGCAAGTTGAAGACATATCCTGGTTGGTTTGATTTATTCAGTTAAACCAAGCTTTCTGATAGTAGATGCAGGTATTAGGTTGATACTTGCCCCAAGATCACATAAAGCTTGCTTGGCAAAAGTACCCTCTAATGTGCATGGTATCATAAAGCTCCCAGGATCTTTAAGCTTCTCAGGTAAGCTTTTCAGAATGACTGCACTGCATTCTTCAGTGAGGTAAACTTTTTCAGTTTCCCTCCAATCCTTCTTATGACTTAAGATCTCTTTCATGAACTTAGCATAAGAGGGTATTTGCTCAAGTGCTTCTGCAAACGGAATCTTTATTTCAAGAGTCCTGAGATAGTCTGCAAAGCGGGCAAATTGCTTATCCTGTTCCGCTTGGCGGAGTTTTTGAGGATAAGGCATTTTAGCTTTGTATTCCTCAACCTTAGTTGCTGCAGGTTTATTACCTACAGAAGTGGGTTGGGAAGCCTTTTTAGAAGGGTTGTCATCAGCACTTGCATGTGACTGATCCCCCACTGGCATTTGAATGCCAGAGGTGGAAGCTGGAGTGGTGTTAGACGCCACCTCCTTGTTTGTTACTGGCGTTTGAACGCCAGAACCATGTTCCCTTTGGGCGTTCAACGCCGGATTCATGCTTTTTTCTGGCGTTGAACGCCAGAAATGAGCATGGTCTGGGCGTTCAGCGCCAGCTTTATTCCTCTCTGGGCTCTGACTGTCCTCAGAGGGATTTTGAGTAACCAATTGTTCATTTCTTGGTTTCCTGCTGCTTTGAAGTGAGGTATTTAATGTTTTCCCACTTCTTAATTGAACTGCTTGACATTCTTCTGCTATTTGTTTTGACAGTTGCTTTTCTGTCTGCTTTAATTGCACTTCTATATTCCTGTTAGCCATTCTTGTTTCCTGTAATATTTCCTTGAATTCGGCTAGCTGCTGAGTTAGAAAGTCTAATTGCTGATTAAATTCATTAGCCTGATCCACCGGACTGAGTTCTGCAGTTACTGTTTTAGCTTCTTCTTTCATGGAAGATTCACTGCTTAGGTACAGATGCTGATTTCTGGCAAATGTATCAATAAGCTCTTGAGCTTCTTCAATTGTTTTTCTCATATGTATAGATCCACCAGCTGAGTGGTCTAGAGAAATCTGAGCTTTTTCTGTAAGCCCATAGTAGAAGATGTCCAATTGCACCCACTCTGAAAACATTTCAGAGGGGCATTTTCTTAGCATCTCTCTGTATCTCTCCCAGGCATCATAAAGGGATTCATTATCTCCTTGTTTGAAGCCTTGGATGCTTAGCCTTAGCTGTGTCATCCGTTTTGGAGGGAAATAGTGATTCAGGAATTTTTCTGACAGCTGTTTCCATGTTTTTATGCTGTTCTTAGGTTGGTTATTTAACCACCTCTTAGCTTGATCTTTTACAGCAAATAGAAACAGTAATAATCTGTAGACATCCTGATTTACGTCCTTATCATGTACTGTGTCAGCAATTTGCAAAAATTGTGCCAGAAACTCTGTAGGTTCTTCATGTGGAAGACCAGAATACTGGCAGTTTTGCTGCACCATGATAATGAGCTGAGGATTCAGCTCAAAGCTACTAACTCCAATGGAGGGTATACAGATACTACTCCCATATGAAGCAATAGTGGGGTTAGCATATGACCCCAGAGTCCTCTTGGACTGTTCATTCCTACTTGCTTCCATGATGGAATACAAGAGATAATTTATATGTTGATTTTTTTTATTTTATAGAAGTGGAATAAATAAAAACGGAATATATAAAAAAAAATTTTGAAAATATTTTATGAAAATTTTTTTCAAAAAATTTTGAAATTGAAATCTGAATTTTATATTAAAAATTTCGAAAATGTAGTTTTAAAATTGGTTAGAAAAGATATACATTTTTTTTTGAATTTTGAATTTTATGATGAAAGAGAAAAACACATAAAAGACACAAGACTTAAAATTTTTAGATCTAATGCTCCTTATTTTCGAAAATTTTGGAGGGAAAACACCAAGGAACACCAAACTTAAAAATTTTAAGATCAAGACACAAGAAAAATTCAAGAACACTTTGAAGATTCACAAGAACACCAAGAACAAAAGAAAGAACACCAAACTTAAAATTTTTGAAAAGACAAGATAAATTTTCGAAAATTAAAGAGAAATTAACAAGAAAACACCAAACTTAGAGTTTGGCACAAGATTCAATCCAAGAAAAATTATTTTTGAAAAAGGTTCCAAAGGGTATACCCAATTATCAAGAACAACTACTAAAGCTCCAGGCAATTGGGCAGCAACTTCAGTGTTGATTTTAAAGATGTATTATTTTTATGGATAAAATAAATTTTTGAAAACTAATGTTTTGAAAAAGCACAAGAAAAACAAGAAAAGACACAGAACAAGAAAAATGCAAGGCCCTCACTATGGAAGCCGAGGCCAATCTCAAAAAGGAGCCTGCTACTGAGGAACTGAAGGAAATCAAGGCTCAGGAGGAGACTGGAAATGTCACCATGCACGCCAGTATGAAGAAGGAAGAGTCTGAAGAACCACCCTCTCCAAGCGTGCAACAGGAGCATGATGATGAGCAACTTGCTCAGTTCTTAGCAGTTCTCAGGAAACTGCAAGTCAGCATCTCTTTTGCAGAGGTATTGGAGAAGAATCCTGGTGCACGAATTTGTAATCCGCACAACTAACCAGCAAGTGCACTGGGTCGTCCAAGTAATACCTTACGTGAGTAAGGGTCGATCCCACGGAGATTATTGGTTTGAAGCAATCTATGTTTATTTTATTAATCCTAGTCAGGATGCCACTAAGATTAATTGGATTTAATTGTAAGAAGTCAAAGTATTTAAAATTATCAGAAAAATAAAAGATAATCAAATCGTTACTTGGTGTGCAGTAATGAGAAATATGTTGGAGTTTTGGAGATGCTTTGTCCTTTGAATTTCTACTTTTCCTTGAAGTCCTCTTCCCACACGCATTGTTCCTTCCATGGCAAGCTCTATGTGGGGTGTCACCGTTGTCAATGGCTACTTCCCATCCTCTCGGTGAAAACGTTCCTATGCTCTGTCACAGCACGGCTAATCATCTGTCGGTTCTCAATCAGGTTGGAATAGAATCCATTGATTCTTTTGCGTCTGTCACTAACGCCCAGCCTTCAGGAGTTTGAAGCTCGTCACAGCCATTCAATCCCAGAATCCTACTCGGAATACCACAGACAAGGTTTAGACTTTCCGGATCCTCATGAATGCCGCCATCAATCCAGCTTATACCACGAAGATTCTGATTAAGGAATCTAAGAGATACTCATTCAATCTGATGTAGAACGGAGGTGGTTGTCAGGCACACGTTCATGGATTGAGGAAGGTGATGAGTGTCACGGATCATCACCTTCTCCATAATTAAGCGCGAATAAACATCTTAGATAAGAACAAGCGTGTTTGAATGGAAAACAAAGGAATTGTATTAAATCATCGAGACGCCGCAGAGCTCCTCACCCCCAACAATGGAGTTTAGAGACTCATGCCGTCAAAAAGTATGTAATTCAGATCTGAAAATGTCATGAGGTACAAGATAAATCTCTAAAAGTAGTTTAAATAGTAATCTAGTAACCTAGGTTTACAGAATATGAGTAAACTAAGATAATTGGTGCAGAAATCCACTTCTGGGGCCCACTTGGTGTGTGCTGGGGCTGAGACTAAAGCTATCCACGAGTTGAGGCCTTTCTTGGAGTTGAACTTCAAGTTATAACGTGCTTTGGGCGTTCAACTCCGGATCATGACGTTTTTCTGGCGTTTAACTCCAGACAGCAGCATGTACTTGGCGTTCAATGCCAAGTTACGTCGTCTATCTTCGCGCAAAGTATGGACTATTATATATTGCTGGAAATCCCTGGATGTCTACTTTCCAAAGCCGTTGAGAGCGCGCCAATTGGACTCCTGTAGCTCCAAAAAATCCATTTCGAGTGCAGGGAGGTCAGAATCCAACAGCATCAGCAGTCCTTTTTCAGCCTAACTCAGATTTTTGCTCAGCTCCCTCAATTTCAGCCAGAAAATACCTGAAATCACAGAAAAACACACAAACTCATAGTAAAGTCCAGAAATATGATTTTTGCCTAAAAACTAATAATATTCTACTGAAAATTAATTAAAACATACTAAAATCTACATGAAATTACCCCCAAAAAGCGTATAAAATATCCGCTCATCAAATCCCCCATCTATGGTGAGCTTGAAAATTATAATCTCTGAAAAGCAGGCCTTAAGGGGAGATAAGGCTGTGGTACTGATCAAGGAGTGTAGTGTCTTAGTTCAGATGAAGCTACCTCAGAAGTTGCCGGATCCTAGAAGCTTCTTAATTCCCTGCACTATAGGGACCATCACCTTCGAGAAGGCATTATGCGACCTTGGCTCACGCATCAATCTTATGCCTCTGTCTTTGATGAAGAGGCTGTGAATTCAAGATGTGCAGCCTGCCAAGATCTCATTGGAGATGGCAAACAAGTCCCTGAAAAGGGCATATGGCATGGTAGAAGATGTCCTTGTGAAGGTTGAAGACCTTTACCTCCTTGCGAATTTTGGGATCTTAGTTACTGGGGAGGACAGAGATGACATCATTATCCTTGGAAGACCTTTCCTAGCCACTGCTAAGGCCTTGATAGATGTGGAAAGAGGAAAACTAATCCTGAGGTTGTGGGAGGATCACAACTTGTTCAAGATCCCCAACCCTCAGTCTCCCTCTGACAAAGAAGGTAACATTGTGCAACACTTAGTGTTTCAACGTTCTCTTTCAGTACAAAGTTATATATAGCCTCCAGACATCAATTCTAGGTTTGGTATTGGGCATCCATCATCAACTACTAAAGAAGGAGGTGCCAAGAAGAAGGTACCCAAGGGATGGCAGAACAAGAAGATTCCCACTGAAAGCTTCTCACCTAGCATGAGAGTTGTCTTCATTAAAAGTCCAGTCATTTCACACACAGTGAACCGAATCCTGTCTCTGGAGTATGTAAAGCTCATTCATGAAAGCACAGGAAGAAATTTCACCGCAAGAGGTGAAGATCTGAGCCCTAATCAACCTCCATACAGGAGCTGTCCGTCAAGCTAATGACGATAAAAAAGCACTTGTTGGGAGGTAACCCAACCATAAGTACAATAATGTTGTTTCTTTAGTTTGTTTATCCTTCATTTGATTTCATATTAGTTATTCTTTTTCTATAGTTTTTTCCCTTGCTTTTTAACATTTGTGATCATGCGCAGCACTTAGAATAGAGAATAGAGACATGCAGACACGCCAGATAGGAAGGAAAGCTGGACGTCCAACGCCCATTAAGGATTAATTACTGGCATTGAACGCTAGGAAAGGAAGGGAGATGGGCGTTCAACGCCCATAGAGGAACACTTGCTGGTGTTGAACGCCAAAATAGGGAGGAGCTGGGCGTTCAACGCCCATGAAGGAATGTTGGCTGGCGTTGAACGCCAGAAAGGGGAAGAAGCAGGGCGTTCAACGCCTTTGATGGAGTAGCACAGTCCCATTTTGATCCCTTGTGGGAGTTCAATGCCTAAACCTGGTGCTGACGCCCAGGTGACGAATCCATATTTGACGATATATTTTGGTTTGATTTGAGTGGATTTCATCATATAAACCCATATTTATTCATCTAAATAGCATGCTTTTGAGATTTCTTCCTAAAATGTGCTTAAAAGTGAAAACATGTTCTTTTGTGCTTAATTTAGTTAATTTTTATTCACTTTAATCCCATTTGGTGCCTTGATATATTTGTTAAGTGATTTCAGGTTTTCAAGGCAAGTTTGGGTTGAAGAAGTGAAGAAAGAGCATCTAAAAGGGGGAGAAATCATGAAGAAAATGGAGTTTGGAAGCTGCTGCAAAGGAGCGTACGCACAGTGATGCGTGCGTACGCACAATGGTGACTTCGTACAGGGATGCGTACGACCAATTGTCGTGAGTACGCACGATGGAAATTTTGCGCAACTGTGCGTACGCATCGTAAGTCGTGCGTACGCACGACTGCATGCATGTAGGTCATTAATTGCAAATTGTTGGAGGCGAATTCTAGACCCCCAAAATCCAATCTAACTCATTTTCTAAAGCTATTTAAGGCCAAAGTGAAGAGGAATGAAGGGGGAGCACTTAGGTTTAGGTTTTTACATATTTTTGTTAGTTTTCTAGAGAGAGAAGCTCCCCCTTCTCTCTAGAATTAGGATTTCTTAGTTTAATTTCTTGCAATTTCTACTTTTAATTATTGTTTTCATTTACTTTTCCTTGTCATTGATTGTTATTGCATCTTTCTTCTTCTTCATTTCTCTTGTTATTTCCTTTATTTTGCCACTTTTTATGTTATGAAAAATCTCTGTTAATTTTACTTTCAATTAATGCAATTTGTGTTTTATATTCATTTGTTGCTTTCTTTAGTTGTTATTTCCATTTTCTTGCTTTTGGTATTTTAGATTTTATTTTTAATGCAATTTAATATTATTTTATTTTCATGCACACCAAGTGTTTGATAAAATGCTTGGCTTAATTTTCACTTAGTTTTTCTCCACTCTTGGCTTGAAATTGATGACTTTGGTGATCCTTGAGTCATTGATGTCCATTCTTGTTTGATATATTAGAGTAGTTAGTTGATTTGGTTTCCATTGATTCTATGTGACCCTTAGTGTTGACATAGGACTTATGGATTGGAATCAACTATGCCTATTTGACTTATCTTCGATGTAAGGTTGACTAAGTAGGATTAACTCTTCATAATCATCATGTGTTTGTGGTCAATGTCTAGGATAGATAACCTTAGCTCTCAATTACTTGCCAAGAGGTTTCTTGCATTTTAATTTTCCTTACTTTGACTTTTATTACTTTGATGTTTAATTTCTTGCATGTTTAGTTTTCACACTCTTGGTTCAGAAATTGGGTATTTGGGTGGAATTGAGTTGTGGATGTCCAATCCGCATTGTGTGAGGATTGTTAATTGGTTAGTTTTCCTTGACTCTAAGTGACCCACTAATGTTGACTTAGGACTTAGGGATTGGAATCAATTATGCCCTTTTGACTAATCCTCGATGTTAGGATTGACTAATTGGGATTAATTCACACACAATTACCATGTTTGTGGTCCATGACTAGGATAGGAATCCTAAATTCCTCAATTCTCACCAAGAGCACTTTTATCATTTAATTTCCATTTTCATTGCCTTTACTTGCTTTCTCTTTTAATTTCTTTGCATGATCATCTACTTTCTTGCTATTTACATTTCTTGTCTCTCTCTTGCTTTCCCAATCCCCATTTCTCCCATAGTCAATAATTGTACATTTCATTGCAACTCATAGGAAAGACGACTCGGGGTTTAATTACTCTCGGTTATTTTGATTTGAATTTAATATTTGATTGATGTTCAATTGTTGCGTTTGGACTATACTTGCAACGAAAATTCTCTAATTTTAGTTTGGAAATATGAACCTATGCTTTTTGGCATTATCAAATTTGCCGAGGAGTTGCAATGGTGTATGTTTTTGGCTATTGTAAATATGTGAATATTGTGAGTAGCTTATTTTTGGTTGATTGTATATATGTTGCTTGCTCATTTTTTGCTTTTATGAATATGTTAATATGTGAATAGCTTGCTTTTTGGTTGTTATTGTGAATGTTTGCTATTATGAATGTATTTTTCTTATTTGCTTTTTGTTTTTCTTGTTTGGAGCTCATAGCTTGTTGGACATTCCACCCAAACTTGGTGCAATCAATTGGGAATTGTGAAAATTCTAGCATTGTTGGATGCTCCATGATGGATATAAGCACAAGATCAAAGCTTCCCACAAGTCTAACTTAAAGACAATAAATGAAAGTGCTAGATGGGAGACACCCCACCATGGTAACACCTTTCTAACCCTCTCTTTGTACATGATTCAATTTATTGCATTTTTTTCTCTTGTAAATAGCTTAGGTATAGTTTAATTTCAAGCATAATTTGCTTAGATTTTAGTTTAGATTATGTGTTTTTGATGAATAATATGTTTTGGGGTTGAAAAGCTATTTTGGATATCAAGTTTGGTGCCTTAGAGTACCAAAATTTTTTGAGAAAAACAGAGCGTGTGCACACCAGCTTGCACCCCTTCTACTAGGAGCGTTCACACGCCTTGTGCGTCCACACCCTCTCCTTTTGCACTGTGTGCGTACGCATGGACCTGTGTGCGTACGCACAGACGACGAGATAGCTGGCAACTTCGATGCTTTATCTATAAAAAAAAGAGTGTTCCGTGCGTGCGCACACCTAGGTGTGTACGCACGCATCTTGATTCCCTCTCTGCCGATAGCGTTCGCACACCTAGTGCGGACACACACCCTGATCCGCTTAGTGTGCGTACACACACATACCTGTGCGTACGCATGCCCCCTGTTTTTCCACCATTACAATTCTTTTCTTTTCTTCTCTCTACTTCTTCTCTTCTTCCTTCTACCACCCCTCTCTTTTCTTGCTTTTGCCTTCTTTTCTACTTATTTTACTCTGTTTTATTTGTATTTAATTTTTATTTTGGTAATTATGTTAGTTTTTGTTTAGTTGTTGTTAATTAAATAAATTACAAGTGTTTGCTTGATGTTGATTGGGTTGCTTCATGCTTAACTTTTGGTTTAATTTGTGATGAATATGTGCACTGAGCATTAAGTCTTTATTTGATTGCCTAAATGAATTGTGAGTTTGACTCATATGTTGTCGCGACCATATGTGTTAGGCTATACCCTTATTTGGCATCTTAATCAGGAATTGTGCACTTTTAATTTAGTGAATTGAGTTGAACTACTTACTCATCATGGTTCTTGAGTGAATATAATCACATAACAAGGTATTTGTTCCTTGTTAATGCTTTGCATTTTTTTGAGTTGACTTGACTTGATTCTTATCAAGACTTGTCACTTTTTGTAACAAGCACCTTATACATGTGATTATTTCATTTTTCCTAAGGATGAATAAGTAGTCTCTTTTCATCATTGAATTGGTTATTGTTAATTGTGCCATTTTCTATTAATTTTGCGCTTTCACTTGCACAATTTCAATATCCAATATCTCAAATACTCAATTCACCTTTGTGACTATCTAGGTTTGTTTGTGTCTTTTCTCTTGTTTTTCTTTACTTGCAACCTAGACAACTTAATTGAGGAATATATGCTTTTTCTGTTGATTATGTGGTTACCTTTTTAACTGACTATTGTGTGCGTTCTAAACCGTGCGCATTTAGAATACACACATTGCCTTTTATCATACAACACTACTATGACCTTTTCCTCAATTATTGTTTTCTACAGCAACCTGGAGCCCCGGTGTCAACCAGCTAAAGGTGGAGCCTCACCTCTCTTTACTCCTTGATTGAGTGCATGCACAGAGGACCGTGCAACGTTTAAGTGTGGGGGAGGATCCACAATTTTTGGGGCGTAAATCTCTCTTTCTCAACACTTGCACTATTTTTTTCTAGTTTTAATAGTTATTTTTTGTGAATATTTGTTAGTATTTTATTGTATTATACTTTGCTTAGTTTGCTTGTATATATCTTAGCTTGCTTATAGTTTTATTTTTTTTGTAAATATTTGCATTTATATTTGCATGATTGAGTAAATAATTTTGGTAAAACAACAAAAAATTTTCAAGAAATCCCTATTAGGGTGTTCCATTGATTAGATTTGAAAACCTATTTTTGAACTTGCTTGAAGTATTTTTAGGGAACATAGAAAAGAGTTTGAACAAAACGCCTAGTGAGATTTGAGCTTTAATTGTGTGGTTGCACATTTTCAACCACAAATTTTGTTCTTGTATGATATATGATAAACCTCTATTTCATGGTTTATCTTGTGCTCAATTGAGTGGTTTTTATCAAGTCCTTGCCCACTTATTCATATGATTTGCATGGTTTTACATTCTCCTTCCTAATTTTGTGCTACGATTGAAAACATGCTTCTTTGGCTTTTATTGTCTTTTATTTAAATCCTCTCTTATTATCATTCGATGCCTTGATATGTGTGTTAAGTGATTTCAGGGATTACAGGGCAAGAATGGCTTAGAGGACGGAAAGGAAGCATGCAAAAGTGGAAGGAATACAAGAAGTTGAAGAAATTGCTAAGATGTCCAGCCTGACCTCTTTAAACTCAAACGGTCATAACTTGAGCTAAACAGGTCCAAATGATGTGGTTCCAAGCTAACGTTCGGGGCTTCGATTTGATATATAATTTGTCATAGTGGCCGTACAGCTAGGCGACGCGAACGCGTACTCCACATGGATGCATCGCAGTGACAAAAATCAGCGTGGCAGATTTCACCCCCAGTGATTTCTGAGCTATTTCTGGCCCAGTTTCAAGTCCAGAAAATACAGATTAAAGGCTGCAAAGTGGAGGAATGAAGGAGAACAACATTCATTATTCACTTTTCATAATTTAGATGTAGTTTTAGAGAGAGAGGCTCTCTCCTCTGTCTTAGGATTAGGATTCCTCTTAAAGGATTTAGGATTTATTTCTTCCTCATCACAGGTTCAATGTTCTTTTTATTTATTTTCCCAATTTAATTTATGAACTTTTTCATGTTTGATTTGATTCTCTATTTAAATACAATTTGAGATATTTCATATTTATAATTGCTTCCTTCAATTTATGTTATGATATGGTGTAATGGCATTCATGTTAGTATAGTAGATTCCCAACTTGGCTTTGGAGTTAATTAATATTAGGAGACCCTTGAGTTGGAATACTCAAGAGTTCAATTGTAATTGGTTCGTTGTTGGTTGGCTTGTTAGTAACTAACTCTAATCCTTCCCAAGGGAGAGGATTAGAACTTGTGAATAGAAGTTGACTTTTAACTTGACTTTCCTTTATTCGTTGAGGGTTAACTAAGTAGAAACAACTACTAATTACTAATTGATCTTGAGAAAATTCCAACAAGGATAGAACTTCCGATTAATCTTCTCCTAGTCAAGGCTTTTTATTGTTATTATTTTATTTTCTCTGCAATTCACTCTTCTTATTTCTTAATCCAAAACCCCAATTTACATAAACTCATAACCAATAATAAGAACACTTCCCTGCAATTCCTTGAGAAGACGACCCGAGGTTTAAATACTTTGGTTATCAATTTATTTAGGGGTTTGTTACTTGTGACAACCAAACGTTTGTACGAAAGGATTTTCTGTTGGTTTAGAAGCTATACTTACAATGCGATTATATTTGTGAATATCTTTACCGATAGAAAATTCGATCGTCAAAATGGCGCTGTTGCCGGGAAATTGCAAACGTGTGCCTTATTATTGGTTGTTGTATATATTTTTCAAAAAAAAAATTCAGATTTTTATTTTAAAATTTTTATCTTATCTTATCTTATTTTTCAAAATTCAAATATTTTTTTCAAAATTCATATCTTTTTCAAAATCTTATCTTATCTTTTTCAAAATCTTATCTTATCATTTTTTCAAAAATCATATCTTTTTCAAAATATTTTCTTTTTTTTTATTTTTCTCCTACTACTATGAACTCTCACCCCTTTGGCCATGAGTCTGGTTACAATTATGTTGCAGGAAGAAGAGATTACAATGAGAACATGCATCAAGGATAGAACAATCAAAGATGGGAGGAGCCACAAGGATTTGATCAACCCTCTTGGCAACAACCACCTCCAATGGACTATCGATAACCATTCTGTGATGCATATCAAGGCAATGGCTATGGTGGGTATGGCTATGAACCCCCTCCTCAACATGACTTTGGACCACCATACTCACAAGCCCCTTTCCACCATTCACCTCCATATGATCCTAACCCTCAACCACCATACCAACCACCATATGAACCATATATAGAACCACCCCAATTCCAACCCAATTACTCCCAAGAACCACTAACTCAATATTCACCATCTCCATATCCATCAATCCAAGAGCACTATGATCCTACTTATGATAGCCGAGCGCAACAAGAGTTAAAGGATCATTTCAAGGAGACAATGGATCGACTTAATGTAATCATTCAACAACTAGGCCAAGCGATAAGCCGACTAGACTCCCAACATCTGGACACTCAAGGAACTCCCATGGCTTCATGTGGAGAATCTACTGAAGAACGCAACATGAAAGAGAAGCTAGAAACTCCGGTAGACAATGAGCAGCATGACTTTGTATTGGAACAATTGGAGGAAGCCGTAATCGTTAAAAAGGAAGAAGTGGTCGAAGACTTAGGAGATGCAGAACCTCCATGGGAAAGTCAGGTTATAGAGCCTCCTTCCAAGGCGATTGAAATTGATGCTGAGGAGGGTGTACAACCTCTAAGGCATATCCTGGTTGAAGACTTGGAAGAAGTTGATCAAGAGACAGAGACTAAAGAAGCAGAAGCACAGTCTCCCATGCCCTTGGTAAGCAATGAAGAAGATATTAAATTGGAAGAAAGCTACCAAGAAGAAGAGGTTGAAAGTGAAGAAGCTTACAAAGATGTGGAAGTTGTCAGAGAAGAGTACAAGCGAGTAAAGCCTGCAACTACCTTGCCAAAGTTGTTGGAGACCCCTCCCCCTAAGTTGCCATCATCATTCACAACATTCAAGTGGGTAAAATTCATATCACATAGCTTTCTAATTCCACTTGAATATGGGCTACTGGAGACGGATGATCAACTTAGAGCTCTTTGTGGCATTAAGAGTAAGAGGAAGATGGTCAGTGGTAAGAATTGTCCTGCAAGGTTCATTATGGTTGGAAGATTTAAGTTTAAATGCCAAGGTTGGTGTAGAGCTCAATTGAATGGGTCTAGGAAGTTGTTTGGACACTTCAGTGAGAATTCTAAAGCTGAACCACCCAGATGGAATCATGATAATCAACTTGAAGGCGGGTGTAGAAACAAGATTTGGGATCCGGGAATATATGAGGATCAAATTTGGGAGCACAAAGCTTGTGAAGAACTCCATCAAAGCTTGAGAAATTTACTTGGTATTGATAGAGCTTATTGGAAGTCCAAGCATTGGTGGAAGTTTCAGGATGAGTTCAAGCACAAGCCATCATGACAGAGAGCTCGCCAAATGTCCAACTTAAGGACTTTAACTAAATGTGCTAGGTGGGAGACAACCCACCATGGTATGATCGTCCCTTTTTCAATTTTAATTTTAGTCTGTTTTGTTTGTTTTTGAGTTTTGATTGAACCTGGAATCATGCATAACATTCATATTAGCATTGCATTCTGCATTTTTCATATTAAAAAAATGCACGCGACGCGACAGCATCACTGACGCGTCCGCGTCAAATGTGCGTTGGGAAGAAAATAAGATTCAATAGAGGGTCATGCGAAAGTGTGGCTGGAGGTGTGCCTTTGGCACAATTTAACCCACGCAACCGCGCCGCTGACGCGTCCGCGTCATGTGGGAAAAATGCCTCCCACGCGTCCGCATCACCCACGCGAACGCGTGGCCTTTTAAAATCAACGTAAACAGGTGTATGGCAGCAAGTTGTGATGGAGTGGGGCTGGAATGGTGCTGGAAGCACAAACCCCATCACGCGAATGCTTCGCCCACGCGTCCGTGTCACTTACAAATCGCGCCAACCGCGTGAACGCATGCTCTACGCGTCCGCGTCACCTTCGCCACATAGCTTATCCAAATCACCGCCAACTATCTTATCTTTTCTTCCCCAAATCTAAATCTTTTCTTTCCCTTCTTTTTCTTTTTCTTTCTTTTTCTTTTAATTGGTGTTGCAAATTTATTTGGGTCATTATTTTGCTTGTGGATTATTAAGAAATTGTTTGACAATTATATATTACTTTTTATAGGGTTGCGTGCATGTTCAATTTAATACTTTCAATAACTTATTTACCATGAATGCTAAGTGTTTGTGAAAAAGCCCGTATGGCATCACGCACTACTTTTCTGTTATCCTACTTTCATGCCTGTTTTTCACAAAACTCTTTATATTTTATTAATTATTTATAATTGTCCATACAAACATATTGTTAGTTTGAAAGGCTTCGTAATCTAACTTGGACATTGAATACTTGATCTATGCTACTCATGTCTTTGCCGGCATGCCAATAAATACCTTGCATTTAACTGTCATCACATGCACTTGCTATATTTCCATTGATGACTTTTCACATGTAGTCATGACCATTTGTTAACGTCATTCTTCTTTACTGTGCATTGATTACCACCTTTTCCGTTCTTTTCCTTGCTCTAATCCTTAGCTCTAAAAGTTACTTTCTTTTTCCCTTTTTAGGATAGCCACCAGGAAGGGTAGAGAGAAAGCTACTCCCAAACCACCGGCAAGGAAAGGAACAAAAAGAGCACCAGCTGAGGAATCACAACCCCCATCCACTTGCACATTTTAGCATGCACCGAGGACAGTACAATCTTTAAGTGTGGGGAGGTCGATACCGACTTCCGTGGGTTAGTTACCTCCTTTTCAACACCAATACTCTATTTTCTTTGTTTGTTCATTGTTGCATTTGCATATTTGATTGCATGTTTGTTTGATTTTATGCATATTCTACTTGGTTGGAAAGAAATACGTTTCTTCTAAAGACCCTATTTTTGAAAATTTTCACTAAATTAAAATCAAAAACTTTTTTTTGTGTTAAACTTGTTTGAAGTTGTATTTGGAACATGGTCTTTGAGCCAAAGAACACACAACCTGTGAGATTTTAAGCTTATTTATATGGTTATATTATTTAACCATAAATTTTTATTCTTGTGTGTTTTCTTCTCTATAATTGCAATATTTTCTTTGTTCCATTCTATATGTCCATTATTTAGTGTATTCACGTGCTTGCATATGATTAAGGCCATTACTTGTTTTTTCTCACTTATCCCAAATAGGCTACCCTTTCAATCACCTTTGTTAGCCCCCTTGAGCCTTTTTACCCCTTCTTCTGTTTTATAACCACATTACTAGCCTTAAGCAGAAAAACAAAATAAAAATTCCAAGTTGAATCCTCGGTTAGCTTAAGATAGATATTGTGTATAATTTAAGTGTGGAGAATTTTTTGGGAACATGGGATGATAGAAAAAAGCAGGGAATTAAATTGAATAAGTTATTTGAAAATTTGGGAAGCAGGCTCATGTGAAATCAAAATAATTAAATTACCATATGCATTGAAAAAAAATTATTAAGTAATTAAATAAGGGAATACAAAAAAAATATTACCCCAAATGCAAAATAAAAGAATCAATGCACATGGGACAAAATTCAAAAATAAGTTTGATACATGAGCATGTAATACAAAAGTGGGAAAAATTTGGGTAGCTAGGTAAAGCATTTTAAATTATATAAAGTATGTAAATGTTAGGTGAGATCTTAGACTAATCAAGGATTCACTTTGTTACCTCACTTAGCCTTATATATATATATATATATATATATATATATATATATATATATATATATATATATATATATATATATATATATATATATATATATATATATATATATATATATATATATATATATATATATTCTTACCTTTACCTCAGCCCCATTACAACCTTGAAAATACCTCATGATGTTTGCATTGGTATACTAAAGTTTAGAAAGCATGACTAGGGAAGAGTAGAGTGATTGACCCTAGACACTTGAGAGATTAGAGTGCATATACACTACCAGTGAGGGTTCAATGCTTGATTCTATGTTCCCTGCTTTCACAAGCTATCTTCTTACAAGTTTACTTGTCTTTTACTGTATGATTTGAATTAGTGGAATTTGATTCATATTTGTCTTGGAGAACTTATTTACTTTTAACCAAGTAGGTAGAAACATTTTGCATGTAGTTGCATTCACATAGATAGGTTGCATTTCATACTCTCTATCATTCCTCTTCACTCCTTTATAGCATCTCTTGAGCTTAGCATGAGGACATGCTAATGTTTAAGTGTGGGGAGGTTGATAAACTCCTATTTCATGGTTTATCTTGTGCTCAATTGAGTGGTTTTTATCAAGTCCTTGCCCACTTATTCATATGATTTGCATAGTTTTACATTCTCCTTCCTGATTTTGTGCTATGATTGAAAACATACTTCTTTGGCTTTTATTTTCTTTTATTTAAATCCTCTCTTATTATCATTTGATGCCTTGATATGTTTGTTAAGTGATTTCAGGGATTACAGGGCAAGAATGGCTTAGAAGATGAAAATGAAGCATGCAAAAGTGGAAGGAATACAAGAAGTTGAAGAAATTGATAAGCTGTCTAACCTATCCTCTTTGCACTCAAACGGTCATAACATGAGCTACAGAGGTCCAAATGACGCGGTTCCAGTTGCGTTGGAAATCTAACGTTTGGGACTTCGATTTGATATATAATTTTTCATAGTGGCCGTACAGATAAGCGATGCAAACGAGTGCTCCACGCGGACACATCGCAGTGACGAAAATCAGCGTGGCAGATTTCACCCTCAGCGATTTCTGGGCTATTTTCGGCCCAATTTCAAGCTCAGAAAACACAGATTAAAGGCTGCAAAGTGGAGGAATGAAGGAGAACAACATTCATTATTTACTTTTCATAATTTAGATGTAGTTTTAGAGAGAGAGGCTCTCTCCTCTCTCTTAGGATTAGGATTCCTCTTAAAGGATTTAGGATTTATTTATTCCTCATCACAGGTTCAATGTTCCTTTTATTTATTTTTCCAATTTAATTTATGAACTTTTTTATGTTAGATTTGATTCTCTATTTAAATGAAATTTGAGATATTTCATATTTATAATTGCTTCCTTCAATTTATGTTATGATATGGTGTAATGGCATTCATGTTAGTAGAGTAGATTCCCAACTTGGCTTTAGAGTTGATTAATATTAGGAGACCCTTGAGTTGGGATACTCAAGAGTTCAATTATAATTGGTTCGTTGTTGGTTGGCTTGTTAGTAACTAACTCTAATCCTTCCCAAGGGAGAGGATTAGAACTTGTGAATAGAAGTTGACTTTTAACTTGACTTTCCTTCATTCGTTGAGGGTTAACTAAGTAGAAACAACTACTAATTACTAATTGATCTTGAGAAAATTCCAACAAGGATAGAACTTCCGATTAATCTTCTCTTAGTCAAGGCTTTTTATTGTTATTATTTTATTTTCTCTACAATTCACTCTTCTTATTTTTTAATCCAAAACCCCAATTTACACAAACTCATAACCAATAATAAGAACACTTTCCTGCAGTTCCTTGAGAAGATGACCCGAGGTTTAAATACTTCGGTTATCAATTTATTTAGGGGTTTGTTATTTGTGACAACCAAACGTTTGTACAAAAAGATTTTTTGTTGGTTTAGAAGCTATACTTACAACGCGATTATATTTGTGAATTTCTTTACCGATAGAAAATTCGATCGTCAATATACTCCTTTATGATTGTGATCTTAGATTTGCTTTAGTCTATATGTTCTATATTTGTTGTTTTGAATTGCATTTAGTATTATTGAAGCCATTTTTTTGAATTGAACTCAGGTAACCCATATGGTCAACCCTCTCATCTACCTTTGTAAACTACTTTTTGAGCCTTTTAATTCCCATTTGTTCTAATTTTAACCACGTCATTTACCCTAAGTAAAAAACTATTATGTCCTTGAATTTTATCTTTGATTAGCTTGGGTTTGAGTGTGTGTGTGTTAATCAAGTGTGGGGGGATTTGTGGGAAACATTGGTAGAAAATTACTTTGGATGTTCATTGAGACATTTGGAAAAATGGGTAAACACTCATGCATCTATTGCTTAAAACATATGCATTTCTTCTTTGTCAATATAAAATAAAAAAAAGAAGAGAAAAAGAAAAGAAAAGAAAAAAAGAAATTATAATAAGCATGTAAAAAAAAGATGCATATGCATGAGTGGATGTGAGAAAAGGGAAATGAATGGGAAGTTAGGTTGTTCTCTTTTGTGTACATAGGTTGATATAGGATTAGGTGGGATACTTGAGCTAATCAAAGATCCAATTTACTAAGTCCAGTTAACCATATTAATCCTACCCTTACCCTAGCCCCATTATAACCCTCAAAAGTCCTCATGATATTTGTTTTCATGCATCAAATATTAGTTGATTATTAGATGACTTGCAAATCTTTGAAAAATATGATTAAAGGAGAATTGAGTGATTAAGCCCTAAACACTGAGCGGCTAGAGTGTATACACATCCGGTGAGGGGTTCAATTGCTCAATTCTATGATTCCATCACTTATCTTGCATCTTCTTGCAAGTTTCTTGTTAGTTTTTGAAAATTTCAAATCAAATTTTTGGACATTGATGATATTACTGTATTTGATTTGTCTCGGTCTTAAGTTTTCACTTTGGATTGATTGAGATTCTCTTGTTTGTTTCTTACCAAACTGAATAGGAGCCATAGTATAGATATAGATAGAGAGCATTTAGTATAGTTGCATGCATATAAGTAGTTGCATTGAATAACTCTTTACCCTTTCATTCATCTCCTTTGGTTGTGATTAGCATAAGGACATGCTATTGTTTAAGTGTGAGGGAATTGATGAATCCATATTTGAAGATATATTTTAGTTTGATTTGAGTGGATTTCATCATATAAATCGACATTTATTCATTTAAATAGCAAGCTTTCGAGATTTCTTCCTAAAATGTGCTTAAAAGTGAAAACATGCTATTTTGTGCTTAATTTAGTCAATTTTTATTCATTTTGATCCCATTTGGTGCCTTGATGTATTTGTTAAGTGATTTCAGGTTTTCAAGGCAAGTTTGGGTTGAAGAAGTGAAGAAAGAGCATCTAAAAGGAGAGAAATCATGAAGAAAACGGAGTGTGGAAGCTGATACAAAGGTGTGTACGCACAGTGATGCGTGCGTACGCACAACGGTGACTTCGTACAGGGATGCATACACACAATTGTCGTGCGCACGCACGATGGAAATTTTGCGCAACTATGCATACGCATCGTAGGCGTGCTTACGCACGATTGCATGCACGTAGGTCATTAATTGCAAATCGCTGGGACCAAATTCTGAGACTCCAAAACCCAGTCCAACTCATTTTCTGAAGCTATTTAAGGCCAAAGTGAAGAGGAATGAAGGGGGGAGCACATAGGTTTAGGTTTTTACATGTTTTTGTTAGTTTTCTAGAGAGAGAAGCTCCCCCTTCTCTCTAGAATTAGGGTTTCTTAGTTTAATTTCTTGTAATTTCTACTTTTAATTCTTGTTTTCATTTACTTTTTCTTGTCATTTATTGTTTTTGCATCTTTCTTCTTCTTCATTTCTCTTGTTATTTCCTTTATTTTGCTATTTTTTATGTTATGAACACTCTTTGTTAATTTTACTTTCAATTAATGCAATTTATGTTTTATATTCATTTATTTCTTTCTTTAGTTGTTATTTTCATTTTCTTGCTTTTGGTATTTTAGATTTTATTTTTAATGCAATTTAATATTTATTTATTTTCATGCACACCAAGTGTTTGATAAAATGCTTGGCTTAATTTTCACTTAGTTTTTCTCCACTCTTGGCTTGAAATTGATGACTTTGGTGATCCTTGAGTCATTGATATCCATTCTTGTTTGATATATTAGAGTATTTAGTTGATTTGGTTTCCATTGACTTTATGTGACCCTTAGTGTTGACATAGGACTTATGGATTGGAATCAACTATGCCTATTTGACTTATTTTCGATGTAAGGTTGACTAAGTAGGATTAACTCTTCATAATCATCATGTGTTTGTGGTCAATGTCTAAGATAGGTAACCTTAGCTCTCAATTACTTGCCAAGAGGTTTCTTGCATTTTAATTTTCCTTGCTTTAACTTTTATTGCTTTGATGTTTAATTTCTTACATGTTTAATTTTCATACTCTTGGTTAAGAAATTGGCTATTTGGGTGGAATTGAGTTGTGGATGTCCATTCTGCATTGTGTGAGGATTGTTAATTGGTTTGGTTTCCCTTGACTCCAAGTGACCTACTAGTATTGACTTAGGACTTAGGGATTGGAATCAATTATGCCCTTTTGACTAATCGTCGATGTTAGGATTGACTAATTGGGATTAATTCATACACAATTACCATGTTTGTGGTCCATGACTAGGATAGGAACCCTAAATTCCCCAATTCTCACCAAGAGCACTTTTATCATTTAATTTCTATTTTCATTGCCTTTACTTGCTTTCTCTTTTAATTTCTTTGCATGATCATCTACTTTCTTGATATTTACATTTCTTGTCTCTCTTTTGCATTCCCAATCCCTATTTCCTCCATAGTTAATAATTGTACATTTCATTGCAACTCCTAGGGAAGACGACCCGAGGTTTAATTACTTTCGGTTATTTTGATTTGAATTTATTATTTGATTGATGTTCAATTGTTGGGTTTGGACTATACTTGCAACGAACAATCTCTAATTTTAGTTGTAAAATCCGAACCTATGCTTTTGGGCGTCATCACCAGGCAAGGGCAGGAGAACTCAGATTTCGAAGTCATAAGCCAGTGGGTTCTGCCCAAACCCCACCTACCCCACCTATCATTCAATCCCTTCCTTCTTTCTTACTTTTTCAAACCTTGAAACTCACTCCCTACTTTCCATCTTCTCTATACACAATCACCTTTCTCTCTTCTCAAAACCCATTATAAATCTCATCATTTCAATTTCCTAAACCTATTATAAATCTCATCATTTCAATTTCCTACCAACCTCACCCACTTCAAATTCAAACCTTTTCGACCCATTCTTCCCCCCATATGTTCGAACCCTACCCCTCCCAGCCCTATAAATACCCCCTCATTCCCTCCTTCATACACACACCTACCCAACACTCTCTCCCTATTACACTCTACGCCTTACACACTCCTCCTCTTCCCTCTTCAAACCCCACTTGGCCGAAACCTTCTCTTCCTTCCCCTCTATATTTTCTTCTTCCTTCTACTACTCCCCTTTTCTTTTGTTATTATTTTCTCAAGGACGAGCAAAGTTCTTAAGTTTGGTGTTCGAAAAGCTTCTCTTTTTTCCTCTACTCTTCATCTATGGCACCAAAAGTCAGTGAATCTTCAAGAAAGAGAAAAGAAAAAGTCTCCGTCTCCGCTTTCGAATCTTAGAAAACATGGAGATTCCTTACCAAGGCTCACCAAGACCACTTCTATGATGTAGTGAGGCAGAAAAGGGTGATTCCTGAGGTTATCTTAAGGCTCAAAGAAGATGAATACCTGGAGATCCAACAAGAAATCTAGAGAAGAGATTGGAAAATTCTAGCCAATCCTATCTCAGAAGTTGGAACCTTAATGGTGCGAGAATTCTTTGCCAATGCCTGGGTCACAAAGAAGCACGACACTAGTGTGAACCCAGTGCCTAAAAACTGGCACACCATAGTTAGAGAACAAATCTTGGATTTTAGCCCGGAAAGTGTGAGATTGGTGTTGCAGGTACCTCGAATGCAAGGGGACCCACACTCTTACACTAGAAGGGTCAACTCTGACTAACTGCTGGATCAAGTGCTTGCCGATATTTGTGTAGAAGGAGCTCAATGGAGGAGGGACGCACATGGCAAACCCTACCAACTGGGTGGTCATGACCTCAAGCCCGTGGTTAGAGGATGGTTGGAGCTTGTCCAACGCTCCATCATCCTCACAAGTAACCTGATGAGCGGATAATTTATACGCTTTTTGGCATTGTTTTTAGTATGTTTTTAGTATATTTTAGTTAGTTTTTATTATATTTTTATTAGTTTTTAGTTAAAATTTACTTTTCTGGAGTTTACTATGAGTTTGTGTGTTTTTCTGAGATTTCAGGTATTTTCTGGCTGAAATTGAGGGTCCTGAGCAAAAATCTAATTCAGAAGCTGAAAAGGACTGCAGATGCTGTTGGATTCTGACCTCCCTGCACTCGAAGTGGATTTTCTGGAGCTATAGAAGCTCAATTGGCGCGATCTCAACGGCGTTGGAAAGTAGACATCCTGGGCTTTCCAACAATATATAATAGTCCATACTTTGCCCAAGATTTGATGGCCCAAACCGGCGTTTCAAATCAGCTTCAGAATTCCCAGCGTTTAACGCCGGAACTGGCATAAAAATTGGAGTTAAACGCCCAAACTGGCATAAAAGCTGGCGTTTAACTCCAGAAAAAGTATCTACACATGAAAGCTTCAATGCTCAACCCAAGCACACACTAAGTGGACCCCGGAAGTGGATTTTTACGTTATTTACTCATTTATGTATACCCTAGGTTACTAGTTCACTATTAATAGGATATTTTGACATTGTATCTACACCTCATGACATTTTACACGTTTCTCATTGTATCTTCTACAGCATGAGTCTCTAAACCCCATGGTTGGGGGTGAGGAGCTCTGCTGTGTCTTGATGGATTAATGCAATTACTACTGTTTTTCATTCAAACACGCTTGCTTCTATTCTAAGATATCACTTGTTCCTAAACCTGATGAATGTGATGATCTGTGACACTCATCATCATTCTCACCTATGAACGTGTGCCTGACAACCACCTCCGTTCTACCTTAGATTGAGTAGATATCTCTTGGATTCCTTAATCAGAATCTTCGTGGTATAAGCTAGAATTGATGGCGGCATTCAAGAGAATCCGGAAGGTCTAAACCTTGTCTGTGGTATTCTGAGTAGGATTCAAGGATTGAATGACTGTGACGAGCTTCAAACTCCTGAAGGCTGGGCGTTAGTGACAGACGCAAAAGAATCACTGGATTCTATTCCAACCCGATTGAGAACCGACAGATGAATAGCCGTGCTGTGACAGAGCGCGTTGAACATTTTCACTGAGAGGATGGGAGGTAGCCACTGACAACGGTGAAACCCTACATACAGCTTGCCATGGAAGGAGCCTTGCGTGCTTGAAGAAGAAGACAGTAGGAAAGCAGAGACTCAGAAGATAGAGCATCTCCAAAACCTCAACCTGTTCTCCATTACTGCAAAACAAGTACTTATTTCATGTTCTCATACTTTTCACAATTAAACTTGATAATTATTGATATCCTGACTAAGAGTTACAAGATAACCATAGCTTGCTTCAAGCCGACAATCTCCGTGGGATCGACCCTTACTCACGTAAGGTATTACTTGGACGACCCAGTGCACTTGCTGGTTAGTTGTGCGGAATTGCAAAAGTGTGATTGCAATTTCGTGCACCATAACCGATCTGAGGTTACTATTGACCAAGAAATAATGGTTCATTGCATCATGCTCGGGAATGAGGTGGAAGTGCACAAGGTAATTCCTCAAGAGATCTATAAGATAGCGGAAAAGGCTTCCACCCAAGCACGGCTAGCATTCCCTCACTTCATATATCGCCTATGCAACTCAGCTAGAGTTTGCATAGCAGGAGACACCCTCATTGAGATGGATAAACCCATCACCAAGAAGAGGATGAAGAGCGTCAAGGAGCCTACACACGGACCACAGTACGAGCCTATTCAGCCGCCTCCACCTGAGATCCCAGAAATGCCTCAAGGAATGTAATTTTCTCCCCGTGACTATTGGAACCAACTGAATACATCTCTAGAGAGCTGACTTCATCCGTAGACCAGCTAAGGATAGAACATCAAGATCATTCTGTCATCCTCCATTAGATAAGAAAGGATCAAAAGATCATGAGGGAGGAGCAGTTGAGACATGGGCGAGACATTGAGGAGCTCAAACGCTCCAGAGAATTCACCGAAAGGAGCAGTAGCCACCATCCCTAAGGTGGTCACATTTCATACTCCCTTTTTGCTTATGTTATTTCTATTTTCCTTGTACTTTATTTTATCTGTTTTCTGTTCTAGTGCATGATCACATTCAGTATTTCATTCCTTTCTAGTTTTATTTACTTTTCTTTGTTTTGGTTATAAGATATCCTATGTATCCCTCACCAAGCTTAAAAGAAAAATTTATTTAAAAAAGAATTAGTGAGATACATAAGTTTCAAGTTATCATGAGTTATTCTAATTATTTTGATGTGGTGGCTTTGCATTTATCTTCTGAATGTATGAATAAACTGTGCATCATTGATATTGGGGTTGAGTATGTTGGATTTTGAAGAATGGTTAATTTAGAGAAGTATTATTGATTCTCTGAAAAATAAGAATGATTAATTCTTGAAGCAAGAAAAAGTAGCATTCAAAAAAAAATTTAAAAGAAAAAAAGAGAAAAATAAAGAAAAAGGATCTAAGACTTTGAACATCAATGGTTAGGAGGGTCAAAATTGGCCTAAAAAGCTCAAATGAGTTGCTATCCTTAACTAAATACTTGTGGTATGAAGGTGTCAAGTAAAAAGCTTGAGACTGAGCAGTTAAAGTCGTGATCCAAAACTAAAAAGTACGCTTAAGAACTATTGGCACCACTGTCTAGGAATTTAAACAAATCTAAATTCGAATCCAAAGGGTTCCCCCAGTTAAGGCATGTGGCGTTTATGTATTCGGTGGTAATAATTTGGGAAAACAAAATGCTTAGAGTCGCGACTAGGCTCAAAAGGTGCAAAGTACCAAAAGAAACTGTCTTCAAGAGTAAAAAAAAAACTAAAAGAAGAGAATCAATAATATCATCCGGATTCTATTTCCAAAGGATGCCAATATTTCTGAGCTTCAAAGGAAAGTAAGATGCCAAAGCTGTTCAGAAGTAAAGAGCTAATAGCCCCATTCAGTATTTGGAACTGAGCTTCCCTGAAAACTCTGAGACTTATTGTATCTTTTTCTTCTTTTTAGTCCTAATTCGTTTTTGGTTGCTTGAGGATAAGCAACAATTTAAGTTTGGTGTTATGATGAGTGAATATTTTGTACCATTTTTAGTACTATTTCCTTAGTGTTTTTGAGCACAATTTAGCAAGTTTTATTATATTTAGTAGGTTTTAGTGTAAATTTACATTTTGGATACTACTTTGAGTTTTTATGTTTTTCTTATGATTTTAGGTGATTTTTGGATGAAACTGGCAAGTTTAGGCAAAGTCTGATTCAGAGGCAAAGAAAGGATAGCAGATGTTGTCAAATCTTGACCTCCATGCATTCCAACGAGCATATCTTGAGCTACACAAGTCTAATTGATGCGCTCTCAATGGAATTAGAAAGCTAACTTCCAGAGCTTTCTATCAATATATAATAGTTTATAATTTTCTTTAGAAATGACTGCCCAAAATGGGCGTTGAACGCCCAAATTACACCTTCTCTGGCGTTCAACGCCCAAGAAGGACCAAGGCCAGCATTGGACGCCCAAAACTGGCGTTCAACGCCACCAAAGGAGCACAAGGCAGCGTGGACACCCCCTAGTGGGTGTTCATTGCCCACTCACCAAGTAGGCCCAAAAGTGGATTTTTGCACTCCTTAGCTTAGTCTATCTCATTTTTGTAATTTTTAATTACTATTAATATCTTTTTAGGTCTATATTAGTATATATAGGAGAAGATCACCCATGAGTTAAGGATTCTTTGGCCATATTATACATTATTTTCTGTTTTCTCTATAAAGTATGATTAACTAAACCTCTTGAGTTAAGGATAGGAGCTCTGCTCATTCCTATGGATTAATATCATTACTTCTCTACTTTAATACATGTTTGATTTCATTCTATGATGTATTGTTATTCTTCATCTTTATGAATCTGGGGTGAAACGAGAGTATGACCCCTTATTCTACATGAGCTCTTGCAAAGCCTTAGCTGGATAGTATTGAGCTACAGCTTGAGAAGACATCACAGGTTCCAATAGAGTATATGGGCTAATTGGGATACGTGACATGAAATCTCATTAGTCATGGGTAATTAAGGTCTCTATGGCGTTAAGGCTAGAATAATGAGCATCATTCTCCGATCCGGAAGATCTGACCTTGTTTGTGGCGTTTTGAGTAGGATCACTAGAGATTGAATTGCGTGAGCTTCACCCTCGTTCATATTGAATGACTATTAGCACCGGCGTTTGATGTGGATCAGAGGAGATTAATGACCACTAGCCCCGGCTTTAATCACTTACAGCCTTACCATTGAATGAATCACTCATTGTTAAAGTAGTCAGTAAGAAGTATCAATCTGAAAGAATAAGCATCTCCAAGGCTTTAATTGATTTTCCATCATTGTTTCTACACCAGATCGATATTACTTTACTTATTATTCTATTCTATGCACCTACAACAACCATTACATATTCTATTTGCCTGACTAAGTCCAGCAAGATAACCATTGCTTGCTTAATCCAATAATTCTCGTGGGATCAACCCTCTCTCACCTGAAGTATTACTTGGACGACCCGATGTACTTGCCGGTTCTGTTGTGTGAGTACATATTTCATGCACCAAGTACCACAACAATCAAATGAAATAAAAGCAATTTTAGGTCAAAGAATCATTAACTTAGTTGTATATTCAAACATCATTTTGCGATAGGAATTGAAGAGGCCAATAAAGTTCTTGGCATAGAATCCTCAATTTTTTTCCCGTTACATCATCCATTCTCTCTTCTAGCTACAGTTCTTTTTCAGTAAGAACATGGTTCTCTTCCTCCATGCTTTCTTCTTCAACATGCATTTCTTTTGTTATCTCTTTTACTGGCTCATTTGCTTGTTATTTCACGAAAAGCAGAAATTATATCAACATAGCACAATAACTATTGAAGAAATACAAAAACTTTTTTATGTGGGGACTTACAAGGTTACAGGTTGTACACTATTTTTTCTTTTTTTTTCATGCTCTTTTTCTTGATAAAGTGTTGTTTTTTATAGTTACTATTTGCAATCTAAGGAGCAAATAAATACAAACAAATATATTCATTAAAAGCACACAAGAATTTTATAGTTAAAATATAAAGAAAAATGATAAGAGAAATTACTTGGGATTACTTGTTTTTTTCCTTTCTTTTCAATATTCCATATCTTCTTTTCTTCTTTCTCTTCTCTCATCTTTAATCTTTGATGAAGTCCTAAAACACAGGTTTTTAGTTAGCATAATTAGTTCAATTATGTGAATAGCACATGTTATTGGAAATGACACCAGAACTTTCATGAAATCACACAAGACATGCTCAGATTACCGCAAATGCAAAAATTTGACTCAATCAACTAGAAAAATACATTTAACTAACTTTTGGATCCAAAAACTGCATCAATATCATGTAAGTGACACAAGAATTCCTAGACCAACACTTTATTTTCACATATAACATCATTACCACACAATCGGTTCAATTATGCTAATAGTACAACACTTTATTGAAAATAACACTAGAACTTTCATGAAATGACAACATATGCTCAGATTACGACAAGTGTAAAATTGGACTCAATCAATCAAAAAAACACATGCAAATAATTTTTAGATCCAAAAAATGCTTCAATAACATGTAAATGACACAGAAATCTCTAGACATATCTAGTGTGTATATCACAATATTGATTTTTTTAAACTTACCAATTCATCTTTTGCCTTACGCTCAACCCTTTCCACTAGCTTCTCCCTTGTCTAATGTGCAACCCACAGTAGTCTGGGTGTTTTTTTCGATGGATTATGGCCATATTTGGACTCGTGAAAATTTATTATCATCAAGGCAAAGAGATACCCATCAATCAAGAACTTGTTGTTCTCCCTGTAACTTCCGATTTCTTTCATGATGAAATTGAGCACATGTGTAGCTCAATTCCATTCCCTGCATTGTGAGCATCAAGAATTACAAGAAGGTGAACTAGAGAAACTCTGTGGGCTACCATCCGCAACAAGAAACACTTCTGGATTTATAGAATGAATGTTCTTTTGAATTTTTGTCGATTTTCATCTCCTTCCACATTTAATTCCAGTAAGGATTTTGTCAAAAATAATAAAAAAGTACTTCTAAAGCTTTGAACAACCTTCTTTTATTCTTCAGTTAGATTTTTATTTATTATTTTTCATGAAAAATATTCCATACAAGGAAAAGAAAAAATATTAGAGAAAAGTTGAAAATCATTATAAACAGCACAAGAACTTTTTTAAAATAAACAAATAAATTTTTGATGTCATAATTTCAAAATAGCATAGGAACTTTATTAAAAACAACACTGAAATTTTTTGTGATAAACACGAGAACTTTCTAAAACAATTACAAAATTGCACATATACTTGATTAGAATAATACAAGAACTCTTTATTAAGAGTAAAATATATTACAAAGTTAAACATACTGGTTGCATCTTATTCTAGATCATTTTCTATCTTTGTTGTGGTTATTTTGATTTCACCATAACGAGTGTTTAAGCAGCTGTGATATAAGTAAAAGCAATTAACCAGCTCCTTTAGAAGCTTATGGTTGATGTCTAATAATGGGATATTGACGTTAGGATTTTTGGTAGTAAAGAATTTTGTAAAAATATAGTCGCGTTGTGAGTATAGATTCTAAACCAGCAGAAAATCCCTTCGTACAAATATTTTCGTTGTCACAAGTAACAAAACCCAATAAATTTATAAACCGAAGTATTCAAACCTCAGGTCGTCTTCTCAAGGAATTGCAGGGAAGTATGATTTATTATTGGTTATGGAAAAACAGTGTTTGGATTTGAAAAAGGTTTTAAGCAAGAGAAATAGATTGCAAGAATTAATAAATTAATAACTAATAAAACTCTTGGCAATGTATGAAAACTGGAAGTCCTATCCCAGTTATCCTTATCAATTGTGATGAGAATTGGATTTTTCTCCCACTAAGTTAACCTCTAACTATAAAGGTAAGTCAAGTGGATGGAATAAGTTTGGTTCCTCAGGTCCTAGTGTTTCCTCGAAAAAGGCTAGAGTTATTGGAACTCGAGTTAATTCTTGAAGAATTCCAATTTTCAGTCAATAATGAGTTTGACAACTCAAGAGTTACCAATTAATCAATTAAAGCCAAAAATATAAAAAGCTAGATAAAAATCATAAATAACTGGAATACCTCAAATTAAACTGAATGGAGATGTCAATTCTAACATGAAAAATATTCATAAGCCAATTGGGCAACATAAATCATACATAAATAAAAGCTTCAGAGTAAACAAAAATAGAAGAGAAACATAAATTATTGAACCTGGTATGAAGAAACAATCCTAATGACTAAAAGGAATCCTAATCCTAAAACCTAAGAGAGAGGAGAGAACCTCTCTCTCTAAAAACTACATCTAAACTCTGAAAAGTGCCTAATGATTGAATGATTTGATTCTGCTCCACTCCCAGCCTCTAATCTGTGTTTTCTGGGCCGAGAACTGGGTCAAAAACAGCCCAGAAGTCACTCCCAGCCCTTTCTGGTCCGTACAGGTCGCAGCATAAGTTCGTAGATGCGACGCGTTCGCATGGAGCGCGTGTTCGCGTCGCCTATCTGTACGGCTACTAAGGCAAATTATATATCAAATTGAAGCTCCGGATGTTAGCTTTTCAACACAACTAGAACTGCGTCATTTGGACCTCTATAGCTCAAGTTATGATCGTTTTAGTGTGAGAGGGTCAGGCTGACAGCTTTGCAGTTCCTTCAACTTCTTGTATTCCTTCCACTTTTGCATGCTTCCTTTCCATCCTCTGAGCCATTCCTGCCCTGTAATCTCTGAAATCACTTAACACACATATCAAGGCATCTAATGGTAATAAGAGAGGATTAATATTAGCAAATATAAGGCCAAAGAAGCATGTTTTCGATCATAGCACAAAATTAGGAAGGAGAATGTAAAACCATGCAAATCATATGAATAAGTGGGCAAAGACTTGATAAAAACCACTCAATTGTGCACAAGATAAACCATGAAATAGGGGTTTATCAACCTTCCCACACTTAAACATTAGCATGTCCTCATGCTAAGCTCAAGAGAAGCTATAAGGGAGTGAAGAGGAATGATAGAGGGTATGCAATGCAACCTATCTATGTGAATGCAACTACATGCAACATGTTTCTACCTACTTGGTTAAAAGTAAATAAGTTCTCCAAGACAAATATGAATCAAATTTCACTAATTCAAATTACACAATAAAAGACAAGTAAACTTGTAAGAAGATAGCTTATGAAAGCAGGGAACATAGAATCAAGCATGGAACCCTCACTGGTAGTGTATATCACTCTAGTCTCTCTAGTGTATAGGGTAATCACTCTATTCTTCTCTAATCATGCTTTCTAAACTTTGTTCTTCATCTAACCAATCAACAAATATTTAATGTATACATACAAACATCATGAGATATTTTTCAAGGTTGTAATGGGGCTAAGGTAAGGGTAAGGGTATATATATAAGGCTAAGTGAGCTAATAATTGAACCCTTGATTAGCTAAGATATCACCTAACATATACATACTTTATATAATCTAGAAATCTTGCCTAGCTGCCTAATTTTCCCACTTGTGTGTTACATACTCATGCACCAATTTTATTTTGATTTTATCCCATGTGTATTGATTCTTTAATTTTTGCATTGGGGTAATTTTTGTCCCCTTATTTAATTTCTTAATGAATTTCTTTTTTCTTTTTTTTCTTTTTTTTCTCTTTTTTTTGAAACATAAGAATAATATATCAATGCACATGGTGTTTTAATTATTTTGATTTCACTTGAGCATGCTCCCAAATTTCAAATAATTTATTCACTTCAATTTCCTACTTTTTTCTATCATCCCATGTTCCCATAAAATTCTCCACACTTAAATTATACACAATATCTATCTTAAGCTAACCAAGAATTCAACTTGGAATTTTTATTTTGTTTTCTGCTTAAGGCTAGTAATGTGGTTATAACACAAAAGGGGAGTAAAAAGCTCAAGGTGGCTAACAAGGGTGACATAAAAGGGTAGGCTTTAATAATCAAATATGGCCTCAATCATATGCATGCATGTACATACACTAAATAATGGACATATAGAATGGATCAAAGTAAGGATTGCAATCATAGAGAAGAAAACACACAAGAATAAAAATTTATGGTTAAATAATGTAACCATGTAAATAAGTTCAAATCTCACAGGTTGTGTATTTTTTGGCTTAAAAACCATGTTCCAAATACAACTTCAAACAAATTTAACACATAGAAAATTTTAATTTTTAATTTAAATTAGTGAAATATTATAAAATAAAGTCTTGAAATTTATTACTTCAACCAAGTGGTGGTAAAATATGCACAAAATCTAACTATAATGCAATCAAACATGCAAATGCAAGAACTAACTACAGAGAAGTTTAGACATTGGTGTTGAGTCAGAAATAACTAACCCATGGTGATCGGTATCGACCTCCCCACACTTAAAATTGCACCGTCCTCGGTGCATGCTAAGATGTATAAGTGGACGGCTGCTCCAACTGATGCCTTTCGCTATAGATTGTGCAGATTGACTTGTTTGTCTCCCCATTTAGAAACTTTTTCTTTCCCTTCCTCAGTGGCCATCCTGAAAGAAGAGGAAAAGAAGGAAAGTAACCCAGAAGTAAAGATAAGAACATAAATGAAATATGGGTGTTAATGCCAAATAATAAAGGTCTCAATTACATGGTAGCTACAACATGCAAGGGAGAAAATAGTGGAAGCAAATGGCATATCAAGAGTGCAAAAATTGCAACAATGGGGAAGAGAGTGGGTAAAGAGAGATAATATAAATTCATGTCAATGCAAAAGTAATACAGGTATAAAAGATAGGCATTGATTTAATTAATATTACCTAACAAGAATAAAACAAGTCACTAAGCACCAAGATGATACCAGAAAAGATACAACAGTTGAATAAAAAAATTTAACACCAATGGAAAAGAAAAAGAAAGTAAGAAAGAAGAAAAGATAGAAGAAATTAGGATTAGAAAAGAAAAGATAAGATAATTGGCGCTGGTCTGGATAAGCTGTGCGTCGCAAATGACGCAGACGCGTGGTGCATGCGATTGCGTGGGGTGTGATAAATTCAAGTGACGCGGACGCGTGGGGTACGCGAACGCGTGACTCGATTTGTGCTAGTGGCGCGAGTGCAGCCTCGCGTTCGCACAACTCTCTGTGTAAATGCATTTTGCCAAAAATCGGGGTGACACGGTCGCATGGGGGACGCGATCGCGTGGATGGCCTATTTTAAAAAATGACGTGGACGCGTGGGGCACGCATTCGTGTGGTAGGACGTGTGCTTCTAGCACGAGTCCAGCCCAATTCCAACTCAACTTTCGGCCATACACTCTTTTTACGTCGATTTACAGGGCACGCATTCACGTGGGTGACGCGGACGCGTGGGAGGTATTTTTCCCACATGACATGGACGCGTCAGCGATGCGGTTGCGTGGATCAATTTATGCCAAAGGCATGCCTCCAGCCACGCTCTCACGTGACTCTCTATTCAATTTTGTTTTATTCTCAACGCACCTATGACGCGGACGCGTCGCATGCGTGAATTTTTTTTATAAAGCAGTATGCAGAATGCAATGCTTAATATGAATGCTATGCATGATTCCAGGTTCAATCAAAACTCAAAAACAGACTAAAATTAAAATAGAAAAAGGAACGGTCATACCATGGTGGGTTGTCTCCCACCCAGCACTTTTAGTTATAGTCCTTAAGTTGGACATTTGGCGAGCTCCTTGTCATTGTGGCTTGTGCTTGAACTCATCTTGAAACTTCCACCAATGCTTGGACTTCCAATATGCTCTATCAATACCAAGTAAATTTACCAAGCGTTGATGAAGTTCTCCGCAAGCTTCGAGCTCCCAAAGTTGATCCTTATATATTCCTGGATCCCAAATCTTGTTTCTACACCCATCTTCAAGTTGATTATCATGATTCCATCCAGGTGGCAAGCAGTCTGAATTCTTACTGAAGCGGCCAAACAGCTTCTTAGACCCATTCAGTTGAGCTCTACACCAACCTTTGCGTTTAAACTTAAAACTTCCAACCATAATGAACCTTGCAGGGCAATTCTTACCACTGACCATCTTCCTCTTACTCTTAATGCCACAAAGAGCTCTAAGTTGACCATCCGTCTCCAGTAACCCATATTCAAGTGGAATTAAAAGGCTAAGGGATATGAATTTTACCCACTTGAATGTTGTGAAGGGTGATGGCAACTTAGGGGGAGGGGTTTCTAATGAACTTGCAAGCTCCACTCCTTTGTGCTCTTCTTTGACATCTTCCACCTCTTTGCAAGCTTCTTCAATTTCATCCTCTTCCTCTTGGTAGCTTTCTTCTGATTCAATTTCTTCTTTATTGTTCACCAAGGGCATGGGAGGTTGTGCTTCTTCTTCTTTAATCTCCATGTCAAGTTCAATGGGAGAGGATGCAATTGTAGATAAGAATTCATTAATGATTGAATCCATCTCTTGATCGTCTCCTTCAAAGTCTTCAACCATGATATGATTTGGAGGTTGTACACCCTCCTCAACATCAGTTTCAAACGTCTTTGAAGGAGGCTCTATAACTTGACTTTCCCATGGAGGTTCAGCATCTCCTAAGTCTTCAACCGCTTCTTCTTCTTCAATAATTTCGGCTTCCTCCACTTGTTCCAATACCAAATCGTGCTGCTCACTATCCACCGGAGTGCCTAACTTCTCCTTCCTGCTACGTTCTTCAGTAGATTCTCCACATGAAGCCATGGGGGTTCCTTGAATGCCCGAACGTCGGAAAGGTAATCGATTTATTGCTTGATCCAGGTGTTTAAGTATGAAATCGTATTCATCCTGGATGATTTCCTGTTCAACTATTTCTTCACCTTCAAGTACAAAATCCTCCTTGTTGTCTTCCTTCACTAGTTCTTCAACCGCGCTGTCAACTTCAAGGGTCTCTACTACCTTCACCTTTAGTGCCTCCTCTAGCTCCTTATGAAGTATGGATTCGCGAAGATGATCCTCTCTCTCTTGTTCCATGTTAATCGTATCATTGGGATCATGTTGCTCTTGGATTGATGGATGTGAGTGCTCTTCCATGGATGGTGGTGATGGGATGGAGAGATCATTCTGTGGTTGAAAAGGAAGTGCACTAGAGCTTGAGGGTTGATTGTTGAAGGTATTTGGTGATCCGATTTGGGTGGTGAGAGCTTGTATAGTAGAGTTTAGATCGGCAAATGCTTTCTCCATGGAGGTTTGAGGTGGGTAGGAGGGTTCATTTGGGAGAAAAGATTCATAACATGGAGGTGGTTCCTCTTGATAAGGATATGGAGATGGTGTATATTGAGGTGGTGGTTTTGGGTATGGTTCATATGGTGGTTGGTGTGGTGAATAAGAATTGGGGTCATATGGAGGTGAATGGTGGAAAAGGGGCTTGTGAGTGTGGTAATTCAAAGTTATGTTGTGAGGATGGTCTCTGAGCAAACGGTGGGGCTTGTTGGTAGCTACTAGGCGGTCCACCATATCTATCAGCTTGGTATGCATTGTAGAATGGTCTTTGTCTGTGATATCTAGGAGGGTGTTGTTGCCTAAAGGGTTGATCAGATCCTCTTGGCTCCGTCCATCTTTGATTGTTTTGACCTTGATACATATTCCTGTTATAGCTTCCTCTTCCTGCAACATAGTTGTAACCAGACTCATAGCCAAAGGGGTGAGAGTTCATAGTAGTAGAAGAAAATAAAAACAAAAACTAACAAAAAGAAAATATTTTGAAAAAAAAATTTGATTTTTTTTGAAAAAAATAAGATAAGATAATTTTGAAAAAAAAGTAAGATAAGAATTTTTTTTGAAAAATATTTACAATAACCAATAATAAGGCACACGCTTGCAATTCCCCGGCAACAGCGCCATTTTGACGTTAGAATTTTTGCTAGTAAAGAATTTTGTAAAAATATAGTCGCGTTGTGACTATAGATTCTAAACCAACAGAAAATCCCTTCGTACAAACGTTTTGGTTGTCACAAGTAACAAAACCCAATAAATTTATAAACCGAAGAATTCAAACCTCGGGTTGTCTTCTCAAGGAATTGCATGGAAGTATGATTTATTATTGGTTATGGAAAAATAGTGTTTGGGTTTCAAAAAGGTTTTAAGCAAGAGAAATAGATTGCAAGAATTAATAAATTAATAACTAATAAAACTCTTAGCAATGTATGAAAACTGGAAGTCCTATCCCAGTTATCCTTATCAATTGTGATGAGAATTGGATTTTTCTTCCACTAAGTTAACCTCTAACTATGAAGGTAAGTCAAGTGGATGGAATAAGTTTGGTTCCTCAGGTCCTAGTGTTTTCTCGGAAAAGGCTAGAGTTATTGGAACTCGAGTTAATTCTTGAAGAATTTCAATTTTCAGTCAACAATGAGTTTGACAACTCAAGAGTTACCAATTAATCAATTAAAGCCAAGAATATAAAAATCTAGATAAAAATCATAAATAACTGGAATACCTCAAATTAAACTGAATGGAGATGTCAATTCTAACATGGAAAATATTCATAAGCCAATTGGGCAACATAAATCAAACATAAATAAAAGCTTCAGAGTAAACAAAAATAGAAGAGAAACATAAATTATTGAACCTGGTATGAAGAAACAATCCTAATGACTAAAAGGAATCCTAATCCTAAAACCTAAGAGAGAGGAGAGAACCTCTCTCTCTAAAAACTACATCTAAACTCTGAAAAGTGCCTAATGATTGAATGATTTGATTATGCTCCACTCCCAGCCTCTAATTTGTATTTTCTGGGCCGATAACTGGGTCAAAAACAGCCCAGAAGTCACTCCCAGCGCTTTCTGGTCCGTACAGGTCGCGGCATAGTGACGCGGAGGTATCATCAACGCGTTTACGTGGATTGAAGTTCGCAGATGCGACATGTCCGCGTGGACCGCGCATTTGCGTTGCCTATCTGTGCGGCTACTAAGGAAAATTATATATCAAATCGAAGCCCCGGACGTTAGCTTTCCAACGCAATTGGAACCGCGTCATTTGGATCTCTGTAGCTCAAGTTATGATCGTTTTAGTGTAAGAGGGTCAGGCTGACAGCTTTGCAGTTCCTTCAACTTCTTGTATTCCTTTCACTTTTGCATGCTTCCTTTCCATCCTCTGAGCCATTCCTTCCCTGTAATCTCTGAAATCACTTAACACACATATCAAGGCATCTAATGGTAATAAGAGAGGATTAATATTAGCAAATATAAGGTCAAAGAAGCACGTTTTCAATCATAGCACAAAATCAAGAAGGTGAATGTAAAACCATGCAAATCATATGAATAAGTGAGCAAGGACTTGTTAAAAACCACTCAATTGTGCACAAGATAAACCATGAAATAGGGATTTATCAGATATTACTCAAAGAATTGAATCCCATTTCATCCACAAGAGCCTTCTTTTATGGAGTCAATTTGCTAAAGATCTCTGTCACGGTTCTTGTAGAACATGGTAAATCATGAGTTTTCTGCAAAGATTTAAAAATTATATTAGATCATATATTTTTACAAAGAAAATAAAGTTGTTTGGATATATATATATATATATATATATATATATATATATATATATATATATATATATATATATATATATATATATATGTATCCTTTTCTTTGGTATCCTTTTGGGTAACTGTTTTTTTTTGTTATTTTGCTTGAAAAGAAGAAAATTATTTAGTTAATAGGAAAACAACATATTTTTTAATTAGAAATGATACCAGAACTATCATCAAATGACACAAGACATGCTCAGAGGATCACAAGTGCAGAAACATGATTCAATCAACAAGAAAAATACATCTAAATGAATTTTAGATCTAAAAAAAATACCTCAATATGATGTAAATGACATAGGAATTTAATGTGTTTGCATCTTTTGCTATTTTTCTTACTTTTAATTCTTGTTTTCTTAGGTTTAATTATAGTTTCAACTTGTAATCTCATTACTTTTAGTTATCTTTTACTATTGAGATATTTTGATAAGTGTTTTTTAAGAAAGGAAGGCAAATCAAGGAAGGCAAATCAAGTAGTAAATGAAAGCTAATCAAGAGGCAAGGCATTTCATGAGGAACTAAGAGCCATGCACCCAAGATTAAGCCATGCAAGCCATGCAGGAGTCAAGAAAGGGTGAGGCGTGACATGCCTGGAGGACCAAGCAAGGGCGTGTCACACGTTGTCAAAAGCAAACCAAGCATGCCACGAGGATGCCCTAGAAGAGAATGCAGGGGCATGCCACGCCCTATCAAGAAGGAGCAAGGGCGTGCCACGCCTTGACAAAAACAACCCAGGCATGCCACATGAAGAAAGGATCGTGTCACACATAAGGAGGAGCAAGTCCTTGGGGCGTGCTACACCCTGGCCAACCAAAGAGAGGGCGTGCCACGAGCTAGAGGGGAGTGCCAAGATTAGCCTCAAATATCCTAGCCCAGTATGTTTCCAATGCTAAATGTTGAAGGCCCATTTTCAAGGATTTGATTTCAAATGAAGATTGAAGAAGATTTTATAATTAATTAGTTTTGAATTTGATTTGATTATGTTTTAAATTCTAGGATTTGAATTAATTAGAGATTATTTTAGTTATTCTGATTAAGATAATATTAGGTTTTTAATATTTAAATTAGAGGAAACTTAGGCATAAATAATTGAATTGTATTTATAGCTGTAACCTAGTTCCTTGACAACACTTTCACTTTTGATTTTGCATCCAGCATGAGTCACTAAACCTTTATCAAAGGGTTAGGAGCTCTGTTCAAGTTTCAATGGTTAATTAATCTAAGTTTTCTTCTATTTTAAAGCTTTACATTAATCTATTTATGATTGAATGTTGCGTTCTTTATCAATAAAGGATTAGTAACATCGATATGTGTGCTGATCCTGTTTTGGATTTGTTAACTGATTCGACAGAACAAATTTTTAAATCGTACTTCAAAACTCCTTCACATGACTTTTTAAATCAACTAGACATAGTGGTTTTCTAAGTGTGTGACACAATACATGATTTTTTATTACTATTAATTTTGAATACCTAACATATAATTCGGATTAGGATAATTCTTGAAAATTCTGTTTTCTCATTGAGAAACTGAATCGGATTTTTGAACTAAACCCCTTTGATTAATTGATTGACTAAGACGTTGGCGGTTAGTTAGTTAACGAGAAATCGAGGAGCCTAGACATCGAAAATCAGTTACTTTAGATTTGTCGTGAACAGAGATTTGCAAACTTTAGCATTAGGTTTACAAGGTTTGATTCTCCTGAGAACATGAGTATCTCCAAAATCCTAGACATTTATCACTATTAATTTTTTCCAATTCAACAAGCACTGTCTAAAGAATTCAACTTTCAAGTTTCCAATCATCAAAATATTCTAGGGTTTTCAACAATCACCAACTCTAGGTTCTATTGATCTAATTAGTAATTTAATTCGATATTTGTGTGCTCAGTCCTTTAATCCTTGTGGAAATAATATCCACTTACCGTGGTATTACTTGAACGATCTGGTGCACTTGCTAGTATCCGTGAGCATTAGTTTTTACTCATCATGTTTTTGGCACCGTTGCTAGGGTTAACTGATATTGACATCATACTTTGGATTAAAGTGCTAAATTAGATCCTTTGCTATTTTTTTTACTTATTTCCTTTTCAGTATTAGGGTTTTTCGTTTCTGTTTACGTATTAGGTTTTTGTTTTTGTTATTAGGGTTTTTATTCAGTTTATTCTTTTTATTCCTCGCAATGCTTTTAATCAAGTTTGGTGTTCGTGTGAAAGGAAGTGATGGATCCCATGAACACAATTCTGGCTCTCAATAAGTGTATGCCTCAGCAAATTTGCTTGCTTACAACACAAATAGGGCAACTGCAAGCTTCACCAACCCCTAACTATAATCTCTATGAAGAAGCTTACATGGGGTATAACACAAGTTCAGGGAGCAATCAATATTTTCCTAGGAAGAGGCACCACTTTGTTGATAATTGGGTTAGCCACAAACACGAGCATTTCAATCTCTCATATCCACAACAATTGGAGTCGATGCAACCTCAAACTTCCCTTAATCTTGCCGTGGAAAGCTTGTCCCAACCCACTTAGGAGTTTGTGTAACAAATTGAAGTTTTCATGCACGAGACCAAGGCAAATTTCAGAAATCTAAGCCTATCCGTTAGGAGCTTGGAAATTCTATTAGAAAAAAATATCTAAGCAATTGGCTGAAAGACAAAGAGAATCTCTTCTCAGAAAAACAAACAATACAAGGGAGCCACATTCTGATTGAGTAGAAGAATGTATGCAAAGTTGGTTGAAGTTCAGTCATAATTGTAAGAACCGAACCGATGATCAAACTAGTCAGACTACTGGTTCACTAATTTATTGGTTCAACCGATAAATTACTGGTTGAACTGGTAAAACTGGTTATATGTAAATAAAAAAATATAGAATAATTAAAAACCTTAAAAATTTTAAATACACCTCTTCACCAATATTTTAAGAACAACTAAGTCTCAAATTTTAAAAACAACCCATACAAATATAGACATAAAATTAGTTAGTACTACTACAATAGTATTTTAATTTGACACAATAAGAATACCAATCCATAATATCAGTAAATTTTAATTCTAGTATCAAAATAGATAATTTTAATCACAATACTAATATTAAAATAGATAAAGATTAATACTTTTTTAGTAAAGTTTATATTCCTATTAATAATGGTACATAATTAAAAATATCATTAATTCAAAAAATAGAGAATACAAAATTAAAATTAAATTAGATATTTATATAATTATTTAATTCAAAGATTTACTATATAATTAATGTTTGTCACATATAATAATGAGAAGCAAGTTGACAGAATGGCATTGAAGGTAGACTACACTCAAGAGGTTTCGTGTTCAAACCCTACCTCTAACACTGGAAAACAGGTTGAGATACGGTGCTATGGAGCACTATAGAGTCCACCGTTACTAAATCGATTGGACCGATTTTCACCGATTTTTACCGAATTTAACTGGTTTTTGCCAGTTTTCTCAAGTTGTCACTGGTTCATGCCGGTTTTTATCCTTAAACGATCCAAGAAACAAATCGAACCAGTTTATGGTCCGATTCACCAGTTTTCCGATCGAACCGGTCAGTCTGGTTCGATTTTTTCAACTAAGTTCAGTGAAATAGCTTTAAGAACAAGGAAGCATTAAAGAGGGACCTCTCGTCAATTCTAGAAAAGGATTACAGCAATCAAAGGAGTCCACAACTACAAATTCATCCTTGATGGCAACCACCAGTGACATTAATAAAGAAAAAGGAACTGAGCACCCCAAATTGGAGCTAAAACTCTTACCTCCAACTTTCAAATATGCATTTCTAGGGGCTAATGAAACATACCCCATGATCATAAATGCATTTTTGAACAAGTTAGAAGAGGAAGAGTTAGTCAGAGTCTTCAAAGTTCACAAGAGTGCCATAGGATGGACCATCACTGACCTAAAGGGGATAAGTCCTACTATGTGCATACATAAAATTCCACTGGAGCAATATTCTAAACTTGTGGTGCAAGCGTAGAAAAGGCTTAAACTGACAATAAAAGAAGTTGTTCACAAGGAAGTGATGAAACTATGGGATGCAGGGATCATCTATCCTATCTTAGACAGTATGTAGGTGAGCCCAATACAGGTTGTACCCAAGAAGGGATGAATCACAGTGCTTCCTAATGAGAGGAACGAGCTAATCCATACAATGATCGTTACCAGTTGGAGAATGTGTATTGACTATTGCAGGATTAATTTGGCAACAAGGAAGGATCACTTTCCGCTACCATTCATTGATCAGATGTTAGAAAGATTGGCTAGACATGCCTTATATTGTTTCTTGGATGGATACTCAAGTTACAACCAAATTATAGTCGATCTAGTGGACTGATGTGTTTTCATCTTTAGTGTTTTTCTCTTAGAATTCCATTCAATAAATTAAGAATTATTGCAAGATAATCAATGATTTCATGGTTAATTAAGTAATACTTTGAATAATTTGCATTCATTGATTTCAGGAGAATTGGGAGAGAATTGGCATATATCAAAGAGGAAAAGGAGGCGAAGAAGCACTTTGAGCAAGAAAATCAAGAAACAAAAGCTACTCAGAGAGTTCTCTGGATCAAATGGAGAACTCCCTGGACATAAATTGATGAGAAAAGCTCAGACGTGCAACATGGGAGAGCAAGCGTGCCACACTAAACCAACTATGCCCTCCTAGGGGCACTAGATTCCCTCAAGTGGGACGTGAGAATAAGGCATGGCACTTGAACGTATAAACAGAAAGCAAAGTATTGAGATCATGCACAGCCGTCCAACATGTGGGAGCATAGACATCTAACGCCAAAATGGATGTCGTGTGTAGGCATCTCCCATGCGAATGCACAAGTTGCAGAATGTGCCAAATCATGCGTACGCATTTTCCATGGGTACGCATGACCCCAATTTCAATTGGGACATAAAATTATAACCGTGGAATGTGAAGACATCAATGTGGGACGTAGAGGTATCATGCGTATGCATCTAGCATGCGTACGCCCAATAAGAGGTTCAAGAGGCATCATGCGTATGCATCTAGCATGTGTACGCACAACACCTAGTTCGCATGGGACATGAAAATTTGGATGTGCAATTCCTGGGAGCAAACAGATGCCAAAATTGAAGGAAAAACAAAACCACGTACTACGTGAGACATTCCAAATCCAACTGATCAAGGCAGGGAGTAAAATGAATTTAGAGTGAGCTTCATGTTGCACGTAGATCCTTCACATGCGATGTGGGATTGTGGGACACCTCCTAGGGGCTAAAATTCACTCACCAAACTCTCCAATTCTTCAACACTGAAGTGATTAAATCAAGGCTTAACTCAAGCCCATAAACCATAACATTGATTGAGGATTTGCAAAAAGAAAATATTGAGAGCTTGGCTGGAGGAAAACATTAATTAATTAGATTAGATATGGTTTCAAATTGATTATGTTTTAAGTTTTAAAGTTTAAATTTGTTTAGTGTTAGTATTTAAGGGGAGAAGTCACTGACGGCCGGGGTCTTCGACACTTTACTTTTCATAATTTTAAGGTTTTCTTTAAAGACATGAGCAACTAATTTCCTTGGTTAAGGTTAGGAGCTCTGTTGATTCCTATGGACTAATATTCTAGCTTTTTTACCTTTGATTAATGCATTAATATCAATTTTGATCATTGCTTAGTTCTTTTATTTCTTAGTTCTTTTAATCTTTCGTTCTTTGATTTGGAAACCACCCCTTTTTGCCTCCACAACTGGTGGACGAAATTGTGATACAAGAGTTCCAGGCACTGTTAGAGAAGCTTTTTCTTTCCACAACTCCGTTCAACTTAACCAGCAAGTGTACTGGGTCATCCAAGTAATACCTTACGTGAGTAAGGGTCGATCCCACAGAGATTGTTGGTATGAAGCAAGCTATGGTCACCTTGTAAATCTCAGTTAGGCAGATTAAATTGGTTTATGGTGAGTTCGAAAATTAATAAATAAATAGAAAATAAAAAGGGATAGAAATACTTATGTAAAGCAATAGTGGGAATTTCAGATAAGTGTGTGAAGATGCTGTGCTCCTCTCGTATCTCTATTTTCTTATTACATTCATCCAATCCTTCCTACTCCTTTCCATGGCAAGCTGTATGTAGGGCATCACCGTTGTCAATGGCAACATCCCATCCTCTCAGTGAAAATGTTCCTATGCTCTGTCATAGCACGGCTAATCATCTGTCGGATCTCAATCAGGTTGGAATAGAATCCCTTGATTCTTTTGCGCTTGTCATTACGCCCAGCCTTCAGGAGTTTGAAGCTCGTCACAGTCATTCAATCCCAGAATCCTACTCGGAATACCATAGACAAGGTTTAGACTTTCCGGATCCTCATGAATACCGCCATCTATCTAGCTTATACCACGAAGATTCTGTTGGGGAATCTAAGAGATATGCGCCCGGCCTAGAGTAGAACGGAAGTGGTTGTCAGTCACGCGCGTTCATAGGTGAGAATGATGATGAGTGTCACGGATCATCACATTCATCAAAGTTAAGTGTAACGTATATCTTGGAATAAGAATAGAAGAGAATTGAATAGAAAGTAATAATAATTGTATTGAAACTTGAGGTACAGCAGAGCTCCACACCCTTAATCTATGGTGTGCAGAAACTCCACTGTTGAAAATACATAAGTAAAAGGTTCAGGCATGGCCGAATGGCCAGCCCCCTAAAACGTGATCAATAGCCTCTTAAGATGAAGAATAATACAAAACTGAGACCAAATATATCTAATACAATAGTAAATTATCCTATTTATACTAGACTAGCTACTAGGGTTTACATGAGTAAGTAATTGATGCATAAATCCACTTTCGGGGCCCACTTGGTGTATGCTTGGGATGAGCTTGATCTATCCACGAGCTGAGGCTTTTCTTGGAGTTGAACTCCAAGTTATAACGTGTTTTGGGCATTCAACTCCGGATCATGACGTTTTTCTGGCGTTTAACTCCAGACAGCAGCATGTACTTGGCGTTCAACGCCAAGTTACGTCGTCAATTTCCGAATAAAGTATGAACTATTATATATTTCTGAAAAGCCCTGGATGTCTACTTTCCAAGCCGTTGAGAGCGCGCCAATTGAAGTTCTGTAGCTCCAGAAAATCCATTTCGAGAGCAGGGAGGTCAGATTCCAACAGCATCAGCAGTCCTTTTGTCAGCCTTTTTCAGAGTTTTGCCCAAGTCCCTCAATTTTAGCCAGAAATTACCTGAAATCACAGAAAAACATACAAACTCATAGTAAAGTCCAGAAATGTGAATTTAACATAAAAACTAATGAAAACATCCCTAAAAGTAGCTTGAACTTACTAAAAACTACCTAAAAACAATGCCAAAAAGCGTATAAATTATCCGCTCATCACAACACCAAACTTAAATTGTTGCTTGTCCCCAAGCAACTGAAAATAAATTAGGATAAAAAGAAGAGAATATACTATAAATTCCAAAATATCAATGAATATTAATTCTAATTAGATGAGCAGGACTTGTAGCTTTTTGCTTCTGAACAGTTTTGGCATCTCACTTTTTCCTTTGAAGTTTAGAATGATTGGCTTCTCTAGGAACTTAGAATTTTGGATAGTGTTATTGACTTTCCTAGTTAAGCATGTTGATTCTTGAACACAGCTACTTATGAGTCTTGGCCGTGGCCCTAAGCATTTTGTTTTCCAGTATTACCACCGGATACATAAATGCCATAGACACATGACTTGGTGAACCTTTTCAGATTGTGACTCAGCTTTGCTAGAGTCCCCAGTTAGAGGTGTCCAGAGCTCTTAAGCACACTCTTTTTGCTTTGGATCACGACTTTAACCACTCAGTCTCAAGCTTTTCACTTGGACCTTCATGACACAAGCACATGGTTAGGGACAGCTTGATTTAGCCGCTTAGGCCTGGATTTGATTTCCTTGGGCCCTCCTATCCATTGATGCTCAAAGCCTTGGATCCTTTTTACCCTTGCCTTTTGGTTTTAAGGGCTATTGGCTTTTTCTGCTTGCTTTTTCTTTTTCTTTCTATTTTTTTCGCCATTTTTTTTCGCAAGATTTTCTTTTTTTTCACTGTTTTTTCTTGCTTCAAGAATCAATTTTATGATTTTTTAGATTATCAATAACATTTCTCTTTGTTCATCATTCTTTCAAGAGCCAACAATTTTAACATTCATAAACAACAAGATCAAAAATATGCACTGTTCAAGCATTCATTCAGAAAACAAAAAGTATTGTCACCACATCAATATAATTAAATTAAATTCAAGGATAAATTCGAAATTCATGTACTTTTTGTTCTTTTGAATTAAAACATTTTTCATTTAAGAGAGGTGAAGGATTAATGAAATTTATTCATAGCTTTAAGACATAGTTACTACATACTAATGATCATGAAATAAAGACACAAAACATAGATAAACACAATATTCAAAACCAAAAACAGAAAGAAATAAAAACAAGGAATGAATCCACCTTAGTGGTGTCTTCTTCTTGAAGGACCAACAATGTCCTTAAGCTCTTCTATGTCCCTTCCTTGCCTTTGTTGCTCCTCCCTCATTGCTCTTTGATCTTCTCTTATTTCATGGAGGATGATGGAGTGCTCATGATGTTCCACCCTTAATTGTTCCACATTGTGGCTCAAATCTTCTAAGGAGGTGTTGAGTTGCTCCCAATAGTTGTTAGGAGGAAAGTGCATCCCTTGAGGCATCTCAGGGATTTCTTGATGATGAGCTTCCTCATGCATCTCTTGAGAACCGTGAGGGATCTCTCTTGCTTGCTCCATCCTCTTCTTGGTGATGGGCTTATCCTCTTCAATGGGGATGTCTCCTTCTATGATAACTCCAGCTGAGTAACATAGATGGCAGATAAGGTGAGGAAAAGCTAGCCTTGCCATGGTGGAGGACTTGTCGGCTATTTTGTAGATTTCATTGGAGATGACCTCATGAACTTCTACTTCCTCTCCAATCATGATGCTATGAATCATGATGGCCCGATCCACAGTAACTTCAGATCGGTTGCTAGTAGGAATGATGGAGCGTTGAATGAACTCCAACCATCCTCTAGCCACATGCTTGAGGTCCAGTCTTCTTAGTTGAACTGGCTTGCCTTTGGAGTCTCTTCTCCATTGAGCTCCTTCAACACATATGTCCATTAGGACTTGGTCCAACCTTTGATTAAAGTTGACCTTTCTAGTATAGGGGCGTTCATCTCCTTGCATCATGGGCAAGTGAAACGCCAACCTCACATTTTCCGGACTAAAATCTAAGTATTTTCCCCGAACCATTGTGAGATAATTCTTTGGATTCGGGTTCATACTTTGATCATGGTTCCTAGTGATCCATGCATTGGCATAGAACTCTTGAACCATTAAGATTCCGACTTGTTGCATGGGGTTGGTTAAGACTTCCCAACCTCTTCTTCGGATCTCATGTCGGATCTCCAGATACTCATTCTTTTTGAGCTTGAAAGGGACCTCGGGGATCACCTTCTTCTTTGCCACAACATCATAGAAGTGGTCTTGATGGCTTTTGGAGATGAATCTTTCCATCTCCCATGACTCGGAGGTGGAAGCTTTTGTCTTCCCTTTTCCTTTTCTAGAGGATTCTCCGGCCTTAGGTGCCATTGATGGTAGTGGAAAACAAAAAAGATTGTGCTTTGACCACACCAAACTTAAAATATTGCTCGTCCTCGAGCAAGAGAAGAAAGAAGAGAAGAAGAAGAAGAAGAGAATATGGTAGAGAGAGAGATGTAGGTTCGGCCAAGGTGAAGAAGAGGGGGTTGTGTTGTGTGAAAATGAAGTAGAATGGAAGGGTATATATAAGGAGAGGGGGGTGTGTTTGTTCGGCCATTTAGGGTGGGAATGGGTGGGAAAATGGTTTTGAATTTTTGAAGGTAGGTGGGGTTTATGGGGAAGAGTGGATGGATGTGAGTGGTGAAGGGGGTGATTGGGAAGAGGAATTGAGGTGATAGGTGAAAAGTGTTGGGAAGTGTGACATGGGGAAGAGTAATCACAAAATAGGATTAGGAGGTAAGGTGGGAATATAGTAGGTGGGGATCCTGTGGGGTCCACAGATCCTGAGGTGTCAAGGAATTCCATCCCTGCACCAATTCGGCATGTAAAATGCCTTTGCACACCATTCTGGCGTTTAAACGCCGTGTGGTGCACACTCTGGGCGTTCAACGCCCATGTAAAGCATCTTTCTGGTGTTGAACGCCAGTTTCATGCTTGTTACCGGCGTTCAGCGCCAGCTTTTCCTCTTAGGCACATTCCTGGCGTTCAGCGCCAGAATGTTGCTTGTTTCTAGCGTTCAGCGCCAAAATGATGCTCTGTTCTGGCGTTGAACGCCGGCCAGATGCATCTTACTGGCGTTGAACGCCAGCCTGTGCTTCCTCCAGGGTGTGATTTTTTTCTTCTGCTGTTTTTGATTCTGTTTTTAATTTTTATAATTTTTTCGTGACTGGTGCACGAAATTGCAATCACACTTTTGCAATCCCGCACAACTAACCAGCAAGTGCACTGGGTCGTCCAAGTAATACCTTACGTGAGTAAGGGTCGATCCCACGGAGATTGTCGGCTTGAAGCAAGCTATGGTTATCTTGTAAATCTTAGTCAGGATATCAGAAATTATCAGGATTGATTGTGAAAAGCAAAAGAACATGAATTAAGTACTTGTTTTGCAGTAATGGAGAATAGGTTGAGGTTTTGGAGATGCTCCATCTTCTGAATCTCTGCTTTCCTACTGTCTTCTTCTTCAAGCACGCAAGGCTCCTTCCATGGCAAGCTGTATGCAAGGGTTTCACCGTTGTTAGTGGCTACCTCCCATCCTCTCAGTGGAAATGTTCAACGCACCCTGTCACGGCACGGCTATCCATCTGTCGGTTCTCAATCAGGCCGGAATAGAATCCAGTGATTCTTTTGCGTCTGTCACTAACGCCCCGCCCTCAGGAGTTTAAAGCTCGTCACAGTCATTCAATCATTAAATCCTACTAAGAATACCACAGACAAGGTTTAGACCTTCCGGATTCTCTTGAATGCCGCCATCAGTTCTAGCTTATACCACGAAGATTCCGGTTAAAGAATCCAAGAGATATCTACTTAATCTAAGGTAGAACGGAGGTGGTTGTCAGGCACGCGTTCATAGTTGAGAATGATGATGATTGTCACGGATCATCACATTCATCCGATTTAAGAACAAGTGATATCTTAGAACGGAAGCAAGCATGATTGAATGAAAAACAGTAGTAATTGCATTAATCCATCAAGACACAGCAGAGCTCCTCACCCCCAACCATGGGGTTTAGAGACTCATGCTGTAGAAGATACAATGAGAAACATGTAAAGTGTCATGAGGTCCCGATACAATGTCAAAAGATCCTATTAATAGTAAACTAGTAACCTAGGGTATACAGAAATGAGTAAATGACGTAAAAATCTACTTCTGGGTCCACTTGGTGTGTGCTTGGGCTGAGCATTGAAGCATTTTCTTGTAGAGACCTTTTCTGGAGTTAAACGCCAGTTTTTATGCCAGTTTGGGCGTTTAACTCCAAATTTTATGCCAGTTCCAGCGTTAAACGCTGGAAATTCTGAGGCTGATTTGCCACGCCGGTTTGGGCCATCAAATCTCGGGCAAAGTATGGACTATTATACATTGCTGGAAAGCCCAGGATGTCTACTTTCCAATGCCGTTGAGAGCGCGCCAATTGGGCTTCTGCAGCTCCAGAAAATCCACTTCGAGTGCAGGGAGGTCAGAATCCAACAGCATCTGCAGTCCTTTTCAGTCTCTGAATCAGATTTTTGCTCAGAACCCTCAATTTCAGCCAAAAAATACCTGAAATCACAGAAAAACACACAAACTCATAGTAAAGTCCAGAAAATTAAATTTTAACTAAAAACTAATAAAAATATACTAAAAACTAACTAGATTATACTAAAAACATACTAAAAATAATGCCAAAAAGCGTATAAATTATCCGCTCATCAGTGACTCCTCATGATCATGCACCTAATAAAATACAAAATAACAATAAAATAAAATAAAATAAAAATTAGATAAATAAAATTGGGTTGCCTCCCAACAAGCGCTTCTTTAATGTCAATAGCTTGACAGTGGCTCTCATGGAGCCACAAGGTGATCAGGTCAATGTTGTATAGTCCCAACACCAAACTTAGAGTTTGGATCTGGGATCTTAACACCAAACTTAGAGTTTGGTTGTGGCCTCACAACACCAAACTTAGAGTTTGACTGTGGGGGCTGCTCTTGACTCTGAACTGAAAGAAGCTCTTCATGCTTACTCTCTTTTGTCACAGAGGGATGGCCATGTGCCTTAAACACAAGGTAGTCCCCATTCAATTGAAGGACTAGTTCACCTCTGTTGACATCTATCACAGCTTCTGCTATGGCTAGGAAAGGTCTTCCAAGTATAATGCATTCATCCTCTTCCTTCCCAGTGTCTAAGATTATGAAATCAGCAGGGATGTAAAGGCCTTCAACCTTTACTAACACGTCCTCTACTATTCCATAAGCTTGTCTCAATGACTTGTCTACCAATTGTAATGAGAACAAGGCAGGTTATACCTCAATGATCCCCAGCTTCTCCATTACAGAGAGTGGCATAAGATTTATCCCTGACCCTAGATCACATAGAGCCTTTTCAAAGGTCATGGTGCCTATGGTACAAGGTATTAAAAACTTGCCAGGATCTTGTTTCTTTTGAGGTAGAATTTGCTGAATCCAGGTATCTAGTTCATTAATGAGCAAAGGAGGTTCACTTTCCCAAGTCTCATTACCAAACAGCTTGGCCTTCAGCTTCATGATAGCTCCTAAATATTGAGCAACTTGCTCTCCAGTCACATCTTCATCCTCTTCAGAGGAAGAATAGTCTTCAGAGCTCATGAATGGCAGAAGGAGATTTAATGGAATCTCTATGGTCTCTATAGGAGCCTCAGATTCCTCTGGATCCTTAATAGGAAACTCCTTCTTGTTTGAAGGACATCCCAGGAGGTCTTCCTTACTAGGATTTTCGTCCTCCTCCTCCCTTGTGCATTCGGCCACATTGATCACATCAATGGCCTTGCACTCTCCTTTTGGATTCTCTTCTGTATTGCTTGGGAGAATACTGGGAGGAGTTTCAATGACTTTCTTACTCAGCTGGCCCACTTGTGCCTCCAGATTTCTGATGGAGGATCTTGTTTCATTCATGAAATTGAAAGTGGCCTTTGACAGTTCAGAGACTAGATTGGCTAAATTAGAAGTGTTTTGTTCGAAATTCTCTGTCTGTTGCTGAGAAGATGATGGATATGGCTTGCTATTGCTCAGCCTATTGCGTCCACCATTGTTAAAGCCTTGTTGGGGCTTTTGTTGATCCTTCCATGAGAAATTTGGATGATTTCTCCATGATGAGTTATAGGTGTTTCCATAAGGTTCACCCATGTAATTAACCTCTGCCATGGCAGGGTTCTCAGGATCATAAGCTTCTTCAGAAGCTGCCTCTTTAGTACTGTTGGATGCATTTTGCCATCCATTCAGACTTTGAGAGATCATGCTGACCTGTTAAGTCAACACTTTGTTCTGAGCCAATATGGCATTTAGAGCATCAATTTCAAGAACTCCCTTCCTCTGAGGCATCCCATTATTCACGGCATTCCTCTCAGAAGTATACATGAATTGATTGTTTGCAACCAGGTCAATGAGTTCTTGAGCCTCTTCAGGAGTTTTCTTTAGGTGAATAGATCCACCTGCAGAATGGTCTAATGACATTTTCGAGAATTCATATAGACCATAATAGAATATATCTAATATGGTCCATTCTGAAAACATGTCAGATGGACATCTTTTGGTCAGCTGCTTGTATCTTTCCCAAGCTTCATAGAGGGATCACCATCTTTTTGTTTGAAGGTTTGAACATCCACTCTCAGCTTGCTCAGCTTTTGAGGAGGAAAGAATTTATCCAAGAAGGCAGTGACCAGCTTATCCCAGGAGTCCAGGCTATCCTTGGGTTGTGAATCCAACCATATTCTAGCTCTGTCTCTTACAGCAAAAGGGAAAAGCATGAGTCTGTAGACTTCAGGATCAACTCCATTCGTCTTTACAGTCTCACAGATCTGCAAGAACTCAGTTAGAAACTGATAAGGATCTTCAGATGGAAGTCCATAAAACTTGCAGTTTTGTTGCATTAAGGCAACTAGCTGAGGTTTCAGCTCAAAGTTATTGGCTCCAATGGCAGGAATAGAGATGCTTCTTCCATCAAACTTGGACGTTGGCTTTGTGAAGTCACCAAGCATTCTCGTTGCATTATTATTATTTTCAGCTGCCATCTCCTTCTCTTGTTCTAATATTTCTGAAAGGTTGTTTCTGGATTGTTGTAATTTAGTTTCTCTTAGTTTCCTTTTCAGAGTCCTTTCAGGTTCAGGATCAATCTCAACAAGAGTGCCTTTATCCTTGTTCCTGCTCATATGATAGAGAAGAAAACAAGAAAAGAAAGAGGAATTCTCTATGTCACAGTATAGAGATTCCCTTATGTTAGTAGAAAGAGAAGGGGGTAGAAGAAAGAAAAGTGAAGAATCCAAACACAAGGGATATATTGAGTTCGGATTTTTAGATGAAGAGAGGTGAAGAGAAGTATTAGTAAATAAATAATTACATAGAATAAGAAAAGAGATGAAGAATTTCGAAAATAATTTTAAAGAAGATGTTAGTAATTTTCGAAAATTAGAGATAAGATAAGATTAAAATTAAATTTAAAACAAAAAGAATTTTTGAAAAAGAGATGAGATATTTTCGAAAATTAGAGAGGGAAAAGTAGTTAGGTAGTTTTGAAAAAGATAAGAAACAAACAAAAAGTCAAAGAGTTAGTTGAAAAAGATTTTAAAATCAAATTTGAAAAGATAAGAAGATAAGAGGTTAGATAAGATATTTTGAAATCAACTTTTGAAAAAGATAAAATTTTTGAAAAAGATAAGATAAAAGATAAAAAGATTTAATTTTTTAAACTTAACATTACTTACTTCACTAACAAGAAATTTCAAGATAAGATTCTAGAACTTAAAGATTGAACCTTTCTTAACAAGAAAGTAACAAACTTCAAATTTTTGAACCAATCACATTAATTGTTAGCTAATTTTCGAAAATATGATATAAAGATAAGAAAAAGATTTTGAAAATATTTTGAAAAATATTTTTGGAATTTTCGAAAAATAGAAAAAAAAATGAAAAAGAAATAATTTTTGAAAAAGATTTTGAAAAGATAAGATTTTTTAAAATTGAAAATTTGACTTGAATTGTAAGAAACAACTAATTTTTGAAAATTTTTGACTAAGTCAACTCAAATTTCGAAAATTTGGAGGGAAATAAGGAAAAGATATTTTTTTGATTTTTGAAATTTTAAAGATGAGAGAGAAAAACATAAAAATGACCCAAAATATGAAAATTTTGGATCAAACACATAATGCATGCAAGAACACTATGAATGTTAAGATGAACACCAAGAACACTTTGAAGATCATGATGAACATCAAGACATAATTTGAAAAATTTTTGATGCAAAGAAAACATGCAAGACACCAAACTTAGAAATCTTTAATGCATGGACTCTAACAAACGAAAAATGCACATGAAAAACAACAAACAACACAAAACAAGAAATCATCAAGATCAAACAAGAAGACTTATCAAGAACAACTTGAAGATCATGAAGAACACCATGAATGCATGAATTTTCGAAAAATGCAAGAAAAATTTTTTAAAGCATGCAGTTGACACCAAACTTAAAAATTGACTCAAGACTCAAACAAGAACACAAAATATTTTTAATTTTTATGATTTTATGATTTTTTTGGATTTGCATTATTTTTTTTCGAAAATATTTCTGGAAAAACGAAAAAGAAAAATTTTGAAAAAGTTTTTGAAAAGAAAATTACCTAATCGGAGCAACAAGATGAACCGTCAGTTGTCCATACTCGAACAATCCTCGGCAACGGCGCCAAAAACTTGGTGGACGAAATTGTGATACAAGAGTTCCAGGCACTGTTAGAGAAGCTTTTTCTTTCCACAACTCCGTTCAACTTAACCAGCAAGTGTACTGGGTCATCCAAGTAATACCTTACGTGAGTAAGGGTCGATCCACAGAGATTGTTGGTATGAAGCAAGCTATGGTCACCTTATAAATCTCAGTTAGGCAGATTAAATTGGTTTATGGTGAGTTCGAAAATTAATAAATAAATAGAAAATAAAAAGGGATAGAAATACTTATGTAAAGCAATAGTGGGAATTTCAGATAAGTGTGTGAAGATGTTGTGCTCCTCTCGTATCTCTATTTTCTTATTACATTCATCCAATCCTTCCTACTCCTTTCCATGGCAAGCTGTATGTAGGGCATCACCGTTGTCAATGGCTACATCCCATCCTCTCAGTGAAAATGTTCCTATGCTCTATCACAGCACGGCTAATCATCTGTCGATTCTCAATCAGGTTGGAATAGAATCCCTTGATTCTTTTGCGCTTGTCATCACGCCCAGCCTTCAGGAGTTTGAAGCTCGTCACAGTCATTCAATCCCCAGAATCCTACTCGGAATACCATAGACAAGGTTTAGACTTTCCGGATCCTCATAAATGCCGCCATCTATCTAGCTTATACCACGAAGATTCTGTTGGGGAATCTAAGAGATATGCGCCCGGCCTAGAGTATAACGGAAGTGGTTGTCAGTCACGCGCGTTCATAGGTGAGAATGATGATGAGTGTCACAGATCATCACATTCATCAAAGTTAAGTGTAACGTATATCTTGGAATAAGAATAGAAGAGAATTGAATAGAAAGTAATAATAATTGTATTGAAACTTGAGGTACAGCAGAGCTCCACACCCTTAATCTATGGTGTGCAGAAACTCCACTGTTGAAAATACATAAGTAAAAGGTTCAGGCATGGCCGAATGGCCAGCCCCCTAAAACGTGATCAATAGCCTCTTAAGATGAAGAATAATACAAAACTGAGACCAAAGATATCTAATACAATAGTAAATTATCCTATTTATACTAGACTAGCTACTAGGGTTTACATGAGTAAGTAATTGATGCATAAATCCACTTCCGGGGCCCACTTGGTGTATGCTTGGGCTGAGCTTGATCTATCCACGAGCTGAGGCTTTTCTTGGAGTTGAACTCCAAGTTATAACGTGTTTTGGGCGTTCAACTCCGGATCATGACGTTTTTCTGGCGTTTAACTCGAGACAGCAGCATGTACTTGGTGTTCAACGCGAAGTTACGTCGTCAATTTCCGAATAAAGTATGGACTATTATATATTTCTGAAAAGCTCTGGATGTCTACTTTCCAACGCCGTTGAGAGCGCGCCAATTAAAGTTCTGTAGCTCCAGAAAATCCATTTTGAGTGCAGGGAGGTCAGATTCCAACAGCATCAGCAGTCCTTTTGTCAGCCTTTTTCAGAGTTTTGCTCAAGTCCCTCAATTTCAGCTAGAAATTACCTGAAATCACAGAAAAACACACAAACTCATAGTAAAGTCCAGAAATTTGAATTTAACATAAAAACTAATGAAAACATCCCTAAAAGTAGCTTGAACTTACTAAAAACTACCTAAAAACAATGCCAAAAAGCGTATAAATTATCCGCTCATCAACAACCAAGAGAGTAACACTTTCAATTGCATTCCTAGTGAGAACAACCCGAGGTTTAATTACTCTTGGTTTATGTTTTGTAGTTGAATTAAACTTTGATAATTTGGGATTGAATTGCCGGTTTGGACTATACTCACAACGGAACTATTTTTTCTAATTTTCGAACCGGTACAACCCCAGAAGCCCATCACAGTGCGAAACTTTTTTTACTACTTTGGACAGTTAGCCACTTAGCCTTCTATTATTTTTTATAAAATAAAAGTAGGTATTCGTTATCAATCAATAAACAAAAAGCTTTTCATAAATGAGGAGTGCTAAGCGGCCATCAAATTTTGTGATTTTTAGCCATCAATGATAATTTTAATGGTGTGAGATTTCATCCAATGACTAGGGATTACTCACTTTTCTTCTGCTGCCAGAATTTAATAAAGTTGCTGGCCCCCAAGACTTGATGCTAGTTTGCTTAAAAAATGAGGAGCACAAAATAGAAAATACTCGTTTGGTAGAAAATGATATGTCAAATGTCAAATATTATTTCCAACATAAATTTATATCTATTTGAGATATTAATCTAAATTTAATTTTAGATAACTAATACTTTTTATAGAATTAATAGTTACCTTATACATTAAATATGCAAAAGTAAACAACAATTTAGTTTTACAAATATCAATTTTCTTTGGCAGGAGCAACTTTATTAATTAGGAAGGACTTTCGACAACAATAATAAATTAAACAACACTACCGTTCTTCATCTCTTTTTACTTTCTTTCTCTTGCTTTTATTTCTGTTCTATCTTTTCTCTCTTTTTGCTAAGCTTTCTTCTTGTATTGGAATCAATGATTAATGCAAATGCAAATTGAGTATTAGAATCAATGATTATTCTTGATTTTAAATTTAAAAAAAATAATAGCTACATAAATCTAAAAGATACACACGTTTCTATTTTATATAAATAAACAAGCACGTTGATTACAAAACTCACTCAATTCATGCATGCATCCTTATTTTCACTTCTAAATAAAGGTTGAATTTCTCTCAATATTTAGATGAATATTAGGTGTTCCTAAAATGAGTGAGTCATTGACTTTGCCTGAATATAGGTGGCTATTGTGGGAGAGGTGGTGGAAAAGAGGTAAGAAGAACTGCTACGGGCAGATCAGGCGGATAGGAGAATGGGCGAACAGAGAGAACATGGCGGCGCAAGAACCATGAGTAGAGGGATAGGGGGAGGATTTAAAAATAGGAACCCAACTCCTATCAATCAGCTCAAAGGTTTGGCTAACCTCTCTGTTAAAAAAGAGGGGAGGAGCTAGGAGAAAGAAGAGGAGAAAGTGCAGTCTGTGGCAGCAGCTATAGTAGTTAGGAAGGAAGAAATCTGGGGTAAACAACAAATTGACTTGGAGAAGACTGTCGATAATTTTATGAGGGGGAATGGGTTACAAAGTCAAAGGAAGGTAGCGAAGAAAGCCTCGAGCAAAACTGTATATCAAGAGTACTGGGGATTAAGAAAAGCTCGAAAGGAAAGGTGAAGGAAGCAGGTCTGCAGAAGATGAGCCAAGTTGAGTTGATTGTTGCCGAGATGGGAGAGGGTGCCACCCCACAAGAGGCACCAAGATGTCCATGAAGATGATGATGACGACTTGTCAGAGTTTAGGAAAACTCTTGACCGTTCACAGCATGTAAGAGTTGTGTAAGACTTATTCTCTTGAAATAGTGTTTCTCTGTGGAACAAAAAATATTACTCTGAATATAGAGAGAATAATGCATAATACTTTCTTTAAGTACCTATACTGTGCTGATCCTAGAGAATGTGTGGAAGGATTGATGGTTGAATGGAAGGAAGACGTGGATTTACAAATAAAGGACCATGAAGAATTTTATATTCACTTTAGTGTGGTAGAACTAAAAGGGCAAATAACCTGGGATGTGATAGGGGTATACTTACATATAGAGGAGAACCAGAGAGAATCAATTTCAAACTATTCTTGGTATCTTGGAAACGATCTAGGAACATAAATTGGTGATTGGAGACTTTAATGCAATTAAGGTGTTTCATGAGAAACAGGAGGGATGTATGAAATCCGCATCATTCATTAGAAATTTCAACAACTTTATTAATGCTGGTGATTTGGTTGATTTAGGGTATGAATAGCCAAAATTCACTTGGTCAAGCAGACAGTTCGGAAATAATTACATTAAGGAGAGGTTGGATGATAAACCACTATTTTATAATTTATATTGTGTTTAATTGAGTAGTTTTATCAAGTCTTTACCCACTTATTCATATGATTAGCATGATATTACAATTCCTTCCCAAAGTTGTTCTATGGTTGAAAACTTATTTCCTAGAGATCTTTTTATTGTATATTTTAATTCTCTTTTATACCATTCGATGTCGTGATCCGTGTGCTAAGTGTTTCAGGTTTCAAAGGGCAGGAATGGCTCAGAGGATAGAAAGGAAGCATGCAAAAGTGGAAGGAATACAAGAAACTGAAGGAATTGCCGAAGCTATCAGCGTGACCTCTTCGCACTCAAATGGTCATAACTTGAGCTACAGAGATCCAAATGAGACGATTTCAGTTGCGTTGGAAAGATAACATCCGCGGCTTCGAAACGATATATAATTTGTCATAGCCGCCTCAAAGCCAAATGACGCGAAAGCGTGGATCACGCGGACGCGTGTCCTGGCAAAAACCCAATCCGCGCGAACGCGTGGACGACGCTTCCGCATGACTTTGCAGTGACCTGTACGAACCAGAAATCGCTGGAGGTGATTTCTGGGCTGTTTTGACCCAATTTTTGGCCCAGAAAATACATATTATAGGCTATAAAGTAGGGGAATGTATCCATTTATGAAGGAGGCTGATAATTCACAATTTTAGGATTAGATGTAGTTTCTAGAGATAGAGGTTCTCTCCTCTCTCTTAGGATTTAGAATAAGGATTAGGATTTAGGATTTCTATTAGTTTTATGCTATTTCTTCTTCATTCCAGGTTCAATGTTCCTTTATTTTGGTTTCTCTTCTATTTTTATTTATTCTATTACTTTGATTTATGAATTCTCATGTTTAATTTGAATTCTCTATTTAATGCAATTTAAGGTATTTTATATTTATGATTTTTATTAAGCTTTCTATATTCTTGGCTTTGGTTGAGTAATTAGAGACTCTTGAGTTATCAAACTCTTTTGTTGATTGATAATTGGAAGTTGCTAATTGACTTGAATTCCACTAACTCTAGTCTTTCTTTGGGAATTGACTAGGACTTGAGGATTCATATTGATTTATTCACTTGACTTACCTTCATAGTTAGAGGTTGACTAAGTGGGAGCAACGAGCAATTCTCATCACAATTGATAAGGATAACTAGGATAGGATTTCTAATTTTCATACCTTGCCAAGAGTTTTCTTAGCTATTGATTTATTAATTCCTGAAATTTATTTCTCTTGTTCAAACCTTTCAAAAAACCCAAAAATATTGTTTTCTATAACCAAGAATAAAACACACCTCCCTGCAATTCCTTGAGAAGACGACCCGAGGTTTAAATACTTCGGTTATTACTTTTTAGGGGTTTTGTTACTTGTGACAACCAAACTTTTGTACGAAAGGATTCTTTGCTGGTTTATAAACTATACTTACAACGCAAACTTATTTGTGAATTCTTTACCATCAATTAATCTGCTCGTCAAAAAATGGCACCGTTGCCGCGGAATTGCAAACATGTGCCTTATTATTGGTTATTGTAAATATTTGCTTTTTTGCTTGTTTGTTAGTTTTTGTTAGTTTCAGGACTTTGTTGCTTATTTTTATTAGTTTTGTTTCTATTTTCTCTTACTACTATGAACTCTCACCCCTTTGGATATGAGTTTGGTTATAATCATATTGCAGGAAGAGGATATTACAATAAGAACAAGCATCAAAGATGGGAGAATTAAAGGTGGGAGGAGCCACAGGGATTTGATCAACCCTCTTGGCAACAGCCTCCGCCAACATACTTTGACCAAGAGCCATTCCAAGAAGCATATCAAGATAATGGCTATGGTGAGCATTCTTTTGATTATCAACAATCACCACCATACACCTATGAACCCCCTCCTCAACACAGCTTTGAACCACCATACTCACAAGCCCCTTACCACCAAACACCCCCATATGACCCTAATCCATATCTACCATACCAACCACACTATGAGCCGAACGAACCACCACATGAACCACACCCAGAACCACCACCTCAATATTCACCATCTCCATATCCTTATCAAGAAGAACCACCTTCCTACCATGCACCCTTTCTCCAAAATAATGAACCCTCCTATCCACCCCAAACCTCCATGGAGAATAACCTTACCTCTCTCATTGGTCTCACCTCTACACTCCAAAATCTTATATCCCGCATGGACCAACCCTCCACCTCCAATATTCAACCCTCAAGCTCTAGTGCACTTCTTTTTCAACCACAGAATGATCTCTCCATCCCATCATCACAATCCATGGAAGAGCACCCACATCCATCAATCCAAGAGCAACACGATCCCAATTATGCTGTTGACATAGAACAAGAAAGAAGGGATCGTCTTAGGGACACAATGGATCAGTTGCACGCATCCTTATTTCCAAAGGAGCAAGAGGAGGCCCAAAATGTGCAGGTAGGAAAGATCCTTGAAGATGAAGGAGTAGTTGAAGGGAGTTGTCATGGAAAGAAGATCATCAGGGAGGAGTACAATTTAAGCTAAAGCAACTGGACAAAGCCGCAATAGTTAAAGAGGAAGTGGTTGAAGACTTAGGAGATGCGGAACCTCCATGGGAAAGTCAAGTCATAGAGCCTCCTTCCAAGATAGTTGTATTTGATGTTGAGGAGGATGTACAACCTCCAAGGCATGTCATGGTTGAAAACTTTGAAGGGGATGATCAAGAGATGGATTCAATCATTAATGAATTCTTATCTACATTTGAATCCTCTCTTATTGGACTTGACATGGAAATTAAAGAAGAAGAAGAACAACCTCCCATGCCCTTGGTGAACAATGAAGAAGAGATCGAATTGGAAGAAAGCTACAAAAAAGAAGAGGTTGAAGTTGAAGAAACTTGCAAAGAGGTGGAAGTTGTCAGAGAAGAGCACAAGGGAGTGGAGCTTGCAAATTCATTAGAAACACCTCTCCCAAGGCCATTACCGTCCAACACAACTGTCAAGTGGGTAAAATTTCTATCCTTATCCTTTACTTTCCCACTTGAATATGGGCTACTGGAGGTGGATGGTCAACTTAGAGCTCTTTGTGGCATTAAGAATAAGAGGAAGATGGTTAGTGGTTGGAGTTGTCAAGCAAGGCTCAACATGGTTGTGTGCTCAAAGTTTAAACGCAAAGGTTGGTGTAGAGCTCAATTGAATGGATCTAGGATGTTGTTTGGCCACTTCAGTGAGAATTCAGACTGCTTGCCACCCGGATGGAGCAATATTGCTCAATAAGAAGACGGGTGCAAAAGCAAGATTTGGGACCCCGGAATTCAGTCTAGCAATCAATACTCTTGGGGCCTTGTCACTTGCTTTAACTTGCTTAAAGGCTTTCTGCGCCTAGTTTGGGATCCTGGAGGCTACTGGAATTCCAAACATTGGTGGAGATTTTTGGATGAATTCAAGCACAAGCCACCATAACAGGGAGCTCACCAAATGTCCAACTTAAGGACTTTAACTAAAAGTGCTAGGTGGGAGACAACCCACCATGGTATGATCGTTCCTTTTTCAATTTCAATTTTTATTTCGTTTTGTTTATTTTTAAGTTTTATTTTATTTTATTCCATTTTATTGAACCTGGAATTATTCATAACATCCATATCAGCATTGCATTCTGCATACTGCACAAAAAAAAAGAGGAAGCACGCGACGCGCCAGCGTCGCTGACGCGTTCGCGTCAAAGGAGAATTAGTGATAAAAGGGAATTGAACAGAAAGTCACGCGGGAGCGTGGCTGGAGGCGTGCCTCAGGCACAAACATGCCCACGCAAACGCGTCGCTGACGCGTCCACGTCGTTTGCAAATCCAGCCCTCCACGCGTGCACGTCACACACGCGCACGCATGACCCCGCAAAATCGACGTAAATGGGTGTATGGCAGCAAGTTGTGATGAAGTGGGGCTGGAACCATGCTAGAAGCACAAGCCCTACCACGCGAATGCCTGCCCCACGCGTCCGCGTTATTTTAAAAGAAAGGCCATGCACGCGTGCGCGTCACCCACGCGCACGCGTCACCCTAAATTTTGGAAAATAGGCGTTTGAGACAGAGAGTTGCGCAAGCACGCGGCTGCTCTCGCGCCACTAGCGCTAATCAAGTCACGCGTCCGCGTCACATGCGACGCACAGTTTTACTACATCAATGCCAGATATCTTATCTTTTCCCCAATCCTATTTCTCTCTTCTCCCTTTTTAATTCTCTCTTATTCCTTCTTTTTTCCTTATCCTTTCTTACTTTCTACTTCTTTATCTCTTTAACTTCTCATCCTTCTTCACTCTCATTCTATTTTACTTAATTTATTTGTATACTTTCATTCATTGCATTTTAATTTTGTGTATATTCTTATTTTCTTCTCTAAGTTGTTATTTTACCATTGGTGTTAAATGTTCTTATTTCACTGTTGTATCTTTTCTGGTACTATTTTGGTGCTTAGTGACTTGTATTACACTGTTGGATGATATTAATTATCTGTCGATGTCAATCTTTTATGATACATGTATTATTTTTGTATTGACATGAATTTATATTGTCTTTCACTATCTACTATCTCTTCCCCATTGTTGCAAATTTTTGCACTCTTGATTTGCCATGTGCTTCAACTGTTTTCTCACTGTATATTGTAACTACCATGTAATTGAGACCCTTATTATTTGGCATTACCCACTCATATTTTATTTGTTTTCTATCATTATTTTTGGGTTCCTGTTCTTCTTTTTCTCTTCTTTCAAGCTGGCCACCGAAGAAGGAAAAAGAGGAAAAACTTCTTAATGGGGAGACAAACAAGTCCATCTGCACAATCTTTGGAGAAAAGCGTCAGTTGGAGAAACCCGTCCACTTGCACATCTTAGCATGCACCGAGGATGGTGCAATCTTTAAGTGTGGGGAGGTCGATACCGATTTTCATGGGTTAGTTATTTTCTCCTCAACACCAATGTTTTATTTTATCTGTTAGTTCATTATTGTATTTGCATGTTTCATTGCATGTTTGTTTGATTTTGTGCATATTTTACCACTTGGTTGAAGTAATATTTTCTTTTTCAAGAAACTTTTTATAGCATTTCACTAATTTAAATTAAATTTTTTGAAAAACTTGTTTGAAGAAATATTATATTGGAACATGGTTTAGAGCTCGAACACACAAAACCAGTGAGATTTTGAGCCTATTTGATTGGTTGCATCTTATCAACCAATATTTTATTTTTAGTGTGTATTTTTCTCTCTAAAATTGTGATCTTTGTCTTACTTAATTCTATATTTCCATGGTTTGATGTATGCATGCACTTATATGATTGAGGCCTCGTTTCACTTAACTTACATACCTATATGGCCTTACCCTTTCATTATCCTTTGCAAACCAATGTTGGGCCTATTTTACCCCTTTGTTCTTTACTTTATCTCATCACTAATTCCAAGTGAAAAATAATAATGTCCTTAATTTGAATCCTTGATTAGCTTAGACTAGTGAAAGTGCTCATGAATTAAGTGTGGGGAAAGTGGGTTTGAAAACATTTGGTTTGGGAATTGAGTATGCTAGACTTTGTGTGAAAATGTGAAAAATGTTAAGAAAATGTTTATGCATTCAATACCATAATCATGTGTTTTGAAAAAGGAAAGAAAAAAATAGATTAAGAAAAGAAAAATAGAAAAAAAAAGAGAAATAGAAAAGAAAAAGAGCAAATAATAAAAGGAGACAAAATGCCCCAAAGTAAATGGTGAAAGCAATGCATATGTACTGTACTCGAAATTAGGATGCATGAATATGTGGAAAACATGGTTAATGGATAGTTAGGTTATGTATTTTGATTACATGGATTGTCCTAAGTTAGGTGAAAAGTTTAGGTTAATTAAGGATTCAGATTTTAGTCCACTTGGCCAAATACAAATTCTACCTTGACCCTAACCCCATTACAACCCTTAAAAGACCTCTTGATATGTGTATCTGTGCATTAAATTTTTGTTGATTGTTAGATGAAGAGAAAGCCTTAGAAAGTAAGGTTAGTAAAGAATTGAGAGATCGAACCTTAAACACTTGAGCAATTAGAGTGTATACACTTCCAGTGAGGGTTTGATGCTCAATTCCTTGTTCCCTGCTTTCATGAGCTATTTTCTTTTGCAAGTTCACTTGTACTTTATTTTGTGATTTGAATTAGTAAAATCCAATTTATATTTGTTCTTGAAAGATTTATTTACTTTTCACCAAGTAGGTAGAATCATTTTTTGCATGTAGTTGCATTTATATAGATAGGTTGCATTTCATATATTCTACCATTCCCCTTCACTCTTTTAGTTCTCTTGAGCTTAGCATGAAGACATGCTAATGTTTAAGTGTGGGGAGGTTGATAAACCACTATTTTATGATTTATATTGTGTTTAATTGAATGATTTTATCAAGTCTTTACCCACTTATTCATATGATTAGCATGATATTACAATTCCTTCCTAAAGTTGTTCTATGGTTGAAAACTTGCTTCCTAGAGATCTTTTTATTGTGTATTTTAATTCTTTTTTATACCATTCGATGTCGTGATCCGTGTGTTAAGTGTTTCAGGTTTCATAGGGCACGAATGGCTCAGAGGATGGAAAGGAAGCATGCAAAAGTGGAAGGAATACAAGAAACTGAAGGAATTGCAAAAGCTGTCAGCCTGACCTCTTAACACTCAAACGGTCATAACCTGAACTACAGAGGTCCAAATGAGGCGATTTTTGTTGTGTTGGAAAGCTAACATCCGGAGCTTCACAATGATATATAATTTGTCATAGCTTCTCTGAAGCCAAATGACGCGAACGCGTGGATCACGCGGACGCGTGACCTGGCAAAAACCCAATGCGCGCGAACGCGTGGACGACGCTTCCGCGTGACTTTGCAGTGATCTGTACGAACCAGAAATTGCCGGCGATTTCTGGGCTATTTTTGACCCAATTTTTGGCCCATAAAACATAGATTAGAGGCTATAAAGTAGGGGAATGTCTCCATTCATGAAGGAGGCTGATAATTCACAATTTTAGGATTAGATGTGGTTTCTAGAGAGAAAGGTTCTCTACACTCTCTTAGGATTTAGGATTAGGATTAGGATTTAGGATTTCTATTAGTTTTAGGCTATTTCTTCTTCATTCCAGGTTCAATGTTCCTTTACTTTGGTTTCTCTTCTATTTTTATTTATTCTATTACTTTGATTTATGAATTCTCATGTTTAATTTGATTTCTCTATTTAATGCAATTTGAGGTATTTCATATTTATCATTTTTATTAAGCTTTCTATATTCTTGGCTTTGGTTGAGTAATTAGAGACTCTTGAATTATCAAACTCTTTTGTTGATTGATAATTGGAAGTTGCTAATTGACTTGAATTCCACTAACTCTAGTCTTTTTTTGGGAATTGACTAGGACTTGAGGATTCATATTGATTTATCCACTTGACTTACCTTCATAGTTAGAGGTTGACTAAGTGGGAGCAACGAGCAATTCTCATCACAATTGATAAGGATAACTAGGATAGGACTTCTAATTTTCATACCTTGCCAAGATTTTTCTTAGCCATTGATTTATTAATTCCTGCAATTTATTTCTCTTGTTCAAACCTTTCAAAAACCCAAAAAATACTATTTTCCATAACCAATAATAAAACACACCTCCCTGCAATTCCTTGAGAAGACTACCTGAGGTTTAAATACTTCGGTTATTACTTTTTAGGGGTTTTGTTACTTGTGATAACCAAACTTTTGTACGAAAGGATTCTTTGCTGGTTTAGAAACTATACTTACAACATGAACTTATTTGTGAATTATTTACCATCAATTAATCCGCTCGTCATTGGACCAAATAATGAGCTCAGGTTCTTGGAGATCGGATTACCTAAAAGCTTCGATGGCATACCTTAATGACATAAGTTTCGATTACAGACCTCTATTGTTGGTGTCTAATTCAGAATCTCCCAAGTCAAAAAGAAAATTTTGCTTCCAGAAGAGATGGTATGATAATGAGGAGGTAGTGGCCTTGGTTAAAGAGACTTGGAAGCTAGATTGTGAGGGAACCCCAATGTTCAAACTCCACCAAAAATTAAAGAGGTGTAGGCATGCTATATTTACTGGCAGAGAATGAATGCTTCTAATTCGCAGGCACAAATTAAGTTATTGAGCTCTTGGCTGGTTGAGGAGTTAGAATAAGGGAGCAGGGCTTATGGTATTGTAGTTTGGCAGTGAGAAGAGGAGCTATAAGAGGCCTATCTAATAGAGTAAAAGTACTGGAGGGAGGAGGCTAGAGTTTCTGAAGTAGGGCGATAATAATACCAAATATTTTCACTTTAAATTTCATATTAGAAATCGAAAGAATCGTATAACTAGTCTAGAGAATGAGAGTGGGAAATGTAAATTAGATGCGATAGGTATAGCAGAGATTGCCCAGCCTTATTTTGAAGATTTGTTCAAGTCTTCTAACCCAATCAACCCAAATGCTGAAATAGTAGATATGCTAGTAAAAATTAACAATAGCACTAGCAGAAAATTAATAAGAATTGTGCAGAAGAAGAGATAAATTAAGGAGAGTAAGAATGTGATCTTGCCATTTTAGTTGTTAGAAAGAATGGTTTGAGCATTTGAAGTGTTGTTTGTTCAGTTGATGAGAATTGAGAGGAGAGGATTTTAAGTAGGTTTGAGTTGAAATTATGGAAATTGTGGATCGAAAACATTTTAGCAGAAAATGAACTAGGCACGCATTTAGAACAAATTAGGATTAAATGAAGAATGTGATTTGGAATGCAAGGTAAGATTAAATGAAAGTCGAAACACATCATTTTTTCTCTTACAACTACTAATACGTAAATTAAAAATTTAGAATTACTCAGTAACCTTGAACTTTACCAAAATTTGGCCACTAGAAAATAATATTAACAGAGATAACCATAATTTTTTCTTTTTTAAATGGATTGGATAGTCCCCAATCATAAACATTACAAATTCATTCACACCATACTCACACACACAATATTTAAGGGTTTCATCCATTACTTGGTCTAACCAAGTTTTTAACCATTACAAACTTATCCACACCACACTCATTTATACACACAATATTCAAGAATTCCATCCACACTTGTTGCAAGACATACATGATGACCATAAAATTAAAGTCTTGCTTGAAGATGATACTAAAAAGTTAATCTTAGTGGACCAATAATATAAAAACATCAAACAAGCCCAGCTTCTAACCCAAAGAATGTATCATACAGTGGTTGATTCAAAGTTTCTGGCAAATAAAATGCAAACATGCCACCCACAATTCCACACACAGCAAACACCACGAATGGAAGCCTTTCCAAAACCACCACCACTTGTGACAATATCGCCCCGATTTGCCCCGCCTGTGTCATGCACCCTAGTGCGGTGTTCTTCACCACTGTGGGGAACAACTCGGCCGTGTAAATAAATAATAATTTGTAAGTTCCTGCCATCCCAAATATCCCCAATATACCACACACCATTCTTACTAACTTTCACACTCCAACATTCCCCATTAAACTACCTAACAAACAAAACAAACCATTGAACCACATTGTCCCTATTGCCAACGGCTTTCTCCCAAACTTGTCCAACAAAATCACCGTTATCCCATACACCGGCATCTCCGCCACCACGTTCAGCACCACGTTCATGTCAAGGTTAGTATCAAGATTCACCACGTTCAAGCTCAGACCATAGTACACAATAGCGCAAAAGAAGCTAATTGCCACCATTAGAATCAACCTTATTCTAGTGATTGGGGATCGAAGCATGTCAACGATAAAACCACCAACTGCATCTTTATTTTCCAAAGAATTGTTCTTATAGGCCAAGGTTAGTGCTTCTATTTTTACTTCTTCTTCTACTTCGACTTTTTTGCCGAGTGCAAGAAGAACACCACTAGAGAAGTGTTTTTCATTGGTAAAAGCAATAGTGGACATGATTTTCATGACTTCGGTTACTCTTCTGCGAACAAAGTGGTTCTTGGAGACTCTGAGAGGAAAGGGATGACAAGGATCAAGAAGAGAATGGAGGAGATGGAGGACGCAATGTAAAGCTCGCGCCATGTTTGGAAGACATAGGCAACGGCGGAGAGGATGGCAATGCCGATGGAGAAGAAGTAGAAGGTGGACATTCCGGCGATGCCACATTTTGTGGGGCCAATATTCTCGATGGCAAAGACGAATGCACATAGGCCAACGCCACCAGTGCTAAAGCTGGTGAGAAAGCGGAGAATGACGTAGATCCAATAGTTTGGGGAGAATGTTGTGAGGCAACCAAAGATGGTATTTAAGGCACAAACCACCATTAGTGATTCTTTTCTTACAAGAAATGAGTCTGATAGGTGACCAAATATTCCGGTACCTAAAAATATAAATTAATTCTATGATTAAACAACAATAATAATACTAGTATATAAATTATTTTTTACATTGATATCAAAATTACTTTCATAATTTTGAACCTACATCATTTCTCTTTTTTGTGATTAATTGATTCTTTTTATGAGTATTTTGAATATGCAAAATATATATATATTGTAGAAGATTATGTTTTAGAATTAAACTTTTAGTTTATGAAAGTACTTTTAGATTAAGAAAGTGTTCAGAATTATTCAAAAAAAATCTAATTATATTACGGTATCTTTTATGTAAATTTAAAAACAAAATATTTTCTATTTTTATTTTTTAAAATATTTTGTTATTAAATATTATATATAGTCTAAGATAGAAAATATTTATTTTTCTAGTAATGCAAATATTTTAAGGAAAATACGATAAATTTATACTTTTTAATTTTAAAATTGGACTAACAATAATATTTTTTAATATTATTAGGACCTGGTATGTTTTACTATAAAATAGAGTTGGATAATTAGATTTAAGGCTTTACAAATCTAAATGTTAAATTTATAGTTTTGATTTTTTTAAATATACAAATTTAATCCTTAAATTATGTTGTACTAAATTTTAACACTAATTAAACTTTTCTATTTATGTTATACGAAATTTTAAAATTTGCGAATTAGATTTATTAATTAAATAAAAAAAATAACAACTATAAAAAAAGACATCAAATTATCATTACATTATAGGAAGATGTTCATATGTGTCACTCTACTTACTTGGAATATGATTCAATTTCTACTAGTAGTCAAGATTTGATGAATAAAAATATTGTGCATATCAATTTTAGAAAATGTGAAAAAGTCTGCAACAAATTTTTCTTTTTTTCAGTTTGGAATGGATGAAAATATCTAATCTATCCAATTTAGACTATTTCATTATAATATATAATGAGTCAGTCTATCCATGACTTATGTGAATTATGTTAAGTCATTTTTTTTCAAACAATTTTTTACAGTGAAATTTTATTTTTTATTTTTTATTTTTTTAAATTAACTCTTAAATACATATGTTATCATTAATTTTATAAAATTAAAAGTTTATTAAAAAAATCGATGAAAAATAATGCTAGAATATTTATTTTTTCTCATTTTTTCATGTTTCTCAAATTTTTTTAATTTGTGTAAAATCTTAAAATTTATTATTTTATCTATCATTTTTGTATTTCACCAACAAAATAACAAAATATATCTTAAAAGTTTTAGTCATATTTTGTAATTTTATATATGAAAAATATGTAAATATTTTACTTAAATATTTCGCTCCTATATAAGTAAAATATGCACAAACTGAACCAAAGAGAAAAAAAATCAAAAGAAAAAAATATATTTTGGATTCTATACTAAAAAAATTGTATTTTTACGTTAAATGTATTTCTTATTTTTTATTTTTATCTAAGCTATTTTTCAAACATTACATTAAATAGCTTAAATTTATTATCTTTGTACTTTAAGATTGAAATAATTGAGTTATTCTTTTTATCTCGTAAATCTCAACCTTTTTTTACAATTTTTATTAATTATTAAGACTTTTTTACAAGTTTAAACTATTTTTAATATATATCTTATAATAAATATTTTTTATTTTTATTTTTAGCTTATAAGTTTGTTCACTACAAATAAAGAGTCTATCTTAATTAAAGCGTACGTGTATTTAATATTAACAATTAAATAATATTCTTTTCATATATAATTTTGTTAATCTTTTATCTTTTGAGACCAAATTTATAATTTTTTTCTTGTTAATTTTGATTTGATATATTCATAATTTGTTTTTACAGATTTTATTTTGTAGAAAATAAAGTTGTTAAATTTTCGACTTAACTTTTAAATTTTTTCAAAGTTTACGAATTTAGATTAATAAAATAAATTTAATAATTAATTATTTATATTTAAATAAATTAGGATGAATTTGAGTAGATTTCATAAATTTACATAAATATGTATAAAATAAATTAGAATGAATTTGAGTAAATTTCATAAATTCACGTAAATATGTATAAATTTGATAACTCTCTGAATATACTATTTTAAACCTATTTTAGTCTCTTAAGTATTAAAACATGTAATTTCATAAAAAAAAATTTCAAATTAAAATTTTAAAATAAAAAAATGATATTTAGCTATATCTAATAAATTTTAGTTTTCAATATCACATGTTTATGATTTATTCAAAGATAGATAATCAGAAAAAAAAAATTTCAACTTTCAAGTAATGTTTAAACTAAATTCAAATTCTATTTAGATGATTTATTTGATCAAATCAAACTTGATAATTTAATTATCAAATAATAATTAAAAAATAATTTAACAAATATTAAAATACTTATTAGTAATTATTTAACACTAAACAGATATTAATTTAACAAATAAGCAATTAATGATACCAATTAAGATTGCTATTTAACAATAATTTTCAAAGACATAATAACATGAAGTAATTATCATAATAATTGCACGCCAAAAAAAATTAGTACTATTTTGCATTTTCTCATTAAAATATCCTATTATTAACAAATATTATATATAATAATTATGACCATAAATAATTATCGTATTGTGAGTAAATTTAATAATTATATTTATATGTATATAATTTAATAAATAAGATATATTAATTTTTTTTTTCAATGAAAATTATTATTAATAGCAAACATAATTATTCTATTGAGAATTACATACATAACAATTACACTATTTGTTTAGATAACAAAGTGTGAGAACGTTAATAATTTATACCGACACATTTAGTTAATATTATTACTATTTCATTAAATTATTATGATTTAAATTGAAATTTTAAAAAATAATTATTCCGATACTTTTCAAAATGTTAGAAAATAATCATTATTTATATATTATTATATAACAAACTGAATTGCATACATATTATTATTGTATCATTTTTATCTTTTGATATTATAAAACTGAAAAATATAGACATGAAATATCTTTATATTTAATGTGTTTTTAACATTTTTTAATTTTTTTATTTAAATTCATTTGGTAGATAAGATAAATCTAGAAAATAGCAGTTAAAAAGAATTTTACCTGAATCATGAATTACGTTATTTTAGAGATATGACTTTAGTTATTTCACTTATTTGAGAAAATTGAAGAGGAGGGGTATGTAAGGGTGTCAAGGGAATCAGTTGCAGTTGAGTGACTCTATATACTTAAATAGTGAAAGATTATACATAAATGAATTGCGTAAAATGACTCATACCTATGACTATTTAACTTTATTTTAAGGTTTAACTTTACATGAAAAAAAAAGAAGTAAAAGTAAAAGTAACTTACCAATCATACATCCTGCAAAGAATAAGGCTTGGACGAGCACAATTTTAAATTTGTCGCCGCAAATAAGTTCCCATTCTGACACGGTGGCGCTATCGCGTCCAGTAACCCACTCTCACTCTTCTGGCGGGATTCCGCAGGTGTTTCCAACCACTCCGCAGGTGGCGGCAGTGCATCGCCACTCCGACTCGTGGTCGGTGAAGATTATGACTATGGTGTGTGGCAGGCCTTCAGCATCCACGTGAAGCTTGTGAAGATGAAGTGTCTCAACTGCCATTTTTCAAACTCTCCGCAGTATTTTCAGAGCATCTCATCAATGCAGAACTTCTCCGTCTCCGCCTCCCTCACTGTTATCTACACCAGCAGCGTACTGAACTCGTGGTTGTTCGAGGACAGCGTGGTTGCCAATTTAAAACCCTCTTAGCACAGATGTATGAAATTTGTGTTAATTAACTAGAGTGTGGGTGAAAGAAGGAGAGACAAAGAGATTAGAGAGTGATTAAGTTATTTATAGTTTTGGAGAGTACCATTTAACAGAAGTTTATGAATGTGTTTGACAGAAGTGCTTCATGTGGCAGGTTACTTATATATGTATGTCTCTAATCTAATAGAACTTCAATATTGTCCAATAGAAATTGGGAGCTAATAACATTTTGGAATTTCACTGTACCATCACCGTAGTAATATCATAAGTCCTACGAGTATATGTGAATATTATTATCATGAATCTAATTACAAAAGAGATGAGGTTATTTACAATTCAATTAATCATTTAATATTATTAGTAAAGATTTTGATAATAAGTAATGTTATTTCATTTGATTTATACTAATTTATTACAAGAACAGAAATTGTTTGTTATTCTAGGAATATGACTTTAGTTATTTCACTTATTTCTTGTCAAAGAAATTTGATATTTGTAAAATTAAATTGTTGTTTACTTTTGCATATTTAATGTATAAGGTAACTATTAATTCTATAAAAAATTTTAGTTATCTAAAATTAAATTTAGATTAATATCTCAAATAGATATAAATTTAAGTTGGAAATAATATTTGACATTTGACATATCATTTTCTATCAAATGAGTATTTTTTATTTTGTACTCCTCATTTTTTAAGCCAACCAGCATCATGTTTGACTATTTTATTTATGAAAAGCTTTTTGTTTATTGATTGATACCGAATACCTACTTTTATTTTATAAAAAATAATAGACGGTTAAGTGGCTAACTGTCCAAAGTAGTAAAAAAAGATTTGCGCCGGAACAAAAAATGAGGTGATTCTAAATTGGGAAAAGTGATTCGCTGGTTGGAAGTGAATGGTTTGAATGGAGTCAAGGACAGAATAAGAGACTGTGATTTTAGGGGAGGTTGGTATTAGGTAACATATTAGTTCAATACATGTAATTAGCATCTGTATATACTAGTGGTTCTTTAGATGAGTTTATAACATTTTTGACAAGATAGTCTGTTAACATTGTACTTGAATATAAATAAATATATATATATATAATCTTTTTATTCTAATTAAGATAAGATTAGGTTTTTAAGATTTGAATTAGAGAAAACCTAGGTATAAATAAGTGTAACCTAGTTCTTCGACAACACTTTCACTTTTGATTTTGCACCCGGCATGAGTCACTAAACCTTTGTCAAAGGGTTAGGAGCTTTGTTCACATTTCAATGGTTAATTAATCTAAGTTTTCTTCTATTTTAAAGCTTTCCATTAATTTGTTTATAATTGAATGTTTTGGTTCTTCATCAATAAAGGATTAGTAGCATTAACAGGTGTGCTAATCCCATTTTTGATTTGTTAACTGATTTGACAAAACAGATTTTCAAATTGTGCTTGAAAACTCTTTCACATGACTTTTTAAATCAACTAGACATAGTGGTTTTCTAAGTGTGGGACACAATATATGATTTTTGATTACCCAAGTTTTGAATACGTGACATATAATTCGGATTAGGACAATTATTGAAAATTGTGTTTTCTCATTGAGAAATTGAATCAGATTTTTGAACTTAACCTCTTTGATTAATCGATCGACTAAGACATTGGAGGTTGGTTAATTAAAGAGAAACCGAGGAGTCGAGACATCGAAAATCAGTTACTTTAGATTCGTCATGAATAAAGATTTGCAAACTTTAGAATTAGGTTTACAAGGTTTGATTCTCCTAGAACATGAGCATCTCGAAACCCAAGATATTCACCACCATTGATTTCTTCCAATTCAACAAGCACTATCCGAGGCATTCAACTTTCAAGTTTCCAAGCATTCAAACATTCTAGGGATTTCAACAATCACCAATTCCAGGTTCTATTAATCTAATTAGTAATTTAATTCGATATTTGCATGCTCAGTCCTTTAATCCTCATGAGAATGATATCCACTCACCGTGGTATTACTTGAATGATCCAGTGAAATTGCCGGTATCCGTGAGCATAAGTTTTCGCTCATCAAAATTCCTAGACGTATAATATATAACTTCATCATAACACAATCAGTTCAATTATCTCAATAGCACAATATTTTATTGAAATTGACACTGAAATCTTCACCAAATGACACAAGTCATGCTCATAGGACTACAAGTGCAAAAACTTAATTCAATCAACCACCAAAAAATGAATCTATATGTTGTTCACTACAAACACAACACTAAGCATCATTTGATTTATCGGCAGATTTATTTGATAAATCCATCGGTAATTAGTTTACTGTCAAATTTACTGTTGGAATGCAGTTGACGGTATAAACAACGCCGAAAAATATTTACCGGCGAATTATTTTGTCTGACGCTAATTACCGGCAAATTTTGCATCGAATTTCAAAACTAATACGATGAAAATAAGCAGTTGGTTACCATCAAATGTTTTTACGGTAATTTTGGCACCATATTGTGTTTTGTGGTGCCCATTTACAGTCAGATTATTCGGCCAATAAATCTGACGGTATGCAAATTTTTGTTATTTTTTTGTACAATTAGCGTACAATTAGTAGTCAAATTAAAATTTTTGTTTACAAAATTAGGGCACAAATTCTAAATACTAGAAATCAACTAAAGATTTTATTAAATATCAAGGGTCTGAATATAATAAAAAGTCAAAGAAGTAAAATACAATGAAATAGACATGAAATAAATAAAATTAAATTCCTAAACCCTACGGATCTCGGTAATCGTTATCGTCATGGTCTTCTCAATGTTGAGGTGGCAGTCTAGGTGCTGATGTCAGTGTCCCACCAGTAGTGCTGCCACTGATACCAGTAGCATCACTACCTCCAGCGTGCATCTGCTTATTGTACACCACCATCTAGCTTCGTAAATGCTCTAGCCGTTCCAACTTCTCCGTTAGCTTCGACATGATGGAAATGATGTCTCCCACACGTGAAAGAAACTCATTGCACCTCTTCTCATACTACTGAGCTTGTTGGTGAAGCTCCTGTGTGAGCTTCTGCACCTCCTCCTTCAAATCGACAACTTCATCGGGATCGGCAGGGCTGGTAGGAGAGATGGTAGCGCGAAATTGTGATCAATACTTTTCACAACACAAATAATCCCCGGTAATGAATCCAAAAACTTGGTGTTCAATACCATGGCATAAACACAACTTCGCACAACTAACCAGCAAGTGTACTGGGTCGTCCAAGTAATAAACCTTACGCGAGTAAGGGTCGATCCCACAGAGATTGTTGGTATGAAGCAAGCTATGGTCACCTTGTAAATCTTAGTCAGGCAAACTCAAATGGATATGGTGATATACGAATAAAACATAAAGATAAAGATAGAGATACTTATGCAATTCATTGGTAGGAATTTCAGATAAGCGTATGAAGATGCTTGTCCCTTCCGTCTCTCTGCTTTCCTACTGTCTTCATCCATTCCTTCTTACTCCTTTCCATGGCAAGCTTATGCAAGGGTTTCACCGTTGTCAGTGGCTACCTCCCATCCTCTCAGTGGAAATGTTCAACGCACCCTGTCACGGCACGGCTATCCATCTGTCGGTTCTCGATCAGGCCGGAATAGAATCCATTGATTCTTTTGCGTCTATCACTAACGCCCCGCCTTCAGGAGTTTGAAGCACGTCACAGTCATTCAATCATTGAGTCCTACTCAGAATACCACAGACAAGGTTAGACCTTCCGGATTCTCTTGAATGCCGCCATCAGTTCTAGCCTATACCACGAAGACTCTGATCTCACGGAATGGCTGGCTCGTTTGTCAGGCGAGCACTCGGTTGTCAGGCGATCAACCATGCATCGTGTATCAGGAATCCAAGAGATATTCACCCAATCGAAGGTAGAACGGAGGTGGTTGTCAGTCACACGTTCATAGGTGAGAATGATGATAAGTGTCACGGATCATCACATTCATCAAGTTGAAGAACAAGTGATATCTTAGAACAAGAACAAGTGGAATTGAATAGAAGAACAATAGTAATTGCATTAATACTCGAGGTACAGCAGAGCTCCACACCTTAATCTATGGTGTGTAGAAACTCCACCGTTGAAAATACATAAGAACAAGGTCTAGGCATGGCCGAATGGCCAGCCTCCCAATGAGGGTTCAATCATCAAAACATGATCAAAAGATCCAAAGATTGAAAGATCCCCCTAATACAATAGTAAAAGGTCCTACTTATAGAAAACTAGTAGCCTAGGGTGTAAAGAGATGAGTAAATGACATAAAAAATCCACTTCCGGGCCCACTTGGTGTGTGCTTGGGCTGAGCATTGAAGCATTTTCGTGTAGAGACTCTTCTTGGAGTTAAACGCCAGCTTTTGTGCCAGTTTGGGCGTTTAACTCCCATTTTGGTGCCAGTTCCGGCGTTTAACGCTGGAAATTTTGAGGGTGACTTTGAACGCCGGTTTGGGCCATCAAATCTTGGGCAAAGTATGGACTATCATATATTGCTGGAAAGCCCAGGATGTCTACTTTCCAACACCGTTAAGAGCGCGCCAATTGGGCTTCTGTAGCTCCAGAAAATCCACTTCGAGTGCAGGGAGGTCAGAATCCAACAGCATCTGCAGTCCTTTTTAGTCTCTGAATCAGATTTTTGCTCAGGTCCCTCAATTTCAGCCAGAAAATACCTGAAATCACAGAAAAACACACAAACTCATAGTAAAGTCCAGAAAAGTGAATTTTAACTAAAAACTAGTAAAAATATACTAAAAACTAACTAGATCATACTAAAAACATACTAAAAACAATGCCAAAAAGCGTAAATTATCCGCTCATCACAACACCAAACTTAAATTGTTGCTTGTCCTCAAGCAACTAAAAATCAAATAAGATAAAAAGAAGAGAATATGCAATGAATTCCAAAAACATCTATGAAGATCAGTATTAATTAGATGAGCGGGGCTTTTAGCTTTTTGCCTCTGAACAGTTTTGGCATCTCACTCTATCCTTTGAAATTCAGAATGGTTGGCTTCTTTAGGAACTCAGAATCCAGATAGTGTTATTGATTTTCCTAATTAAGTATGATGATTCTTGAACATAGCTACTTATTGAGTCTTGGCCGTGGCCCAAAGCACTCTGTCTTCCAGTATTACCACCGGATACATACATGCCACAGACACATAATTGGGTGAACCTTTTCAGATTGTGACTCAGCTTTGCTAGAGTCCCCAATTAGAGGTGTCCAGGGTTCTTAAGCACACTCTTTCTGCCTTGGATCACAACTCTATTTCTCTTTTTCTCTTTTCCTTTTTTTTCGTTTTTCTCTCTTTTTTTTCGAAATTTTCTTTTTTTTTTCATTGCTTTTTCTTGCTTCAAGAATCATTTTTATGATTTTTCAGATCCTCAGTAACATGTCTCCTTTTTCATCATTCTTTCAAGAGCCAACATTCATGAACCACAAATTCAAAAGACATATGCACTGTTTAAGCATACATTCAGAAAACAAAAATATTGCCACCACATCAAAATAATTAAACTGTTATAAAATTCAAAATTCATGCAATTCTTTTCTTTTTCAATTAAGAACATTTTTTTAAGAGAGGTGATGGATTCATAGGACATTCATAACTTTTAGGCATAGACACTAGGACACTAATGATCACAAGACACAAACATAGATAAACATAAGCACTAAAATTTGAAAAACAGAAAAATAAAGAACAAGAAAATTAAGGAACGGGTCCACCTTAGTGATGGCGGCTCTTTCTTCCTCTTGAAGATCCTATGGAGTGCTTGAGCTCCTCAATATCTCTTCCTTGTCTTTGTTGCTCCTCTCTCATGATTCTTTGATCTTCTCTAACTTCATGGAGGATGATGGAGTGTTCTTGGTGCTCCACCCTTAGTTGTCCCATGTTGGAACTCAATTCTCCTAGGGAGGTGTTTAGTTGCTCCCAATAGTTTTGTGGAGGAAAGTGCATCCCTTGAGGAATCTCAGGGATCTCATGATGAGTGGGGTCTCTTGTGTGCTCCATCCTCTTCTTAGTGATGGGCTTGTCCTCATCAATAGGGACGTCTCCCTCTATGTCAACTCCAACTGAATAACAGAGGTGACAAATGAGATGAGGAAAGGCTAACCTTGCCAAGGTAGAGGACTTGTCCGCCACCTTATAGAGTTCTTGAGCTATAACCTCATGAACTTCTATTTCTTCTCCAATCATGATGCTATGAACCATGATAGCCCGGTCTATGGTAACTTCGGACCGGTTGCTAGTGGGAATGATTGAGCGTTGAATAAACTCCAACCACCCTCTAGCCACGGGCTTGAGGTCATGCCTTCTCAATTGAACCGGCTTCCCTCTTAAATCTCTCTTCCATTGGGCGCCCTCTTTACATATGACTGTGAGGACTTGGTCCAACCTTTGATCAAAGTTGACCCTTCTAGTGTAAGGGTGTTCATCTCCTTGCATCATGGGCAAGTTGAATGCCAACCTTACATTTTTCGGACTAAAAACCAAGTATTTCCCCCGAACCATAGTAAGCCAATTCTTTGGATCCGGGTTCATACTTTGGTCATGGTTCTTGGTGATCCATGCATTGGCATAGAACTCTTGAACCATCAAGATTCCGACATGTTGAATGGGGTTGGTAAGAACTTCCCAACCTCTTCTTCGGATCTCATGTCGAATTTCTGGATATTCACTCTTTTTGAGTGAAAAAGGGACCTCGGGGATCACCTTCTTCAAGGCCACAACTTCATAGAAGTGGTCTTGATGCACCCTTGAGATGAATCTCTCCATCTCCCATGACTCGGAGGTAGAAGTTTTTGCCTTCCCTTTCCTCTTTCTAGAGGTTTCTCCGGCCTTGGATGCCATAAATGGTTATGGAAAAACAAAAAGCAATGCTTTTACCACACCAAACTTAAAAGGTTTGCTCGTCCTCGAGCAAAAGAAGAAAGAAGAGAGTAGAAGAAGAAGAAATGAGGAAGAAGGGAATGGCTTTGTGTTCGGCCAAAAGGGGAAGAAGTGGTGTTTAGGTTGTGTGAAAATGAAGGAGTGAAGATGGGTTTATATAGAAGTGGGGAGGGGCTTGGTTCGGTCATGTATGGGAGGGTTTGAGAGGGAAAGTGGTTTGAATTTGAAGGGTGAGGTAGGTGGGGTTTTATGAAGGATGGATGTGAGTGGTGAAGAGAAAGGTGGGATTTGATAGGTGAAGGGTTTTTGGGGAAGAGGTGTTGAGGTGATTGGTGAATGGGTGAAGAAGAGAGAGAGTGGTGGGGTAGGTGGGGATCCTGTGGGGTCCACAGATCCTGAGGTGTCAAGGAAAAGTCATCCCTGCACCAAATGGCATGCAAAATTGCGTTTTTAGCCAATTCTGGCGTTAAACGCCGGGCTAGTGCCCATTTCTGGCGTTTAACGCCAGCTTCTTGCCCTTTTCTTGCGTTTAACGCCAGTCTGGTACCCCTTTCTGGCGTTAAACGCCCAGAATGGTGCCAGACTGGGCGTTAAACGCCCAACAGCTAGCCTTACTGGCGTTTAAACGCCAGCAAGCTCTCCTCCAGGGTGTGCTGTTTTTCTTTCTGTTTTTGCTTTTTTCATTGATTTTGTGACTTCTCATGATCATCAACCTACAAAAAAAATATAAAATAACAAAGAAAAATATATAAAATATAACATTGGGTTGCCTCCCAACAAGCGCTTCTTTAATGTCAGTAGCTTGACAGAGGACTCTCATGGAGCCTCACAGATACTCAGAGCAATGTTGGAACCTCCCAACACCAAACTTAGAGTTTGAATGTGGGGGTTCAACACCAAACTTAGAATTTGGTTGTGGCCTCCCAACACCAAACTTAGAGTTTGACTGTGGGGGCTCTGTTTGGCTCTGTTTTGAGAGAAGCTCTTCATGCTTCCTCTCCATGGTGACAGAGGGATATCCTTGAGCCTTAAACACCAAGGATTCTTCATTCACTTGAATGATCAACTCTCCTCTATCAACATCAATCACAGCCTTTGCTGTGGCTAGGAAGGGTCTGCCAAGGATGATGGATTCATCCATGCACTTCCCAGTCTCTAGGACTATGAAATCAGTAGGGATGTAATGGTCTTCAACCTTTACCAGAACATCCTCTACAAGTCCATAAGCTTGTTTTCTCGAGTTGTCTGCCATCTCTAGTGAGATTTTTGCAGCTTGTACCTCAAAGATCCCTAGCTTCTCCATTACAGAGAGAGGCATGAGGTTTACACTTGACCCTAAGTCACACAAGGCCTTTTTGAAGGTCATGGTGCCTATGATACAAGGTGTTGAAAACTTCCCAGGATCCTGTCTCTTTTGAGGTAATTTCTGCCTAGACAAGTCATCAGTTCTTTGGTGAGCAAAGGGGGTTCATCCTCCCAAGTCTCATTTCCAAATAACTTGTCATTTAGCTTCATGATTGCTCCAAGGTATTTAGCAACTTGCTCTTCAGTGACATACTCATCCTCTTCAGAGGAAGAATACTCATCAGAGCTCATGAATGGCAGAAGTAAGTCCAATGGAATCTCTATGGTTTCATTTTGAGCCTCAGATTCCCATGGTTCCTCATTTGGGAACTCATTGGAGGCTAGTGGACGTCCATTGAGGTCCTCCTCAGTGGCGTTCACTGCCTCTTCTTCCTCCCAAAATTCGGCCATGTTGATGGCCTTGCACTCTCCTTTTGGATTTTCTTCTGTATTGCTTGGGAGAGTACTAGGAGGGAGTTCAGTAATTTTCTTGCTCAGCTGACCCACTTGTGCCTCCAAATTTCTAATGGAGGACCTAGTTTCATTCATGAAACTTTGAGTGGTTTTGATTAGATCAGAGACCATGGTTGCTAAGTCAGAGGTGTTCTGCTTAGAACTCTCTGTCTGTTGCTGAGAAGATGATGGAAAAGGCTTGCTATTGCTAAACCTGTTTCTTCCACCATTATTATTGTTGAAACCTTGTTGAGGTCTCTGTTGATCTTTCCATGAGAGATTTGGATGATTTCTCCATGAAGGATTATAGGTGTTTCCATAGGGTTCTCCCATGTAATTCACCTCTTCCATTGAAGGGTTCTCAGGGTCATAAGCTTCTTCTTCCGATGAAGCTTCTTTAGTACTGCTTGGTGCATTTTGCATTCCAGACAGACTTTGAGAAATCAAATTGCTTTGCTGAGTCAATATTTTATTCTGAGCTAATATGGCGTTCAGAGTGTCAACCTCAAGAACTCCTTTCTTCTGATTAGTCCCATTGTTCACAGGATTCCTTTCAGAAGTGTACATGAATTGGTTATTTGCAACCATTTCAATCAGCTCTTGAGCTTCTGTAGGCGTCTTCTTCAGATGAAGAGATCCTCCAGCAGAGCTATCCAAAGACATCTTGGATAGTTCAGAGAGACCATCATAGAAAATACCTATGATGCTCCATTCAGAAAGCATGTCAGAGGGACACTTTCTGATTAATTGTTTGTATCTTTCCCAAGCTTCATAGAGGGATTCTCCTTCCTTCTGTCTGAAGGTTTGGACATCCACTCTAAGCTTACTCAATTTTTGAGGTGGAAAGAACTTTGCCAAGAAGGCATTGACTAGCTTTTCCCAAGAGTCCAGGCTTTCTTTAGGTTGTGAGTCCAACCATGTCCTAGCTCTGTCTCTTACAGCAAAAGGGAATAGCATAAGTCTGTAGACCTCAGGGTCAACCCCATTAGTCTTGACAGTGTCACAGATTTGCAAGAATTCAGCTAAGAACTGATGAGGATCTTCCAATGGAAGTCCATGGAACTTGCAATTCTGTTGCATTAGAGAAACCAATTGAGGCTTAAGCTCAAAGTTGTTTGCTCCAATGGCAGGGATAGAGATGCTTCTCCCATAGAAGTCGGGAGTAGGTGCAGTAAAGTCACCCAGCACCTTCCTTGCATTGTTGGCATTGTTGTTGTTTTCGGCTGCCATGAGTTCTTCTTCTTTGAAGAATTTGGTTAGGTCCTCTACAGAGAATTGTGCCTTAGCTTCTCTTAGCTTTTGCTTCAAGGTCCTTTCAGGTTCAGGATCAGCCTCAACAAGAATGCTTTTGTCTCTGCTCCTGCTCATAAGAAAGAGAAGAGAACAAGAAAATATGGAATCCTCTATGTCACAGTATAGAGATTCCTTGAGGTGTCAGAGGAAAAGAAAAATGTAAGGTAGAAGTAGAAAATTCGAACTTATCAAAGAAGATGGAGTTCGAATTTTGCATTAAAGAATAGTGTTAGTCCATAAATAGAAGAATGTGAGAAGAAGGGAAGCAATTTTCGAAAATTAAGTAAAAGATTTTGAAAACATTTTGAAAAACCTTAATTGATTTTCGAAAACCAAGAGTGAGAAAGAGGTAAAGTGATTTTTGAAAAAGATTTTGAAATTAGAAATCAAAAAGATTTGATTGAAAGCTATTTTGAAAAAGATGTGGTTAAGAAGATATGATTAGTTTTAAAAAGATGTGATTGAGAAGATATGATTTGAAAAACATTTTAAAAAGATTTGATTTTGAAAATTAATGACTTGGCTATCAAGAAAAGATATGATTCAAACATTAAACCTTTCTCAACAGAAAAGGCAACATACTTGAGATGTTGAATCAAATCATTAATTGATAGCAAGTATTTTTGAAAATAGAAAGAAATTGATTTTGAAAAAGATTACATTGAAAAGATATGATTTGAAAAAGATTTGATTTTGAAAAATTTTGAAAAGTTGGAAAAAAAAATTTGCATTGAAAACAAAATCTTCCCTCTTGTGCCATCCTGGCGTTAAACGCCCAGAATGGTGCACATTCTGGCGTTTAACGCCCAAAATACTACCCTTTTGGGCGTTAAACGCCCAACCAGGTGCCCTGGCTGGCGTTTAAACGCCAGTCTGTCTTCCTTACTGGGCGTTTTGAACGCTCAGCTTTTTCTGTGCAATTCCTCTGCAGTATGTTCTGAATCTTCAATTCTCTGTATTGTTGACTTGAAAAGACACAAATTAAAAAAATATTTTTGGATTTTTAATAATAAGGAATAATCAAAATGCAACTAAAATCAAATAACGATGCATGCAAGACACCAAACTTAGCAGTTTGTATACTACTGACACTAATGAGAATGCATATGAGACACATAAACACTCAAGTCAAGAGAATTCAAAGATCAGAGTAAGAAATCATCAAGAATAACTTGAAGATCCTTAAGACACATGAATGAATGCATGCAATTGACACCAAACTTAAAATGAAACACTAGACTCAAACAAAAAAAAATATTTTTGGATTTTATGATTTTGTAAATTTTTTTGTGCTTTTTTTTTCGAAAATAAAGTGGAAAAAGGTATCAAAATTCTTAATGAGAATTCCAGGAATCATGCAATATTAGTCTAAAGCTTCAGTCTAAAGGAATTAGACATGGTCAACCAAGCTTCAGCAGAACATTGCATTCAAGAGCTAAATTGATGAAGATCAATCAGCTTTGGTGATGATAAGAACATCACCTTGAAACCATAGAATTCATTCTTAAGAACTCTGAAGAAAAAAAAATACCTAATCTAAGCAACAAGATGAACCGTCAGTTGTCCAAACTCAACAATCCCCGACAACGGCGCCAAAAACTTGGTAGCGCGAAATTGTGATCAATACTTTTCTCAACACAAATAATCCCCGGTAATGAATCCAAAAACTTGGTGTTCAATACCATGGCATAAACACAACTTCGCACAACTAACCAGCAAGTGTACTGGGTCGTCCAAGTAATAAACCTTACGCGAGTAAGGGTCGATCCCACAGAGATTGTTGGTATGAAGCAAGCTATGGTCACCTTGTAAATCTTAGTCAGGCAAACTCAAATGGATATGGTGATATACGAATAAAACATAAAGATAAAGATAGAGATACTTATGCAATTCATTGGTAGGAATTTCAGATAAGCGTATGAAGATGCTTGTCCCTTCCGTCTCTCTGCTTTCCTACTGTCTTCATCCAATCCTTCTTACTCCTTTCCATGGCAAGCTTATGCAAGGGTTTCACCGTTGTCAGTGGCTACCTCCCATCCTCTCAGTGGAAATGTTCAACGCACCCTGTCACGGTACGGCTATCCATCTGTCGGTTCTCGATCAGGCCGGAATAGAATCCAGTGATTCTTTTGCGTCTGTCACTAACGCCCCGCCTTCAGGAGTTTGAAGCATGTCACAGTCATTCAATCATTGAGTCCTACTCAGAATACCACAGACAAGGTTAGACCTTCCGGATTCTCTTGAATGCCGCCATCAGTTCTAGTCTATACCACGAAGACTCTGATCTCACGGAATGGCTGGCTCGTTTGTCAGGCGAGCACTCGGTTGTCAGGCGATCAACCATGCATCGTGTATCAGGAATCCAAGAGATATTCACCCAATCGAAGGTAGAACGGAGGTGGTTGTCAGTCACACGTTCATAGGTGAGAATGATGATGAGTGTCACGGATCATCACATTCATCAAGTTGAAGAACAAGTGATATCTTAGAACAAGAACAAGCGGAATTGAATAGAAGAACAATAGTAATTGCATTAATACTCGAGGTACAGCAGAGCTCCACACCTTAATCTATGGTGTGTAGAAACTCCACCGTTAAAAATACATAAGAACAAGGTCTAGGCATGGCCGAATGGCCAGCCTCTCAATGAGGGTTCAATCATCAAAACATGATCAAAAGATCCAAAGATTGAAAGATCCCCCTAATACAATAGTAAAAGGTCCTACTTATAGAAAACTAGTAGCCTAGGGTGTACAGAGATGAGTAAATGACATAAAAATCCACTTCCGGGCCCACTTGGTGTGTGCTTGGGCTGAGCATTGAAGCATTTTCGTGTAGAGACTCTTCTTGGAGTTAAACGCCAGCTTTTGTACCAGTTTGGGCGTTTAACTCCCATTTTGGTGCCAGTTCCGGCGTTTAACGCTGGAAATTCTGAGGGTAACTTTGAACGCCGGTTTGGGCCATCAAATCTTGGGCAAAGTATGGACTATCATATATTGCTGGAAAGCCCAGGATGTCTACTTTCCAACGCCGTTGAGAGCGCGCCAATTGGGCTTGTGTAGCTCCAGAAAATCCACTTCGAGTGCAGGGAGGTCAGAATCCAACACCATCTGCAGTCCTTTTTAGTCTCTGAATCAGATTTTTGCTCAGGTCCCTCAATTTCAGCCAGAAAATACCTGAAATCACAGAAAAACACACAAACTCATAGTAAAGTCCAGAAAAGTGAATTTTAACTAAAAACTAATAAAAATATACTAAAAACTAACTAGATCATACTAAAAACATACTAAAAACAATGCCAAAAAGCGTATAAATTATCCGCTCATCAAGAGACAAAGGCAAATGAAGCTGCCAATGTGGAGGTGTGGAGGCCGTTGGCGAATAATGACCCCAATACATAGATACATTTCTTATAGGGCTCAAAGGCGGTCTCGCGCCAAACCCTATCAGTGTAAAATCTGGTCTAACTGTAATTAATTAAATAAAAAATTAAATAGGAATGAATATGGTTAGAAGATTTGGCAATTGGAATTTGATAATTTAAATATGATATTTGGATTCAGTGAATTTTTCTGAGTCGGAAAACATAGTTTTCTGCATAAAAACGCGTGCGGGAATTTTAACCGGCAATACTGGCTGAGATCTGTCTGGTACTGCAGCTGAGAAAATTGATTATAAGTAAATAAAGTTAAGAAATGAGGAATTATAATTAGGGTAGATAGAAATATTTAAAGTGCGAGTTAGAGCGCTAATCTTAAGGGTTTTGGCCCAAAATTAGGCCAACGGACAAAGATAAGTGAACCGGGCCTAAATGCCCAAGGCCCAACATATATAAACATTAGTTATGAGCATTTCAGCTCATTCACCCTAAAAATGAGGAAAGAGGCGCTGAATTGAGAAGAGAGAAGAGCAGAGAGAAAACCTAACTCTCTTTGATCTTCAAATTACCATAACTTTCTCTCTGGAGCTCCGATTGATTTGCCGTTTGCGACCACGCGTTGCTCTTCTCATCCTCTACAATTATATCTAAGTTTTTTGGTGAGTAATCTTTTTTCCTCTACCCAATTTTCTTTTTCCTCTTTAAATTTGAATTTGGTTTGGGTTTTGAGGAAACCTTGTGATTTTGGTTATTTAGGAGTGCTCTAGTTTGAGCCATGGATGATATTTATCACAAACTTCAGTGGGTTAAGGTAAGAAACCCTCCAACCCTTTTGATTTATTTATTTCATGAACCCTACATTAATGTATATATGTAAAATTGGTTATGTTAGTGTATTTGGTGATTTTGGTGCACAATTGGGAGATTAGTGTTGTTTGAGGAGTTTTGGTGAGGCTTGGAACTAGGGTTGGTGGAGACTTCCAAAGAAGAGGCTCAATTGGTTTGGCTACAAGAGGTATGGTTTAAGTTTTATTTAAGTACCGTGTGGTGTGATGAGAATTCCTAGGCTAGATGCCCCTAGGATTAAGTTTAGATTGTGTAAATGGTTGGTACTAATATGCATAGTTGATATGTAATGTGAATTAATGATTGAGTTGAGGATTGTGTGGCCTTGTATGTTTGGTGTGTTGAGAATTTGATAAATTGGATAATGGGTATTGATTTGTGTAATATGCATTTAAATTGTGAATTTGGGCCGGGGGCCGTGAATTTTGGGTCGGAGGCCAGAAAGAAAAAAGAAAGGTAAGTTGGTGTGTGTATTGTGTGATGATATAAGTGATTGGATGGATTTTACATATTGAATGTGTGAACAATTGGTTTGGTTATTGTATAATAAGGTTTGAGGAATTGAAATGTGCAATTTGATGGTTGTGCGTGAAATTGTGTAGATGAGATAGATTTGGTTTTGGTTGAGGTAAATTATGTGGTCATATGTGTGATTATGAATATTGATGTTTTGATGGTATGAAGCATGAGAGATATGCATGCTTGATATATGTTTGACGATTGGTTGAGGTTGAGTAGTGGATGAAACCATGTTGATGGTGAGAATGATATCGATTGTATATGTTGATGTTGATTTTTGATATATTCGGATTGATTTCAAAAAGGGTTAAAATCGGTATGTTTTGGTTGATTTTGAAAAGGGATGAAATTGGTTTGTTTTGAAAATGGCACTTTGTGATTTTGTATGAAAATATAGTTTTGGGGCATACTTTGACGGGGCATAACTTGGACTCCGGATTTCCGTTTTGTGCCAAACTTATTTAGAAATAAAATTGGATTCGGGATGTTCATGTCGTTCGAAGAACGGGCGAAAAATGATTTGAAATGAAGAAGTTATGTCCGTCAGAAGATTGGGGGTTGAATTTGTGAATTCTGCAGCTTTTAACTTAGAAAAATTTTTAGCAGAGTGCCCCCACGCGTAGGCGTGACTGATGCGTACACTTCGTTTTTCAAAAACGCACTATCCACGCGTACGCGTTGATGTGCTGCACCAATTTCCCAGCATGCTACCCGAGAGTTGTGCGAGAAGTGTACCTGTTTTGTGCGTGGAGGCATAAAACACACCCACGCATACGCGTGGCTAACGCGTAGGCGTCACTTGGCTGTTTTCCCATCCACGCGTGCGCGTGGGCAACGCATACGCGTCGATGAACTTTTTGGCCATCCACGCGTGCGCATGAACGACGCGTAAGTGTGGCCTTGTTTTCATCCCAAAGTTGATTTTTGAGTTTTAAAAGCCAAATTTCATACTTCTAAGCCTCCGATCTCACCCCTTGTGTATTAAATCATTATGATATGCCTAACAATGAGAATGGAGCTAGGGGATATGATAACTTGTGAATGGAACAAGGGAAAAATTTATGATCAATGATGATCACGGATGATTGTATGAGATACGGAGGATGGCGGTGGAAGTGTGTTATGTGCCATGAGCCGAAGGACTGCATATGTTGATAAATTGGCTAGTTCTAGATTGAATTGTGAGCTGGATGGCTGAGTTATTGCCGGGTTACGGCAGAGCCATTATTGATTATGGCTGAGTATAAATGCATATATGCTATTGAATGAAATATAAATGTTGCACTTCCACTATCTGAGATACGAGTTTCCCTGGATGAAAGCAATGGCTAGCCACCACGTGCTCCAGGTGGAGACTTGATACTCTGTTGACCCTATGTCGTAAGTGTGGCCGGACATTGTGAAAGTTCCGGATGAGCTCGCCCCCGTGGATAAACACCAGTGTGGATGTTGTATGGATACACACCAGTGCGGGTGTTGTATGATTATGATTATGATCATGATCATGATCAAGAATAACTCGAGTTGGGGATGCACGACAGAGGGACAGTCCAATGGTTAGCTACCAGGACTTGTCGAGTTGGCTATATAACTGATAAATGATATCATCAGCTATAGGGTAGGCATACATCATTTGCATATGTTTGAATTGTGTGGGTTTGCCAATTTGTTTTGGATTGCTATATCAGATATGCTATGTTACCTGATTATGTGCTACTTGTTCTACTTGTACCTTAATTGTGCATTACTTACCTGCATTGCTTGTGTTTATACAACTGAGAGGTCCCTCACGCTGGTGTCGATGGACGCTGAGGGCTGTTTTTGAGGAGATGAATTGATAATGTGATTGAATGAGATAATTTGAGCTCCCTGGGTAGACGCAGTGAAGTGAGTTCACTAGCTCCAGGTGAGGATATGATGTATTGATATAGAATTGCTGAGACAGAACAACTGGTGATGGTTTTGTTTATGATTCTGAGTCTAATTCATGGGAGAGTCAGCGAGTAGGATACATGAGAAATATAAATTAGATTTAGCATTCCCTTATGACAGTTGCCTATTCATGGATTAGCGGGAACTTAGGATGGATAATTGGTGATGAGAAGTTTAGGATGCTTAGTGAGTTTTTATTGCAGTGCATTGTATTTATTTGGCACTTTTACCTTACTGGGAACCCATGGGTCAGGGGTTCTTATTCCGTATATATCTCTTATTTTTCAAATATAGGTCCAGGTGCTCAGAAGTGAGCTGTGGTTCGTCTGAGAGACAGCGAAGATCTTTATTTTCCCTACTTTATGTTTTTCTTAGAATCTCTCCACCTTTATTTTGAAAAGATTATATTATGTATTGAACTCTTTTAAACTGGACTATAAAGGCTCTTATGTTTCTTTTGGGAGAGATTAGGAGATTATGTTGTTAACTACTTTCATATTGTACCCTAGCCGGCCTAAACTTTACGGGTCGGGACTAGTGGCTATTTACTTATGCTATATATATATATATATATATATATATATATATATATATATATATATATATATATATATATATATCTATTATCTATCTCTTAATCTCCTTTATGCCTCTATCTTTATATCGCTTTCGGCTTCACGGTTTGTCTTTTGTTGTCGAAACGTGAGTGATATGTCTTTGTGATTTTATTTTTACTCTTTTCAGGTTTCTCGATCAATACTCCTTTCAGTTATACTTATATTTATATATTAAAGATCCACCTGAGAGTCCTACCACCGTAATATTATTGACTTATGACTCGAGCATAAGGATTTGAATATTAGGGTGTTACAATCAGGATCAACGACTGAGGCATTGGAGCCAGGGTCGTGCCCACTAGGTTAAGATTGCTGAGTCGTGGCCTCCAATCTCTGCGTGTAATCCTCCTATGTAACAAACATTATGATTAGGATGATAGTTAATTGACTTTAAACCGAATACATTTCAAACTTAAAATTATTTGAAACTCACATAATGAACTGCAAACTGCTCATAAGCAAATCTCACCTTGATGGCCTTCAATGTATGGGTATACATGAAGGTTTTTGCCAATGTCGCCTCGCGCTCCAACGAATTAGACTACACATATTGAAACCAATCAACAAAATAAATCAAGTAAAAATTAATTCATGTAATAATTAACAAAGATTAGCAAACTACATACTAGCCTGCTCTTCCTCTTCATGAAAGTCATTGGTAGACAAAATTGTGATCATCAACAATGGCTCCAAAGACTTGGTGCTCTTAAACATGAATTACACTTTGTCACAACTCCGCACAACTAACCAGCAAGTGTATTGGGTCGTCCAAGTAATACCTTACGTGAGTAAGGGTCGATCCCACAGAGATTGTTGGTATGAAGCAAGCTATGGTCATCTTGTAAATCCCAGTCAGGCGGATTTAACTAATTTAAGAGATTATTGGTTTAAATAATGATAATAAAGTAAATAGAAAATAAAGATAAAGTTACTCATGTAATTCAATGGTGGAAATTTCAGATAGGTGTATGGAGGTGCTGTGTTCCTTCTGAATCTTTGCTTTTCTACTTCTTCCTTCCAGTTTTTTTATCGCTCCTTTCTATGGCAAGCTGTATGTAGGGCATCACCGTTGTCAATGGCTACATCCCATCCTCTCAGTGAAAATGGTCCAAATGCTCTGTCACAGCACGGCTAATCATCTATCGGTTCTCAATCAGGTTGGAATAGAATCCCGTGATTCTTTTGCATCTGTCACTAATGCCCAGCCTTCAGGAGTTTGAAGCTCATCACAGTCATTCAATTCCGGAATCCTACTCGGAATACCACAGACAAGGTTAGACTTTCCGGATTTCCATGAATACTGCCATCAATTCTAGCTTATACCACGAAGATTCTGATTAAGGAATCCAAGAGATATGCGCCCGGTCTAAGGTAGAACGGAAGTGGTTGTCAGTCACGCGCGTTCATAGGTGAGAATGATGATGAGTGTCACAGATCATCACATTCATCAAGTTGAAGTGCAACGAATATCTTAGAGTAAGAATAAGTCGAATTGAATAGAAAATAGTCGTACTTGCATTGAAACTCGAGGTACAGCAGAGCTCCACACCCTTAATCTATGGTGCGTAGAAACTCCACTGTTGAAAATACATAAGTGATGAGGGTTCAGGCATGGCCGAGAGGCCAGCCCCCAAAACATGATCAATAGTCTCCTAAGATGAATAATAAAATAAAACTGAGACCAAAGATGTCTAATACAATAGTAAAACGTCCTATTTATACTAGACTAGCTACTAGGGTTTACAGAAGTAAGTAATTGATGCAGAAATCCACTTCCGGGGCCCACTTGGTGTGTGCTTGGGCTGAGCTTGATCTATCCACGATCTAAGGCTTCTCTTGGAGTTGAACGCCAAGTTGTAACGTGTTTTGGGCGTTCAACTCTGGTTCGTGACGTGTTTCTGGCGTTTGACTCCATAATGCAGCATGGAACTGGCGTTGAGCGCCAGTTTACGTCATCTAATCACGAATAAAGTATGGACTATTATATATTGCTGGAAAGCTCTGAATGTCTACTTTCCAACGCCGTTTAGAGCACGCCAATTGGAGTTCCATAGCTCCAGAAAATCCATTTTGAGTATAGGGAGGTCAGAATCCAACAGCATCAGCAATCCTTTGTCAGCTTTTTATCAGAGTTTTGCTCAGGTTCCTCAATTTCAGCCAAAAAATACCTAAAATCACAGAAAAACACACAAACTCATAGTAAAGTCCAGAAATGTAAATTTAGCATAAAAACCAATGAAAACATCCCTAAAAGTAACTAGATCATACTAAAAACTACCTAAAAACAATGCCAAAAAGCGTATAAATTATCCGCTCATCAGTCATCATCCACCGGTATACTTCGACGACCTAAGCGAAGCCCTGTTAGTTCTACTCGTCAGATGGCAATGCTTGAACCCTTCATCAGTACTAAAACGGACGTCCAGTTCCTTCTTAATATTTGGATGGAGCCAAATCGTGAGGTTGTCGCACCCTTCACAAATGTCCTGCATCATCTGTTGAAGTCGCCTAGCTATCCAGTGATCATAGATCTTCCTGATCAAGATATCATATTCCCTATCCCATATAAATTTCTCCTACACAAAGTAATTCAACAACATTAGTTAGCCAAAATTAAATACAGTTAAAATATAATTAGTTCAATAACATTGGGTTCTTACCGCCCATTTCTGAAACCATCTCTCTCTGGTCTCAATAGGGATCGTCGTATAGCTCGACCATGGGTTGTTGTAAATGGAATTGATCACATTGGAGATCTTCCGTGTACATGCATTGTTGTTTGGTGCAAACCTATCAATAAAAAACTTAAGATTAGCAAACACATAAAAACACATAAAACTTAACAAATTCAAAAATAGATTGCGGATGAAAAACATTAATACTACTCACGCCTGCATGCCATTAGGCCAAATCATCATCCATACGACCGGCGGTGGTGGATGGGAATTTACCTGGGACACATTAGAGAAATCACCCACCGTGGTCTCTGTCGTTGAAGTTGGAGCGGGTGTAGTAGAAGGAAGCACGTAGTTGGAGTCAGGGGACCATGATGAAACTGCAGGGTCGATGAGGTAGTTGGGGTAGAGGGCGATGATTGAGAAGTCCTTGGGAGCCCATGTGAAAACCCTCCCTCTACTACAACCACGAAATTAACTCGTGACACCTCTGCTACCTGTCGTCATGTCTGCAAAGAGAATACTAATCAACGCTAATCAGCATATATACAACACAAATCCTTTAATATTTATATTATTTCAAAAAAAATTTGACATGACCTCCCCTAAAATTGGACATATATCCACATTTACGGTTCCCACAAATCCAACCAATCTCAATCCACAACATCAGTGTTCCGAGGGTTACCTGAAACTGTAGGTCGATCTCGGACGAGATCTAAGGTGGTGGCTGGAGCTGACGTGTCCGACTTATTGGACTTGGTAGTGATGCTGATCCTTTGTCACCGGAGGGTGCTGGTACCTGCAAGAGACTCCGATGCTTAAGTTAGCATGTGGTTTAAGCAGGTTTTTAGTAGAATCCGAGTATGAGTTATACCTGGGTGCTCCAGTGTATTTATAATGGTGTAGAGTGACCTTTTCTGGAGATAAGATTAGTTATCTTATCTTATCTTTGAGTGGAGTTATCTTATCTTTTAAGGGGGATCGCCTTATCTTTCTAGGCCTTTTCCGTCTTCAGATGTGGGCCGTGTTCCTTTGTTTCGGGCCTACTTGGGCCTCTATAGCGATTCGGCCGAACTCTTTATGAAGAGGTTAGGTGATTCTAACCTGAAGAGATCGGTCGACTTGTCTTTAATCAGCCCGGGTCATACAGCTCGACCCAGGACATGAACAGTGCCCCTGCTTGAGCTCAGTCTTCTTTTGAGGTTGTGTCTTTGTCAGACTTTGACCCCTTTTTGGGAAAGTCGAGCTCGAGCATTGTTGATCCCGTTTTTGCAGAACTCCTAGTGAGTTTTTGGATGTAGAGCATTTTTGTCTCACTCCTTTTTAATTGGAACGCATGTTTTGCGTTTCCTTGGAAACGTGCGAAGGTTTAAATACTCATTAATTCTTTGCCATTTCCTTTTATTTCCCTCTTTGCATCTTCATTTGAATTTCACAACTTCTCCTTTCAGTTTCCCTTCTCCGAGCTTACTGTAACTTTTCCTTTTCTCTTTGCTCTTCTGTTTCTGTATTTTTGCGCTTTCCCTTGCTTTGAAGAGGCGATCGTTTGGTGTTGGTTGCTTCAATCTTTGATCGGTTATCGTCTCATCCCCTTTGTAGGTTGGTTTTTCTTTCTTCTCGCTCTCTTTTTCTACTTTTCACGTCTGTTCTTTTTATCTTGCGTTGCTTGGACCGAAAAGGCTTGACTTTGTTTTGGATTTGTGCTGGAGAGTTTGAATCTTTCTACGTTGTCATGTCTGATCGTGTCTTTAATGCGTGTTTTGATAATGTCTTCGATTTGTTTGTTTGTTTCGGTCTCTGTCCTTTTTCATGCATAAATCTCTTTCTGTTTGTAGCTTTGGGATAATGATCTGTTTGATTTGAAAAAGGTTGCATCTTTGATGATTTTCACTTGGCATGTTTGATGTTGATAGTTCCCTTTGTTGATAAACTGTGAAAAGATGGTAACTTTGATGACTTTTTGTGATTTGTGACTTTCTTTTTTGGAGTGTCGCTGTTGAAGGGGGGTTGTTTTCCTTTTGAGAGATGTCGGAGCGTAGACTATAGATTTTTCCTGAATCCTTACTCTGTTGCTGCCTCCAAAGGATGCCCCTGGACCTTGGTGTAAGTCCTAGGGTCTCCTTTTCGCTGTTGTCTCTGGATTCTAACATCTGTATGCTTTAGTTTAAGTTATATCCCTATTTGCCCGAGCTGTTCTCTTGATTTGTCCGAGCTGTTGATTAGTAACCCATTTTTATTTTTTTTAATGTAGGACTAGTTGACCCCTGTTTTCTCGCAAAAATATTTATCGAGACGTCCTCCAAAGTCCCCGAGGGCATGTCTGACTGGCTGGACTCCCTCGTCTTAATGTGCGTCTCAGTGGTTAACTCTGAATATTGCGTGCAGCTTAGGAAACATCGCCGGATTTGTAGTAGTAGAGATCAGGAGAAGAACTACGAGTTGGTAGCGCCTGACCCTGACAAGAGGGTTTGTTTTCCTTCTCTGACCCAGGGGTAACGCCCCTTCTTTTTTGCTTACGACTACTTTTTTTAGCCAAATGAACATTACCATTCCTTTTACCTCCTTCGAGACCGACTTGTTGTGGTCCTGTAATGTAGCTCAATCCCAACTCCATCCGAACTCATGGGGCTTCATTAAGATCTTTCAGTTGTTGTGTCAAGAATTGGATGTCAAGCCTTCTCAAACTCTCTTTCTTTACCTCTTTGTTTTGACTAAACCTGGGATTTCTGCAAAAAAAAGAAGGCTTCTTGGGTTTCTTTCCGGTCTGCCCAAGGAAAGAAAGTGTTTGCTATGTATGATGAGTCCTTTAGGGACTTTAAGAACTATTATTTCAAGGTCCGAGCTGTTGAGGGAGCTCGGCCTTTTTTCTTAGAGGCGAATAATGAACATGCCTTCCTTTTATGTTGGCAAAAGAATGTTGTAATATCTAGGTATTCGTGGGAGATGCTGGATGAGGTCGAGCAGGTCTTTGTGAATGTGTTGGAGGAGAATTGGGGGCAACCTCCCCATCTCGACACAAAGAGGTTTTTAGGGGACCCCTCACTTCTCCGAGCTGAATTGGGTAGTTTGCCAATTTCCTTTCTTACTATTTTTTGGTTGTTTATTTTGTTAATTTTATCTCTTTCCTCTAATTATGACTTGACTTTGCTGGCTTCCCTTTCAGAGATGTTAAAGAATGCAGACTCTATGAAGGCCTTTAAAAAGGCGAGGAAAGCGACCGCGGCCCAAAACATCTCAGTCCGGGCTGCGGGGGAAGGTTCTTCTCAGGTTCCCCCTAAGAAACTGACCTCCGGCGGTCCTGGGCTAAGGAAGGTTATCCCTACTCCTCAGGTTTATTTGGTTGATCCTCCCCGATCAACTTCTGGTGCTACCTCTTCTCCCACTGCTGGCCCTCCACCAAAAAGACAGAAAGCTGTTGAACCCTTTGATTTGGATGCCCCAGATTTTGATGATGTGGGGTTTGTCAACCATCAAATTGCTTCTTATGGTGTTATTCCTATGGATGATGTATCCATTCTTCGCCATCTGGATTTTATTACCCGAAATAGCGTTAAGATGGCGCACATGGGAGCAGCCTTATTCCGGACTGCTCAGGATGTTCTGGTTTATGCGACGAAGGCTTTTATAGAGGAGGCCAAGTCGGAGTATGATAGGATCAAAGTTTTGAAGGAGGAACTGGATGTAAAGGTGGCAAAGCTGGAGAAAGATTTGGAAAATGAGAAGGCTCGGGCTACTGCTGCTGTGGCTTCTGCAACTCTGGCTGAGGAGATGGCGCAGAAGCAAAAGGAGAGCTATATCTGTACTTATGGCAATTTGCTGGAGGCCAGGGAGAGGTTAGAGTCTGTTCAAGCTGATTATACTGAGCTCCAGGGTCATCTTATGGGTAGTGTGACTACTGCCTATGAGAATTTGAAGGCTCAGGTTCGAGTTCTTGCTCCCGAGCTCGACCTGGCTCTCTTCAGTTTGGACAATTTTGTGGAGAATGGTAAGATCGTCCCGGCCCCAAATGAAGATGATGACGATGTAAACCCTCCTCCTGCACCATCAGCCAAAGCTTCTGTTGCCCCAACTTCCCCAACTCCTGCAGCTGAGGTCGGCCATCCCGAGTCAGATACTGATGTTCAGATCCTGAACCGGACGGATGGAACCGTTGATGATGTCCCGCTCGTGACTCATCCTCCTTCGCCTCGAGATGCCACCACTAGGGAGTCTTTGAATCCTTTGTAGTTTCTAATTTGTTTTTGTATCTTTATGGCCCAGCTTGTGGGTCTTTGAACTCTAGTTTTTTTGTAACTGAGCCCGGTGTGGCTTTTGACACTTTTAGTTGCTTTTCTTAGCAGCTTTATTTAGGAAAAACAAAAATGCTTTTGAACTCTTTGAGGTCGACCTTTCGGGTGGCCCTCGGAGTCTTTATAGTAGCTTTGTTCCTCTTGATATGTTTTATTCGCAGCTTTCGGTACTTCCTGGAATCTTTAGAGTGTTGGAGCTTTTTGTCGTCCGACCTCTTGTTTTTTTATTGCCTTTGCATTTGTTTTATTTCCTGCTTTAGTCAAAGTGACCTTTGAGGCTAGCTTTGTTCGACTACTTTTTAGTATTCTCATAGAACACTTGTAAACCGATTTAGGTGAGGTCGTGGCTTTTTGGGTCGAACTGTGTCCCTTCTAGCACACGCTTTCTACTGGTCGACTTCTCTTGTCAAACCTTCTCGAGTTATTTCTAGTAATCCATTTTTAATTGGACCTCTCCAGGTCTCTTTTTATGGTTTTACTTTTTATAACTCTGTCGCTTTAATCTGTTTGGTCCGATCTCTTTCATGTCGGTCCTTCTCAAGTTATTTTTAGTAATCCATTTTTAGTTGGACCGTCTCTTTTTATAGATTACTTTTTATAACTTTGTAGCTTTAATCGGCTTGGGCCGACTTCTTCATGTCGATCCCTTCTAATTTATTTCTAGTAATCCATTTTTAGTTAGGACTGGCCAGGCCTCTTCCTATGGATTACTTTTTATAATTTTTGTCGCTTTGATCGGCTTGGGCCGACTTCTTCATGTCGATCCCATCTAAGTTATTTCTAGTAATCCATTTTTAGTCAAGGCTGGCCAGGCCTCTTCCTATGGATTACTTTTTATAACTTTTGTCGCTTTGATCGGCTTGGTCCGACTTCTTCATGTCGATCCATCTTAAGTTATTTTTAGCTATCCATTTTTTCTCGAACCTCGTCAGACCTCTTTCTATGGATTACTTTTTATAACTTTTGTAGCTTTCGTGTCGATTGGTCCGACTTCTTCATGTTGGTCTGTTTGAAGTTATTTTTAGTAATCCCTTTTTGTGGATTACTTTTTATAACTTTTTGCATTAATCTATTTTTATCGCTTTTTCATCTTGCCGACTTTGTAGAAATCGGGTGGTGAGTTTGGTTCTCACTTGGCCGACCTTGTCGAAGTCGGGCGGTGAATTTGGTTTTCACCTTGCCGACCTTTGTTGAAATCGGACGATGAATTCGATTTTCACCGTGATCGGGCAGTGAGTTTGGTTTTCACATTGCCGACCTGTAGCTTTGTAATCGGGCGATGAATTTTTGCGTTCAAATTAATGCGTCTTGGTAGTGAGATTTTGTAGAACATCTAAAAAGTTTTATTCAAGTAGAAAATAGACATATAGGCATAAAAATATATACATGTGGGTGCTTACCCTTTTAGATCTTGGTTTGGTGCCTCGTTAAAAAACCTTTTCAGGAAAAACAGTGCACCTTGGCCTAAGATCCTAACTATAATACCTTCTTAGGTTGTAGGCATGTCATGACCTTGGTAGCTCTCTCCCCTCGAGTTCGGACACCCTGTAGTAGCTTTTTCCTAGTACCTCTGTGACTCGGTAGGGTCCTTTCCAGTTAGCTGCTAGCTTCCCCTCTCCTAGTTGACTTGTTCCGATATCATTTCGAATTAGGATGAGGTCGTTGTTGACAAAACTTCGCTGTACTACCTTTCGATTGTATCTTGAGGCCATCCGGCATTTTAACGCCTCCTCCCTGATCCGAGCTCTTTTCCGGATTTCTGGAAGTAGGTCGAGCTCTTCCCTTTGAAGTTGGGAGTTGGCCTCTTCGCTTCGCTGTAGAAGATCGTTCTGGGGGATCCTTCTTCAATTTCCACTAAGATCATTGCCTCTATTCCGTAAGCTAGTCGAAAGGGTGATTCCTTCGTCGTGGAGTATAGAGTTGTCTGATATGCCCATAGGACTTGTGGGAGCTCTTCAGCCCAAGCTCCTTTTGTGTCCTGTAGTCTCCGTTTTAACCCGGCTAGTATGACTTTGTTGGCAGCTTCTGCTTGTCTATTAGCCTGGGGGTGTTCTACGGATGTGAATTGGTGCTTTATTTTCAAGTCAGCTACCAACTTCCTGAATCATGCGTCTGTAAATTGAGTGCTATTTTCTGTGGTGATGGAGTGGGAAACCCCAAACCTTGTGACAATATTTCTGTATAAGAACTTTCGACTTCTTTGAGCAGTGGCATTAGCTAGGGGCTCTGCCTCAATCCATTTTGTAAAGTAATCAACCCTTATAATGAGGAACTTGACTTGTCCTGATCCTTGGGAAAAGGGTCCCAGGAGGTCGTGTCTGCACTTTGCGAACGACCAAGGTGATGTTACGCTAATGAGTTCCTCTGGTGGGGCGATATGGTAGTTAGCATGTTTCTGACATGGTGGACATGTCTTTACAAACTCTGTTTCTTCCTTTTGTAAAGTCGGCCAGAAGAATCCGGCTCGGAGGAATTTTTTGAAGAGAGCTCGTGCTCCGAGATGGTTGCCACATATGCCACTGTGTATTTCTTCCAAGACCTCTTTTGTGTTGGAGGTCGGCACACATTTTAATAGGGGTGTTAAGATCCCTCTTTTGTATAGAGTGTTGTTTATGATGGTGTAGTATTGTGCTTCTCGTCTTAGTTTCTTCGCCTCCTTCTTATCTGTAGGGAGTGTCTCTGATTTGAGGTAGTTGATTATGGGGTCATCCATCCAGGATCCTATCTTGATATGGCTAAGGACCTTTTCTTCCTCTGAAATTGATGGAATTCGTAGTATTTCCTGGATGAGGCTTCTATTATTGCCCCCTGGTTTGGTGCTGGCAAGTTTTGAGAGTGCATCAGCTCGAGCATTCTGTTCCCGAGGTATATGGCAGACCTCATATTTCCCGAGTTGTCCGAGATGTTCTCTGGTTTTGTCCAGGTACTTTTTCATGGTGGGATCTTTAGCTTGGTAGCTTCCTTCTATTTGTGAGGTGACTACTTGTGAATCGCTGAAGATGATAAGCCTTTGAACTCCCACCTCCTTAGCCAGCCTCAAACCAGCTAGTAATGCCTCGTATTCGGCCTGGTTGTTTGAAGTAGGGAACTCAAATTTTAGGAAGAGTTCCATTTGGGTTCCCTGGTCACTTTCTATTATCACCCCCGCACCACTCCCGGTTTTGTTTAAAGAGCTGTCTACATAAAGATTCTATTTTGTAGGAGTTCCTGGGGTGTCAGTGTATTCAGCGATGAAGTCGGCCAAATATTGTGACTTAATGACCGTCCGAGTATCATATTGCAGATCGAACTCAGACAGCTCAACTGGCCACTGTAGAATTCTTCCAACTAAGTTTGTCTTCTGTAGAATGCCTTTTACGGGCTGGTTGCTCCGAACTTTGATGGTATGAGCTTGAAAATATTGGCGGAGTCGTCGAGAGGTTAGTATGTAAACATAGGCGAACTTTTCTATTTTTTGGTAGTTCAGTTCGAACCCTTGTAGGGCTTTGCTGATGAAGTAGATGCGTTGTTGTCCACTTTCTTCCCCTCTGACTAGTGTTGAGGCTATTGCCCGATTTTCTACTGCGAGGTACAATACAAGTGGTTCTCCTTCCTGTGGTCGAGTTAGAATAGGTGCTTGTCCCAGGAACCTTTTGAAATCTTAGAAAGCTTGTTCGCACTCTGTTGTCCTCAAACCTCTTTCCCTTCCTTAAAGTGGCATAGAAGGAGAGAAATCTTATCGCCGATCCGGCTAGAAATCTGGACAAGGTTGCCAGTCTTTCGTTAAGTCGTTGTACCTCTTTGACACAGGTCAGACTCTTCATGTCAAGTATCGCCCGGCATTTATCCGGGTTTGCCTCAATTCCTCGTTGTGTTAACATGAAACCCAGGAATTTGACAGCTTCTACTGCGAAGGTGCACTTTGCAGGGTTAAGTCGCATGCCATGCTTTCTTATGGTGTCGAACACTTGGGCGAGTGACAAACCCCAATTTGACGGTTTATCTTGTATTGATTTTAGGGGATTTTATAACCTTTTACCCACATTTATTCAATGAAATAGCATGGTTTTATAACTTCTCCTTTAATTGTGCTTAAGAGTGAAAACATGCTTTTTAGGTCTTAAAATGAATAAATTTAATTCACCTTGATTCCATTAGATGCCTTGATATGTTTGCTAAGTGATTTCAGATTTAGGAGGCAAAGATTGGATCAAGGGAATGAAGAAAGAAGCATGAAAAGTTGGAGAACTCATAAAGAAATGAAAGAACCGGAAAGCTGTCAAGCCGACCTCTTCGCACTTAAACGACCATAACTTGAGCTACAGAGGTCCAAATGATGCGGTTCCAGTTGGGTTGGAAAGCTAACATCCGGGGCTTCGAAACGATATAAGATTTGCCATAGTTGCTACAAGTATGGTGGCGCGCACGCGCATAGTACGCGCACGCGCCGTTGCTGCCACCTAGTCCACTTGAAGCAAAACGTGGCCAGCGATTTTAGAAGCCTTGTGGGCCCAATCCAACTCATTTCTGATGCTATTTAACCCAAGGAGTGAAGAGGGAAACACATGTTAGTTACCATTAGTATAGTTTAGTTTTAGAAGTAGTTTCTAGAGAGAGAAGCTCTCACTTCTCTCTAGGATTAGGATTAGGATTAGTTCTTAGATCTAGGTTTTAATCTTTGCTTTCTTCTACTTCTACCTTTCAATTTCTTGTTGTTACATTCATCTTCCTCTATTCTTTTCTTGTAATTTCCTTTATGTTGTTCTTATATTTTGTTGTAGATCTAGTATTGTTCCTTCTACATTCTTCCAATTCAATAAGAGGTAATTCATAATAAATGTGTCTTCTTTGCTTTTCTATTGTTGATCTCTTGTTTTTGTAGTTGTAGATTCCTTTAATCCTTGCATTTAATAATGTTTACTTTTATTGCACTTTATGTGTTTGATGAAATGTCTCTTTTAGTTTTAGTGTAGATTTTGTTCCTCTTGGCCTAGGTAGAGTAATTAGTGACACTTGAGTTATCTAATTCCTTTGTTGATTGATAATTGAAGAGATTGCTAATTGGTTTGGAGTGCACTAAAGCTAGTCTTTCCTTGGGAGTTGGCTAGAACTTGTGGCTCAAGTCAATTCATCCACTTGACTTTCCTTTATTTAGTAAGGGTTAACTAAGTGGTAGCAATGAACAACTCTCATCACAATTGAGAAGGATAACTAGGATAGGACTTCTAGTTCTCACACCTTACCAAGAGCCTTTTTTAGTTGTTAGTTCACTTTTCTTGCCATTTATAATTCTTGTCTAAAAATCCTAAAAACCCCAAATATAACTCACAACCAATAACAAAACACTTTATTGTAATTCCTAGGGAGAACGACCCGAGGTTTGAATACTTCGGTTATTAATTTTAGGGGTTTGTTACTTGTGACAAACAATCTTTTGTATGAAAGGATTATTGTTGGTTTAGAAACTATACTTGCAACGAGATTTCATTAATGAAATTCTAAACCGTCAAAAATCCATTCGTCAGCGAGGTCGGGCAATAATGACTCATCACTTTGTGTTTTTACCAACATGTTGTCGTCCACATATACCTCCATGAGTTTCCCAATATGGTCTGCGAAGATCTTGTTCATTAATCTTTGGTAGGTAGCTGATAAACCCATATTTTATGATATATTTTGTGCTTAGTTTGAGTGATTTATTCAATCCTTCAACCACTTATTCATATTAATTGCATGGTTTTACTTTTCCTTCCTTATTATGTGATGTATGTGAAAAACATGTTTCCTATGCTTTAAAATTAATTAATTTAATTACCCTTTATTATCATTCGATGCCGTGATTTGTGTGTTGAGTAGTTTCAGATCTTCTAAGGCAGGAATGACTTAAAGGATGCAAAGGAAACATACAAAAATGGAAGGAAAGCACAAAATGGAGTTTCTGAAGAAATTGGCAGCGACGCGACCGCATGGACGACGCGGCCGCATGCCAAGTGCGAAGAAGCAGCGACGCAGCCGCATGACTGATACGACCGTGCACCTAAAGAAGAACACCTATGAGACCGCGTGACTGACGCGACCGCATGACTGACGCGACCGCGCGACAAGGAAAACTCCAATTGACGCGACCGCGTGACCCACGCGGACGCGTGATAGAGGCCACACACCAGAAATTGCAGAAAACACTCATAGCGAATTCTGAAGCCCTTTTTGGCCCAAATCCAAGTCCAGAAGGCATAGACCAGGGGTTATGAAGTGAGGGAATGCATCCATTCAAGGAGAATCGAATTTTTAGTTACTTTCCATGATTTAGGTTTAGTTGGAGAGAGGTTCTCTCCTCTCTCTTTAGGATTAGGATTTAGGACTTCTCTTAGTTTTAGGAGTGACTCTCGATCCCAGGTTCAATGTTCTTTTACTTTATATTTATCTCTTATTCTCAGATACTTTAATGCTTATATTAGTTATGTTGCCTATTTGGCTTATGCCACATTCATGATGATCTTCTTATTTAATGTTATTTGAGGTATTTCAGTTTAATATTGCCTTCTTTTATTTATGTTATTGATTATTCCCAATCTGAAGACATTTTTATTCCAGTAGATTTAATCTCTTTCCTTTTGGTCTTGGTTAAGAAATCAGTAACTCAGGAGTTATCTTAGCTCAACATAATTGATACCTGTTATCTTTGTTAATTGAATTGAACTTCAATAATCCTAACCTTTTCTTAGGAAATAAATAGGATTCGAAGGTCAAACTAATTAGTCCCTTGACTTTCCTTTGCTTTAGCAAAGGTTAACTATGCGGAATTGAGATTCAACTTTCATTATTGTTGATAAGAATAACTAAGTCTGGACTCCCAATTTCTCATACCTTGCCAAAGGGTCTGCTTTACAGTATTTATTTATTTTAATTGCCAATTAAATTATTTTCCATATTCATTCCTCATTCTTAAAACCCCCCAATTTACAAACTCATAACCAATAATAAGAACATACCTCCCTGCAATTCCTTGAGAAGACGACCCGAGGTTTAAATACTTTGGTTATCAATTTGTTTAGGGGTTTGTTACTTGTGACAACCAAAACATTTGTATGAAAGGACTTTTGTTGGTTTAGTAGCTATACTTGCAACGGAAATTTATTCTGAATTCTAGACCACGCAAAAATCCTCTCATCAAAATGGTGTCGTTGCCGGGGAATTGCAAACGTGTGCCTTACTATTGGTTATTGTAAATATTTTTCAAAAAAAAATATATTTTTCTTTTACTTGTTTATTTGTTTCTCCTTTTTCCCCCTTATTTCTGATAACTACTATGAATTCTCACCCCTCTCGCTTTGAGTTTGGTTCTAACTTTGTTGAAGGAAATAGAAACCACAGCAGGAATATGCATCAAGGTCAGACCAATCAAGGATGGATGGAGCCAAGAGGATCTAATCAACCTTTTAGGCAACAACACCCTCCAAGATATCATGGACAACGACCATTCTACAATGCATACCCAGCTGAAAGATATGGTGGACAACCTTGTAACTACCAACAAGCCCCACCCTGTGCTCAGAGACCATCCTCTCGACATAACTTCGAACCACCACACTCACAAGCTTCTTTTCACCATTCACTACCACATGATCCTTATCCACCCCAACGCCAATCCAATTACTCCCAAGAACCACCACTCCCTTATGCACCATGTCCATATCTACCAAACCAAGAATCACAGGTTCGCTTCGAGGAATCAGTAAACCAGTTCAATGCAACCCTTCATCAACTGGAGCAAGCAATAAATCAATTATCTTCTAGACGTTCGGACACTCAACAGACTCCCATGGCTTCATGTGGAGAATCTAATGAAAAATGTATTGTGAAGAAGACACAAGAAACTCCATTGGACAGCATAGAGCATAACTTCGTACTGGAACAAATAGAGGGCGTTGTCATTGCAGAAGAAGAAGAGTTGGTTGAAGATTTAGGAGATGCCGAACCACCACCTGAATCCAGAGTTGTGGAGAATTCCGTCAAGGAGGTTACAATTGATGCTCAAGAGGATTTTGCACCGCCTCCAATGCAAATATCTTATGAAGAACTGGACGAAATAACCCAGGACGCAGGTTTCCTTGATGATGATGATCACGAGTCCTATTCTCTTAGTGACGAACTTGCATCCGTAAGTGATTTCTTTGAGACAGAAGAATCTTCCCCGAGTGAATATGAAGATGATGCTGAGGTAGATATTTCTCAACCTCCAATATATGACTTGAGCGATGATGAGGGAGAAATTGAAGACTCTGATCAAGATATGGTTGAAGTGGAAGAATTCACAGAAGATTATAAGGGAGTAGAACTTACAGAACCACTGGAAACACCTATCCCAGGGCCATTACCGCCCAACACAAACTACAAGTGGGTAAAATCCTTGCCTTTTATCTTCAATCTTCCACTTGAATATGGTTTGCTTGAAACAGATTGCCGGCTTAGAGCTCTCTGCGGCTTTAAGAGTAAGAGGGAAATGGCTCGTACTTAGAGCGGGTGCACAAGGTTCAATAAGGTTCCACGCTTCAACTCGAAGGCAAGGATTGGTATCATGCTCAATTGAATGGATCACGGAGAACGTTTGGTCACCGTGGTGAGAATCTACTTTTTAAACCGCCCGGATGGAAACATGTAGATCAAGACGGAGGCGGATTTAAAAGCAAAGCTTGGGATCACAGATTCTATGCTGACATTCGTCACTCCGGGAGCCTGAGAATCTGTTTGAAGCTGATCAGAAGCTTTAGATGCCTAGTTTAGGACCCCGGAGGCTATTGGCATTCCAAGCATTGGTGGAGATTTTTGGATGAATTTAAACATAAGCCACCATAACAGGATGTTCATCCAATGTCCAACTTAAGGACTTTAACTAAAAGTGCTGGGTGGGAGACAACCCACCATGGTATGATCGTTACTTTTTCATTTTTATTTAGTTTTATTTGTTTTCAAGTTTTATTTTATTCTTCATTGAACCTGGAATCATATATAGCAGTCACATTAAGCATTGCATTCTATATTTTGCATAAAAAAATAAATAAAAATAAAAAATAAAAAATACGCACGCGACGCGGCAGCGTCACTGACGCGTCCGCGTCACCAGTGCGTTGGGTAGAAAAGAAATGAATAGAGATTCACGCGAGAGCGTGGCTGGAGGCGTGCCAGTGGCACAAATCGTCCCACGCGACCGCGTCGCTGACGCGTCCGCGTCACATGGGCATAATGGCCTTCCACGCGACCGCGTGCCCCACGCGGCCACGTGCCCTGATTTTCGACGTAAAAAGGGTGCACCACAAATTATTGTGCGAGAGTGGTGCTGGATTGATGTTGGACGCACAATTCCTATCACATGACCGCGTCGCCGACGCGTCCGCGTCATTCATTTCTGAAGCCCACTCACGCGATCGCATGCCCCACGCGATCGCGTCACCCCAAATTCGGCAAAAATACAAATTCGAACAGAGAGTTGTGCGAGCGCGAGGCTGCCCTCGCGCCAGTAGCATAACCTAAGTCACGCGTCCGCGTGACCGACGCGACTGCGTCAACTGAATTAAAGCGCAATCACGCGAACGCGTGTTCCACGCGGCCGCGTCGCTTGTGCCGCACAGCTCAATCCTAATTTGCCAAATATCTTATCTTTTCCTCTCCCAATCCTAATTTTTCCCTCCCTCCTCTAATACTCACTTCTTTCCCTTCTCAATCTTCTTATCTTTCATTTTATTTATTTGCATATTTCATTCATTGCATTTTAATTTAGTGCATATTTTTCTCTTCTTTTCTAAATTTTTTTTATTTTTCCTTTGGTGTTGATTTTCTTATTTAACTGTTGCATCTTCTCTGGTATAATTTTTAGTGACTTGTTTTACAATGTTGGGTGATGCTATTTTTCTGTCAATGTCAATCTTTTATGATGCCTGTATTCCTTTTGCATTGACATGAACTTACATTGTCTTTCATTATCCACTCTCTTCCCCATTGTTGTACCTTTTGTACCACTGGCATGCCATGGCTTCTATTGTTTTCTCACGTACATGTTGAAGCTTCCATGTAAATGAGACCCTTATCATTTGGCATTAACCCATCCATACTTCATTTATTTTCTTCTCCTTATTTCTGGGTTACTTTTCTTTCCTTTTTTCTTTCAGGATGGCCACCTGGAGGGAAACCGGAAGACGTTTACATGGGAAGACAAGACAAGTTTGGAGAGAAGCATCAATTGGAACACCCCCCCGCCCACCTGTACATCTCAGCATGCACCGAGGACGGTGCAACCTTTAAGTGTGGGGAGGTCGATACCGATCTCTACAGGTTAGTTAGTCCTTTCTCAACACCAATTTTTGTTTTTCATTGTTGCATTTGCATGTTTGTTTCTTTTTGTGCATATTTTACCACTTGATTAAAGTAATATTTTCTTTTTCAAGAAATTTTTATAATATTTCACTAATTTGAATAAAACTTTTTGAAAAATTTGTTTGAAGAAATCTAATTTTGGAACATAGTTTAGAGTTCGAACACACAAAACCAGTGAGATTTTGAGCCTATTTGATTGGTTGCATTTTATCAACCAATATTTTATTTTTGGTGTGTGTTTCTCTCTCTAAAATTGTGATCTTTGTCGTGCTTAATTCTATATTTCCATTATTTGATATATGCATGCACTTATATGATTGAGGCCTTGTTTCACTGAGCTTACATACCCTTATGGCCTTACCTTTTATTATCCTTTGCAAACCCATGTTGAGCCTATTTTACCCCTTGTTCTTTACTTTAGCTCATCACTAACTCTAAGCGGAAAACAATAATGTCCCTAATTTGAATCCTTGATTAGCTTAGACTAGTGAGAATGCTCATGAATTAAGTATGGGGAAAAGTATGTTTGGAAACGTTTAGTTTAGGAATTGAGTATGTTAGACTTTGTGTGAAAATATGAAAAATGTTAAGAACTTGTTTATGCATTCAAAACCTTAATCATATGCATTGAAAAAAAAAGCAAGTAATAAAAGGGGACAAAATGCCCCAGAGTAAGTGATGGTATCAATGCATAAGAGTTGCACTCAAAACTTGGAATGCATAAATATGTAGTAAAGACAGTTAATGGGAAGTTGGATTTTGTATTTTAATTAAATGAATTGTCTTGAGTTAGGTGGAAAGTTTATGTTAATTAAGGATTCAGATTTTAGTCCACTTGGCCAAATACAATCCTACCTTGACCCTAACCCCATTACAACCCTTAAAAGACCTCTTGATTTGTGTATTGGTGCATTGAATTTTTGTTGATTTTTAGATGAAGAGCAAGCTATAGAAAGCAAGATTAATAGAGAATTGAGAGGATTAACCCTAGACATTTGAGAGTTAGAATGATATACACTACCAGTAAGAGTTCAGCGCTTAATTCTATGTTCCCTGCTTTCATGAGCTATCTTCTTCTTGCGAGTTATTTGTATTGTATTTTGTGATTTGAATTAGTGAAACCCAGTTCATATTTATTCTTGAAAGATTTATTTACTTTTTTACCAAGTAGGTAGAATCATTTTAGTATGTAGTTGCATTCACATTCATAGGTTACATTGCATGAGTCTTGCATTTCCCTACTCATTTATTTGGTTTCCTTGGATTTAGCATGAGGACATGCTATTGTTTAAGTGTGGGGAGGTTGATAAACCCATATTTTATGATATATTTTGTGCTTAGTTTGAGTGATTTATTCAATCCTTCACCCACTTATTCATATTAATTGCATGGTTTTACTTTTACTTCCGTATTATGTGATGTATGTGAAAAACATGTTTCCTATGCTTTAAAATTAATTAATTTAATTACCCTTTATTATCATTTGATGCCGTGATTTGTGTGTTGAGTAGTTTCAGATCTTCTAAGACAGGAATGACTTAAAGGATGCAAAGGAAACATACAAAAATGGAAGGAAAGAACAAAACGGAGTTTCTGAAGAAACTGGCAGCGACGCGACCGCATGGACGACGCGGCCGCATGCCAAGCGCGAAGAAGCAGCGACGCGGCCGCATGACTGACGCGACCGCGCATCTAAAGAAGAACACCTATGACGCGGTCGCATGACTGACGCGACCACACGACAAGGAAAACTCCAATGGACGCGACCGCGTGACCCACGCGGACGCGTGACAGAGGCCACGCACCAGAAATTGCAGAAAACGCTCATAGCGGATTCTGAAGCCCTTTTTGTCCCAAATCCAAGTCCAGAAGGCATAGACCAGGGGTTATGAAGTGAGGGAATGCATCCATTCAAGGAGAATCGAATTTTTAGTTACTTTCCATAATTTAGGTTTAGTCGGAGAGAGGTTCTCTCCTCTCTCTTTAGGATTAGGATTTAGGACTTCTCTTAGTTTTAGGAGTTACTCTCGATCCCAGGTTCAATGTTCTTTTACTTTATATTTATCTCTTATTCTCAGATACTTTAATGCTTATATTAGTTATGTTGCCTATTTGGCTTATGCCACATTCATGATGATCTTCTTATTTAATGTTATTTGAGGTATTTCAGTTTAATATTGCCTTCTTTTATTTATGTTATTGATTATTTCCAATCTGAAGACATTTTTATTCCAGTAGATTTAATCTCTTTCCTTTTGGTCTTGGTTAAGAAATCAATAACTCAGAAGTTATCTTAGCTCAACATAATTGATAGCTATTATCTTTGTTAATTGAATTGAACTTCAATAATCCTAACCTTTTCTTAGGAAATAAATAGGATTCGAAGGTCAAACTAATTATTCCCTTGACTTTCCTTTGCTTTAGCAAAGGTTAACTACGCGGAATTGAGATTCAACTTTCATTATTGTTGATAAGAATAACTAAGTCTGGACTCCCAATTTCTCATACCTTGCCAAAGGGTCTGCTTTACAGTATTTATTTATTTTAATTGCCAGTTAAATTATTTGCCATATTCATTCCTCATTCTTAAAACCCCTAATTTACAAACTCATAACCAATAATAAGAACATACCTCCCTGCAATTCCTTGAGAAGACGACCCAAGGTTTAAATACTTCGGTTATCAATTTGTTTAGGGGTTTGTTACTTGTGACAACCAAAACGTTTGTATGAAATGACTTTTGTTGGTTTAGAAGCTATACTTGCAACGGGAATTTATTCTGAATTCTAAACCACGCAAAAATCCTCTCATCAGTAGCTCCTGCGTTTTTGAGTCCGAATGGCATGACCACATAACAATAGTTTGCCCTTGGGGTTAAGAATGAGGTATTTTCCTGATCGGGTGGATACATTGGGATTTGATTGTATCCTGAATAAGCGTCCATGAATGAGAGGTATTTATATCTGGAGGAGGCATCCACTAGAGTGTCGATACTGGGGAGTGGATAGGGATTTTTTGGGCAAGCTTTATTGAGATCAGTGTAGTCGGTGCACATTCGCCACTTTCCATTTGACTTTTTTACTAAGACAACGTTAGCTAGCCACAGTGGGTATTTGACTTCTCTTATGAATCCTGCCTCCAGTAGAGCCTGTACCTATTCTTCCACAGCTTGGGATCTTTCAAGTCCGAGTTTCCTATGCTTTTGTTGTACTGGCCGAGATCCTGGGTATACTGCCAGCTTGTGGCACATTAGTTTGGGATCTATGACTGGCATGTCTGCGGCCTTCCATGAGAAGAGGTCGACATTGTTTCTTAAGAACTGAATCAGAGGCTTCTTTACGTCCTCATTTAAGGTTGCCTCAATATTTGTTTTGTCCTCAGCGTCTCTGATCTGGACTTCTTCGATCTCGCCCTCAGGTTGTGGATGGAGTTCTTCCTGACCTCAAACTCCCCTGAGTTCGATGGTGTGGATTTCTTCCCCTTTGCCTCTGAGGTTCAAACTTTCATTGTAACAGCGTCGCGCTATTTTCTGATCTCCTTTTATCATAGCGATCCCTTCTGGAGTTGGGAACTTCATGCATAGATGTGGAGTTGAAACTACTGCTGCGAGCTGGTTCAATGTTGCCCGGCCTATCAGGGCGTTTTAGGCTGAGCTTACGTCGACTACAATGTAGTCTATGTTGAGTGTCCTTGATTGGGTTCCTTTTCCGAAGGTTGTGTGTAGTGAGATGTATCCAAGCGGTTGGATTGGAGTGTCTCCTAGTCCAAACAAGCTGTTTGGATGTGCTCTGAGCTCTTTCTCTTACAGGTCGAGTTTATCGAAGGCAGGTTTAAACAAGATATCCGCTGAGCTTCCTTGGTCAACCAGTGTGCGGTGGAGGTTAGCATTGGCCAATATGATAGTGATGGCCATAGGATCGTCGTGTCTCGGGATGATGCTTGCCGCGTCTTCTTGGGTGAAAGTAATAGTAGGAAGGTCGGGTGATCCTTCTCCTCCCACGACATGATATACTTCTTTAAGGTGCCTTTTGAGATATGATTTTGAGATCCCCCCCTCCTGCGAATCCTCCATTTATCATATGAACGTGCCTCTCCGGGGTGCGAGGTGGTCGTTCTCCTCGTCCGACATCTTCGTCCCTTCTTCTTTTTCAGGGCTCATCCGATTTGTTGGCTAAATACCGATCTAGTCGTCCTTTTCTTACCAATTTCTCAATAACATTTTTTAAGTCGAAGCACTCATCGGTAGGATGTCCAAAGATTCAGTGATATTCATAGTATTCTATCTGATTTCCTCCTCCTTTCTTGCTTTTGAGTGGGTGAGGTGGTGGGATCTTCTCGGTATGGCATACTTCTCGGTAAACGTCCACAAGAGACACCCGAAGGGGGGTGTAGTTGTTGTATTTTTTAGGCTTCTCACCGTATTGATCTGCTTTTTCCTTGGACTCTTTATCTTTATCCCGGGAGGAGTAGGAGAATCCGGATTTTGAAGTCTCTCCTAGTCGAGAGTTTTCCTCCATGTTGATGTACTTCTCAGCTCGTTCCTGCACTTCATTCAGAGATGTTGGATGTTTCTTTGATATGGAGTGACTAAAAGGTCCTTCTCGCAGGCCATTGATGAGACCCATAATGGCTGCTTCTGTTGGTAGGCTTTGTATGTCCAGGCATGCTTTGTTGAACCTCTCCATGTAGTTACGAAGACTCTTTCGATCTCCTTGCTTGATCCCTTATAGGCTTGGGGCATGTTTGGCTTTGTCCTTCTAGATGGAAAATCGGGCAAGAAAATTCTTGGCCAAGTCATCGAAACTTATGATGGATCTGGGGGGCAAAGTGTCGAACTACTTAATTGCTGTCTTTATTAGGGTTGTTGAGAAGGCTTTGTATCGAATAGCATCTGAGGCGTCGGTGAGATACATTTTACTTCTGAAATTGTTGAGGTGATGGCTTGGATCCGATGTGCCATCGTACGGGGTCATGTCGGGAGCTATGAAGTCCTTTCAGACTTTGGCTTTCATAATCTCTTTAGTGAATGGATCTTGATCTTTGTGGGAGCTATCTTTGGGATCAGGCTGGATGGTTTTTGTTTTAAGGTCAGCTTCCAGTCATGCAAAACTCAATTAAATTCACAATATTTCCAATAGAATATATTAACTTGTTTATACTATTGTATACATTTATAAGGACATCATATATATTGATATTTAAATCTCAAAGAATGTCATTATATCATTATATGTAATGTTAATTATTTTACATTTATTTGAAAATATAGGGAATTAAGTTAAATTTCACCAAGATTTAAAAAATAAGTGTTAATTATTACCTTAAAATAAATGATTTCTTCAATAACTATACATATGAATTAGAATAATCCTACAAATAATGTACTTACATTGACATAGTAAATTAGTACAACCTAATATTTTAAATCTAGCCTATCTTAACAACTTAAATCCTCTAACTAAAACTAAAAATTAAATCTAACTCGAGGATAATACTAATTATCAACTAAAATACAAATTAGACATAGAGGCATATAATCGAACACTTGGCACGTAAAAGCATCAAATAACAAGAAATAGCACAACTAAGTATTCCTTCAACATCAATTCACACAAATTAGCATCAATGACACAACAATCAGCAGCACATTGCAAAAATTTAGTAGAAAATCAATCAATCCAATACAAACAAATTCAAATTCAAATTCAAGAAATATAACAACATGTTGAACTATATATAAACTAACAGCAATTCTAATTAGAAAAATCCTAATCCTAATATAAATCATCTAACCAGCAGAAAATAATGATAACCAATTCCACTTACTAAATAGAAATTAACATATAACTAAATCTTAAATTAACTTAAACAGAGAAAAAGAGTGATCATGAAACCTTAGCTTCAAACAGAGGAAGAAGAACTCAGGAGAGGTAGATGCAGTGGTAGCGATAGCCGCTGCTGGTGGAGCGCCGCAGCAGTGCTGGACGGCGAGATGAACCGAGAGGGAGAGAAGGAGTCGCAACTAATGCTGGGTTGCGAAGGGGAGAAAATGAAAGAAGGGGTTGGTTTCGGTGAGGGAGAGAGGAGGTGGCGAAAGGAGGCTGTAGAGGAGTTGCCAGCGACGGCGGGGCTAATGGAGCGACGGGGAGAGGAGAGGGTTAGAGAGAGAGCGGGAGAAGAGAGGTTAGAGAGAGTGAGAGAAGAGAATTCGAAATGAAGGGAAGAGAGTTTGCACTTCGAATTTTAGCGCTCGTTACTGTCAGATTTACTGCCGAATAAATCCGACGGTAACGCATTGCGGGTCACCAAACGCAGCGTTACCTTAATTAGGTTTATTGGCAGAAAAATTCGTCGGTAAATACCATACTATATTTTGTGTCTATTTTTTTCATTTTTCCTCCAATTATTACCGGTAAATTTACCGTCAGAAATGAAAATTCGCCAATAAATCCGATGCTAATGTGCGATGCTAAATCAAACAGTATTCAATATTTTTGACATAAAAATTTCTAGACGTATCATTTATGACTCCATTACAATACAGTCAATTCAATGATCTCAATAATACAACATTTTATTAAAATTGACACTAGAACTATCACCAAAAGACACAAGACATGCTCACAGGACCACAAGTGCAAAAACTTGATTCAATCAATCAAAAAATACATCTAAATAACTTTTGGATCCAAATATTGCATCAATATGTTTAATGTTTTAAATGACACAAGAATTCCCAGACTTGTCATATACAACTTCATTTAACGTAGTCAGCTCAATGATCTTAATAGCACAATATTTTATTGAATTTGACACCAGAACTATCACAAAATGAAACAAGACATACTCACAACACCATAAGTATGGGAATTTGACTCAATCAACAAGAAAAATACATCCAAATGTGTTATAGATCAAAAAATGCATTAATATGCTGTAAATGGTACAGGAATTCCTAGACTTATCAAGTATGACTTCATTACCACACAATCGGTTCATTGATATCAATAGCATAACATTTCATTAAAATTGATGCTGGAAATATCACCAAATGATACAAGACATGCTCATGGGGCCACAAGTGTAGAAACCTAACTCAACTAGAAAATACCTCCAATTGATTTTTTTTATCCAAAAATTGTATCAATATGTTATAAATGACACATGAATTCTTAAACCTATTATATATGACTTCATTACCGCACAGTTAGTTCAATAATCTCAATAGTATGACATTTCATTGAAATTGACATAAAGAACTATCACCAAATGACACAAGACATGCTCACAGGGCCACAAGTGCAGAAACTTGACTTATTCAACCAGAAAAATACATGCAAATAACTTTTGGATCCAAAAAATGTATTAATGTGTTGTAAAGGACACATGAATTTCTAATCCTATCATACATGACTTCACTACCACAAAATCAACAAATACAATCAAGTATTGTTCCTAATTTGCTATTGTTTTGTGAGAACACAAATAGAATCTACCAAATGTATAAAAGCACAAGAATCTATTGTTTCGCGAGAGAGAATGCGGGATTAAACAATCGATTTGAAATACAGAGAGACCAAAAACACAAGAAATCGATGATTTACTTACTTTTATGCTTTGTTGTTTTGCGTTTCGGTGTTGTTTTTGACTGAGTATATGATACGAGCCTTGATTGTGAGAGATTTTTGTGTGTGGTTTTAGTATTGATTGAGAGTGAGAGAAGAAACGATTTTTTAAAAATGTATTCATAATTCAAAGTGCGATATGCAAAACGTTTCTGTTAGTGGGTGAGTTGGAGAGTGGTTTACATGCACTTATTATTATATTAGTTTTTGTTGTATTTGGATTAATTTTGTTGAATTTAATTGACAAAAAAATTTGAATGTATAACAGAATTTTTTTTTAATAAAAGAAATTATATGATTGTTGCAATTTTTTTTTTTCTACTTTAGTACAAACAAATGGTTCAATTTTAATCATATAACTAGTTGATATGTCATGTCACTTTAAGATGCAACTAATCATTTTGTGACAAATAACGGTAATCTGTCACATAGTGTTTAATGTGACATAATTATCTAATTGGCACTATTAATTTAATTTATAATTATATTTTTTTAAAAATTAATATGACTACCATTTTTTGAATACCAATTTAAAGAACATAAGAAGCAATTTGAGTATTAATAACCCTGTTGTATCAGGTGTTGTACAATTCCTGAAGCGTTTGTTGTTAACAAAAGATAATAACAGCGTTTGTACAATTCTTTCATATATGGAGTTTTAGTGCACCGCAATTAAGAAGAAAGTAAAGGAGCATTAAAATTTTGCTTGGACTAAAACTTTTTTGTTTTTATCGTTTTCATTTGAGTCTATTTTATTTTTCGATTAATATTAAATTATCATAAAATTATGATAAAAATAAAAAATTAAAAGACTTGAAAAGACAATAATATTATTTTGGAATTAATTTTAAGAGCCTAAAATATCTTTTAATATTAAGGTTATTTAATTTGAATTAAAAAATTAATTTAATCATAAAAAAAGTAAAATAAGTCTGTAATTAATTTTAAAAAGACAAAAGTATTTTTTTAAGATAAGTATTATTTGATTGTTTTTAAATTTAAAATTTATATTTGAATTTAGGTTTAATTACTCTGTTGTTGTCTATAGTTTCGCAAAATTTTCAATTAGGTTCCTACACTTTTTTTTCTTTTAATTGAATCCTTATACCATATTAAATTTTTTAATTAAGTCCTTATTAACGGTAAAAATAAGAAAAACGTTTATAAAATATAAACTTACTAATTTACCCTCACTCCTTCTCTTCTTTCTTTCACCCTCACTTCCGATCCATCATCTTCTTGCCCTCTTTTTCTGTCTCTATCCTTCTTCTACCAACAAGCTCCCTTCTTTCATGGCAGAAATGGTCATACAACACAAATTCAAAACTAAAATTTTGCCACAATTAATTTTTAGGATGATTAAAAATAGAATTTTTGTCATGACATAATCATTTAATTACAAATAAAACACATAATCAAAACTCATAATCAGAATTTTTTTAACACAATCAATTTTGTTTAACATAATCATTGGACAGAAGTAAAACCAATTCAAAAACAGAAGTATAATGAAGCAAAAACAAAATAAAGGTGAAGCAGAATGAAGCAAAAGTAAAATAAAGCAGAAGAAAAGGTAAAAGCAAAATGAAGCAGAACGGAGGCTGAATCTGAGACGGAAAACAACGACAAGGGACACGAAGGAAGCAGTTTGTCGATAACATCTTCCAACAACGATGGCAGCAGCCGTGTCACCCTTCGCCGCCTCACTCTTCCTCAACCCCTTTCTTGCTCCTCGCAATGTGATATCTCTTTTGTGGTCTATCTGTCGTATTGTCTTTCTCTCTCTTGAGGCGTGAAGGGTAGTAGAACAAGGATTCGACGATGCTCCTGTTCGATTGACGCAACAGATTTGGGAAGGTGGAGAAGTCAAATGTGACGGTGTTGGAGGCCGTCTCAAAGGTCAACGCAACAGAGCTAGGAGCTTTTATTCAGTGGAAACCTCAGTATAGTTCCGAGAGCTTTTCTTCAGTGAAAAATGCATGGGTTTGGACCTTCTTCATCGCCAGCATCATTGCCACTTAGCCGCATCGACATCTATGAACTTTTTCAAAGCGATGAATTTTCATCGAATGTTCTCTTTCGCCCGCAGTTTCTCCAACTCCTTCTTCCCTTCAACCCCTTGTGTTTCTGGTCATTGAATCGAGTTTGGGAGGTGTAAGGAGAGGTGGTCGGGATGGAATTGGAGTGGAAGGAAGGGTGTGGTGGAGGTGGGAGGAATGAAGGTGAGAGAGAGAAGCAGGAGCAGAGGAGGGAGACGAAAAGGTGGAAGAACAGTAAAGGGTTAATTTTGTCTTTCTCAAAATAAAAAGGGAGACACAATTTATGAATTTAGAAAAAATTGAGGGAATATTCAATTTAGGAATGTAATATTCCGTTAAATCAAACGGTTTTGTTACGGTAGGGACCTAATTGAAATAAAAAATTGGTACAGAGATCCAATTAAAAGGGAAAAAAGTATAGGGACATAACTAAAAATTTCGAAAAACTATAGAGACCAACAGAGTAATTAAACCTTGAATTTAAAATGATGAAATTATTCCTTCTCAAGATTATTTTAAGATATCTATTTAAAGTTTAATTAAAAAAATAAAAATATCTTTTAGTATTAATGTATTTAAATATATTAAAGATTAAAAATTTAGTATTATAAAATACTATATTTAGGATTAAAATAATAAAAAACCAAAATACCATTTAGTTTGTGTAGGTATATTGGAAGGGAAAAAATGCTTGTATGCGACTAATTACTTGAAAATATTTCTAAATTTACATTTAATTTTAAAATCTAAATTTATATGTATACTGTTTAAAGTGAAATAAATATCTCGTGTAAGAAAATGAATTTAATTATAGTTTTTTTCTAATTTTATAAATTAATTATCTTAAGAATTTTATATCTTAATTTTAATTATTTATATTTTGTTATCTCATTATATCAAAATTTATTTTTATTATATATATTAAAGCAAATATTATGTTGTGATTTTTTTTGTGCTACCTTTGTATCTTTTTATTTAAATATAAATTGATAAAAATAAATATTAATATATAATAAGAATTTCATTTATTTAAGTATTAGAAAGAGAATATGATTTACAAAAATAAAAAATATTGTTGAAATTATTATCGAAAATTTTTAAAAAATATAATTTAAGTAATTTATATACATAATTTACTTAAATATATTTAACTCTCGAATATTTTTCGAAGAGGACGTACATTATGAAAGATTTAGACAAAAAATATATTTAAAAACCAATCCTCGTAATCATTGCTAATTTCATTGCGAAAAAATGAAAAAAAAACACTTTAAATTTAAATGTTGTAAGATAAATAAATAAAAAAATAAATATAAAATATAAAAATATAACTAAGTAATTTTAGTATTAATATTTTTTAATATTAGTATTTTAATATAATTGAGATAGAATATATGTATTTCAATATATAAAGATAAAGAGAGAAGTGTTGTATAAAGGAATGATTTTTTATTTTGTGTATTATGTTTTAAGCTATAAAGTTTTATTTATACATGTATAAATTCATCATTTTTAAATTTTATTAAAGGTTGATTTTCTGTGAGAATTTTAAGTCTTTCTCTTAAAAATTTTAACCACCCATATTATTAATGAATATCCACTGATGCATATCACAACACAAAAGACTATTTTAAGACTTTGGATTCCAATGTTTGAAGACTAAGAATGGATAAAAATTTAATTCTCTGCAAATTAGTTGGATGTTATATGATATTTTTTTTTTCAAAAATAAAGTAAAGAAATATTTGTAAAATAACAATAATAACAAAAATAATAATAAATATATTAAAAAATTAAATATATTTTTGTATTTAATAATTTTTAAAATTTTTAAAATTATTTCTAATATTTAATTTATTCAAATTTATATCAACAATTAAAATAATATTTGTTACGATGGGTAACCGGAAATTAGTGGGTTGGACAAGTTTGGATGGCCCAATCGTCTGAACGATGAAACGTCCAAGTGAGTTGGTGATCCAAGGCCCCCGTCCGACTTATGTAAGGGAGAATGGGGGGTAGTACCTGTAAAGACACTCCGATGCCAAAGTCAGCAAAGGGGCAAAACAGGTCTAGAGAGTATTGGGCTTCTGAGATACCTGAGAGGTGTCAGTGTATTTATAGGGGTGAACCCATAACCACCGCTGAAGTAGTTCCGCCTTTGAGGTGGATAACTGCCCCCTTTATCTTGGGGAGGTTGAGATATGGCTCCTGGAAGTGGGTAGAGAGATTTTAGGGGCAGTTACTCATTTGAATGAGTGATTATCTGCCAGCTAATCTTCGTCCCCGACTTCTTTAGGGTTAGTCGTGGTAAGAACCGACTTCGTAGGAAGGAGGTTGGTATAAGGCGGGGCTCAATCCTTCTGGGTTGGGCCCTTTGTTGGGACCTGGGCCTTATTATTGGGTCAGGGCATGAACAATGCCCCTACTCGAGCCCAATTTCTTTTAAGATTTGGGTTCAAGTATTCTACTCGGGGTCATAACCGACTTGTGAAGGAACCGACGTGATTGTTTGCAACCGACGTGAATTTTCGTGACTTTTGATTTTCACAGTTACGTCTAATCAAACGTCGCGTCCGTTAGGGGTATGCGTAGGTATTAATTACCTTGGCAACGGTGCATTCATTAATGATCGCTTCCATTTTTACCATCATGCCCCTAACGTGCTTATAAGTGCTTCCCCCTTCTTTCGCTGTTTCGTTTCTTCGATTTTTCAAATTTTTCCTTTCATCTGTTTGTGGAACACTTTCGTATCTGTTCGTGGAACACTTTCGTTGAAGGCTTTCATCTTCCTCTACCCCTTTTCATGCAAAGGTTGGTTCTTTCTTCCCTTTTATTAAGTGCTTCTGTTTGCATGCCTTTTATTTTCTTTGGAGAGGGAGAAGATGACGCCGTAGGTTTCTGTTAGATTCCATGCCCCCTTAGGAACTCTCGTTTTTTATTTTTTTTCTTTTTCCTTTGTAGGTTTTCATCGTACCTTAGGAAAAATGTCTTCTGTAGAAGTTCTTGCTCAGTGGGTTGATGTTACGGTCTTGGGGGAGGAACCCTTGGTTGATGCCGAGTTTATCACCAACCTTCGTACTCATCACCATATTTGTACTTCTGAGGAGGATGAGCCAAAGTATGAATTGGTCGTCCCGGGTCTGGAAGACCGGGTTTGTTTTGGGAGGGATACTGAGGAGGTCCCTCATTTTTTCTACATGTATGAAAGAATGATTACCCATTTGGGTGTTTTTCTTCCATTTTCTGATTTTGAAATAGCTGTTTTACGTCACTGCCGAGTTGCTCCTACCCAACTTCACCCTAATTCTTGGGGTTTTCTGAAAATTTACCAGTTTATCAGCCACGCCTTAGATTTTCCGACCTTCTTGAGAATTTTCTTCTATCTTTTCCACATGACCAAGCCCTTCAGTGGGCTAAATAACAAGCAGCAATGGGTGTCTTTCCGAGCCATACAAGGTCGGAGAGTTTTCACACTTTTTGATGAATCTTTTCATGACTTCAAAAATTATTTTTTCAAAGTTCAAGGTGTAGAGGGTCACCACCCCTTTTTCCTGGATGAAAATTCTGTTCCTCGCTTTCCTCTGTACTGGTTGGAGGCCTCCCCCTGTGAGAAATATGGTTTGGATGACTTGGATGAGGTGGAGGCAGCCATTATGGGGTTCCTCCGAGAAGTGTGGGGGAGGGCCCCATATCTGGATACCAAAAAATTTCTCCAGGGGTCGCCGACCTTTGTCCAGGCACAATTAGGTAGCCTTTGTCTTTCTGCTTTGTTTCTGACTTGTATCTTGTTTTTCTGACTTGTCTGACTTTTTTGGCTACTAATTGCTTTTTACAGAGATGGCGAAGAGGAATTCCAGTGAATCTTACCAGAGGGTCCAGGAGGCCAAAGCGAGGTCCCGTTCCAAGACCGGCAGCGCCAGGGTAGCTAGCTCTCCTCTTCCTCTTCATCCCCCTTCTTCTCAAAATTTGGGGACCTCTTCTCGTCCTATTGTTGTTTCCTTTTCGGCCTCTTCTCAGCCGCCCCCTTCCCCTCGATCTTTTCCTGAGCCAGACAAGAAGAAGCGTAAGACTTTAGAGTCTTCCTCTTCTTTTGAAGGTGAGGCTAAGGTGGATGCTCCTGCATTTATCTGGAAACACATCTATCCCCATACCCGTATAGGTATGGATGATGTTTCTGTCAGGAACCACCTCACTATTTTGGCTCAGGAAAATATCAGGGCGGCGGCGATGTGCACTAAGTTTCTTGATATTTTTGAGAAGACTCCTCTTAGCTCTCTGGGTTCAACTTCGAGGGTTGAAGAGTTGGAGGAAAGGCTTCTCATGTATCAGAAACATAAGAAAGGAGTTGAAGGAGGAGGTCGCTAAATTGAAGGAGGAGAGGGATGGCCTTCGGGAGAAGGGGAGCAAGTTACAAGCCCAATGCAATATGGAGGAGGGATTGAGGAAGAAGGCGCAGGAGAGTTATTCGAGCTTGTTCAAGGACCTCGTGGAGGTGAGGAAGGACTTGTTGAATTCTCGGACTGCTTACGCCGAGTTGGAGGACTCTATTGCTGAGGGAGCCGATGAGGCTTGGAGGATTTTTAAGGAGTAGGTCGGAGTCCTTGCTCCCGATCTGGATCTCTCTCCTTTGGACCCTGACAAGATTGTCATTGATGGGGCCATTGTGTCTCCTCCCCGACCTGTGTCTGAGTCCGAGTTGAAGATTGGGGTCAGAGAATCATAGAGTCTCCTCCCCGACCAGACGACGCTCCGAGTTCTTCCAAGGCTCCCGATACTTCTCTTCCAACTCCTGTAGGTGCCCCTCTCCCTGGTCCTGATGGCGTTGCGGCCAATCTTCCTGATTCTGGTGGTGATCCGACTACTCCCTGTGGTGATGCTTAAAAATTTGTTGGCTATATGGGGACCCGGCCTGTGGGTCCCCTCTTTTTAAACTCTCTCTTTTTTTATGTTGGTGGTGGTAGTTGACATTTTATTTGGCCTTTTAAGGTCGTAAACAAAATATTTTAGAAATACCCCTTTTTTGGATAAGGGGTTTAAGTTATCTTTCGTGTGCATGCTTTTTCTGTTTTTGATACTTAGAAAATTTCTTCGACTTTTTCTTGAAAAACCTTTTCCTTTGGCTTGTCTGTCCTTCTGAGCTTTTTTCGCTATGAGGACTTAGGACAGTCTTTTGGTTTTTTTAATAGGTTTTTTGATCTCTTTTTCACTATTCCTTATACTCAACTTTGCGGTTTATTGAGTTTTTATGACTTAGGTTATTTTTGCGATGCGTTTTTCTTCTGCTCAGTTTTTCATTTCGATTTATGGGTCGAAGTGTTTCCGAGCTTCTCTACTCGGGTTTTCATTTCGACTTATGAGTCGGAGTGTTTCCGAGTTTCTTACGATCAACTTTTATAACCTCTTTACACCGACTTGTACCTCGTCGTTTTATCCTGACGACCATCTAGGTCGGTTCATGGGATTTTCAGGCTTTGTCGAGCTTAAGTCGGCGCGTTTCGTAGAAAGAAAATAAACGAGAAGGAATTTTTATAAGAAATATTTGAAAAATATCTTTATTTATTTGGAAAGGTACTTTTACTGCTACTAAGGGCTTTTAGCAACTTATTCCCCTTAGGCTCTATTATGATGCCTCGTTAAAAACCTTTCTTCAGAAAAAACCCTTTGTTTTTTGGGAAAAAATTGTGAAGTAGGGAAAAGAGTACATCAGGGAGTAGAGTTCACTTTTAATTATAGTACCTTTTCATGTTGCAAGCATGCCATGACCTTGGTAACTCGGTGCCGTTTAGGTCGGTCACCTTATAATAACCTTTTCCTAAGACCTCACTAATTTTGTATGGTCCCTTCCAATTAGCAGCGAGTTTTCCTTCCCCCGATTTGTTGACTCCAATGTTGTTTTTGATCAATACCAAGTCGTTTGGGGTGAAGCTTCTTCGAATGACTTTTTTGTTGTACCTAGTAGTCATCCTTTGTTTTAACGCTGCTTCTCTTATCTAAGCTTGCTCTCGAACTTCGGGGAGCAGTTCGAGCTCCTCTTTGTGCCCCTGTATGTTTCCGACCTCATCATGGAGAATCACCCTTGGACTTTGTTTGCTGATTTCTACTGGTATCATGGCTTCTACGCCGTAGACGAGTCGGAAGGGCGTTTCTCCAGTAGCAGATTGTGGCGTCGTCCGGTAGGCCCATAACACTTGTGGGAGCTCCTCAACCCAGGCTCCTTTTGCATCTTGTAGTCTTTTCTTTAGTCTTGCCAGTATGACTTTGTTGGCTGCCTCGACTTGTCCATTTGCTTGTGGATGTTCCACCGAGGTGAACTGGTGTTTGATCTTCATACTGGCCACTAGGCTTTTGAAGGTAGAGTAGTGAACTGGGTTCTGTTATCTGTGGTAATGGAATATGTATCCCATACCTTGTGATGATATTTTTGTAGAGGAACCTCCGACTTCTCCGGGCTGTGATGGTGGCTAATGGTTCTGCTTCTATCCACTTTGTGAAGTAGTCTATTCCCACAATCAAGTATTTGACTTGTCCTGGGGCCTGGGAAAAAGGACCTAACAGATCCATCCCCCATTTTGCAAAGGGCCATGGAGAAGTTATAATGATTAGCTCTTCGGGGGGAGCCACGTGGAAATTTGCGTGCATTTGGCATGGTTGGCACTTTTTTACAAATTCTGTGGCATCTTTCTGCAAGGTCGGTCAGTAGAATCCAGCTCGGATCACTTTCCTGGCTAATGACCTGGCTCCGAGATGGTTTCTGCAGATCCCATTATGAACCTCCTCTAGTACTTCAGTGGTCCTTGAGGTCGGTACGCACTTCAACAATGGTGTTGATATTCCTCTTTTATAAATGATATTTTTCACCAGAGTGTAATGTTGTGCTTCCCTCCGGATTTTCTTAATCTCTTTTTCCTCTTTGGGGAGGATGTCGAATTTTAGGTATTCGACCAAGGGATTCATCCATCCGAGGTTTAGCCCAGTTACCTCTAGGACATCTCGTTTGTCCTCTTCTTTTACTACAGAGGGTTCTTGGAGAGTTTCCTAGATCAGGCTTCTGTTATTCCCTCCTGGTTTGGTGCTTGCTAACTTGGAGAGGGCATCTGCTCTGCTATTGAGATCCCAAGTTATATGCTTAACTTCGGTTTCCACGAAGTGCCCTAAGTGTTCCAGAGTTTTCTCCAAGTACCTTCTCATGTTTGGGTCTTTGGCCTGATACTCTCCATTTATCTGGGAGGTCACCACTTGAGAGTCGCTGTATATCATCACTTTCGTTGCACCGACCTCTTCTGCCAATTTCAACCCTACAATCAGGGCTTCATACTCTGCTTGATTATTTGAAACTGGAAATTCAAATTTGAGGGACACCTCTATTTCGGTTCCCCTTTTGTCGACTAGTATTATGCCTGCGCCGCTTCCTGTCTTGTTTGAGGATCCGTCTACATAAAGTTCCCATGTAGTTGGTTTTTCCTCTTGATCTCCCGCGTATTCTGCTATGAAGTCGGTGAGGCATTGGGCCTTGATCGCTGTCCGAGTTTCATACTTTAAGTCAAACTTGGAGAGCTCTATTGCCCATTGAACCATTCTCCCTGCAACATCCGTCTTCTGGAGGATTTGCTTCATGGGTTGGTTCGTTCGGACTCTTATGGTATGTGTTTGGAAATAAGGTCGTAGCCTTCGTGAGGCTATTACTAAGGAGTAGGCAAACTTCTCTAGTTTGTGGTACCTTAGTTCAGGGCCCTGTAGAACTTTGCTGATGAAGTAAACTGGACGTTGTCCGACCTCGTCCTCCCTTATCAGGGCTGATGCGACAGCTTTATCTGCTATTGACAGATATAGGACGAGATCTTCCCCGCTTAGAGGTCGGGTCAAGATTGGTGGTTGGCTCAAGAACTTTTTGAACTCCTGGAATGCTCCTTCGTATTCTAGAGTCCATTCGAACTGGCATCCCTTTTTTAATAAAGAAAACAGTGGAAGGGATTTGAGTGCTGATCCTGCCAAGAACCTGGAAAGGGCTGCTAGTCGGCCATTCAATTGTTGGACCTCCCTTAAGCAAGTCGGGCTCTTCATTTCAAGGATGGCTTTACACTTGTCGGGATTTACCTCGATCCCTCTCTGTGTTAGCATGAATCCTAGAAATTTTCTAGCCTCTACTGCGAAGGTACACTTTGTGGGATTTAACCTCATCCCGTGTAGCCTTATGGTGTCGAAGACTTGCGAGAGGTCTGTCAAGAGATCAGCTTCTTCCTTAGTTTTCACTAGCATGTCATCTACGTAGACTTCTATTAAGCTCCCGAGGTGGGGGGCGAACACCTTGTTCATCAGCCTTTGGTATGTGGCCCCTGCATATTTTAGTCCAAATGGCATGACCACGTAACAAAAATTTGCTCTGGGCGTGATGAACGATGTCTTCTCCTGGTCCGGCTCATACATCGGGATTTGGTTATATCCCGAGTAGGCATCCATGAACGACAAGTATTGATATCCCGAGCTGGAGTCTACTAGAGCGTCAATACTTGGAAGTGGATAAGGGTCCTTGGGACATGCTTTATTTAAGTCGGTATAGTCAACACACATTCTCCATTTGCCATTTTGCTTCTTGACTAGCACTACATTTGCTAGCCATGTTGGGTATTTGACTTCTCTGATGAAGCCGGCTTCTAAGAGTGCCTGTACTTGCTCTTCCACCGCTAGAGCTCATTCAGGGCCAAGCTTGCACCTTTTCTGTTGTACAGGTCGGGATCCTAGGTATACCGAGAGCTTGTGGGACATTAGTTTGGGGTCTATCCCAGGCATGTCGGAGGCTTTCCAGGCAAAGAGGTCGGAATTGTCTCTTAGGAGCTTGGTCAACCCTTGCTTCAGGGTTTCCCCTAGGCTGGCTCCTATGTTGGTATTCTTTCCTTCTTCTTTGCCGATTTGTATTTCCTCGGTTCTTCCCCCCTGGCTGTGGTCGCAACTCTTCTTTGGCCCTTGCTCCACCGAGTTCTATGGTGTTGACTTCTTTGCCTTTTCCCCTTAGGTTCAGGCTTTCATTGTAGCACTTTTTTGCCAATTTCTGGTCCCCACGCACCGTTGCTATCCCCGCTGATGTCGGGAATTTCATGCAGAGATGGGGGGTAGATACCACTGCTCCTAGTCAGTTTAGGGTAGCTCTTCCGATTAGGGCATTATATGCTGACCCCACGTCGATGACTATGAAGTCTATATTCAGAGTTTTAGATTTTTCTCCTTTTCCAAAAGTAGTGTGGAGGGGCAGGAAACCCAGTGGTTTTATTGGCGTATCGCCTAGCCCATACAAGGTGTCGGGGTAGGCTCTCAGCTCCCTTTTGTCGAGCCCTAGTTTATCAAATGCAGGGTTGAAAAGGATGTCTGCTGAACTTCCTTGGTCCACCATAGTTCTGTGGAGATGGGCGTTGGCTAGGATCATGGTTATCACCACCGGATCATCGTGTCCGGGGATTATTCCTTGCCCATCTTCCTTTGTAAATGAGATGGTAGGAAGGTCGGGCGATTCACTTCCGACCTGGTAGATTCGCTTGAGGTGTCTTTTGCGAGAGGACTTGGTGAGCCCCCCTCCCGCGAATCCGCCTGAGATCATATGTATATGTCTCTCCGGAGTCTGCGGTGGTGGGTCTCTTCTGTCCGCATCATCTCGCTTTCTCTTTCCATGATTGTCCGACCTCTCCATGAGATATTTGTCAAGTCAGCCTTCTCTGGCCAGCTTTTCTATCACATTCTTGAGGTCGTAACAGTCGTTTGTTGAGTGACCATATATTTTATGGTACTCGCAGTAGTCACTGCGACTCCCCCTTTTTTTATTCTTGATGGGTCTGGGAGGCGGCAGCCTTTCAGTATTGCAAATTTCTCTGTATACGTCCACTATGGAAACCTTTAGAGGAGTATAAGAGTGATATTTCCTGGGTCTGTCGAGACCGAGGTCTTCTTTCTTCTTTGGCTCCCTCTCCCTATCTTTTATCGAGGGGAGGTGTCCAGGTCGCCAGCTTGATTCTCTCAGTCTGGCGTTTTTCTCCATGTTGATGTATTTCTCAGCTCTTTCTTGTACATCACTCAAGGAGGTGGGGTGTCTTTTTGATATGGACTGTGAGAAGGGTCCTTCTCTAAGCCCATTTACCAGCCCCATAATGACTGCCTCGGTGGGCAGGTCTTGAATCTCTAAGCATGCTTTGTTGAACCTTTCCATATAATCCCGTAGAGGTTCTCCGACCTCTTGTTTTATTCCCAGGAGGCTCGGTGCATGCTTTACCTTGTCTTTCTGAATGGAGAACCGCATTAGGAATTTTCTCGAGAGGTCTTCAAAGCTGGTGACCGACCTTGGAGGGAGGCTATCAAACCACTTCATCGCTGCTTTCGATAAGGTGGTCGGGAATGCTTTGCAGCGTGTTGCATCAGAAGCGTCAGCCAGATACATCCGACTTTTAAAGTTGCTTAAATGATGCTTTGGATCTATGGTTCCATCATAGAGGTCCATGTCAGGGCTTTTAAAGTTTCTTGGAACTTTTGCCCTCATTATGTTCTCACTAAAGGGGTCTTCCCCTCCTGGGGGCGACTCTTCTCGGTCGCCATGGGAGTTCCGACTTTTGAGGGAGGATTCTAACTTTAAGAGTTTTTCTTCTAACTCTTTTCGTCGTTCCATCTCCTCTCTTAAGTGCTTTTCTATTTCCCTTTGTCACTCCCGCTCATGTTTCAGTTGTTCCAAGCGACCTTGGTGGCCATGGAATAGCCCTATTAGTTCGGTTGTATGGGGTGGCCCATCCTTTTCCGATTCACGCCCCTCGGAGGAGTTCATCTTCGGATTTTTAAATCCGGAGGTGCCTTCCCTATGTTGGTCGTTGGTTCCCTGGTGAAGGGTTAGGTCTGCATCATTGTTTCCGGTATCTAGATTCTCTTGTTCAGAATCTGATGCCACATGACCATCTTCTTGTGACATGTCCGCCATTACTGGTTGATCTCTCGGGTCCCTGGCAATGGCGCCAATGTTACGATGGGTAACTGGAGATTAGTGGGTTGGACAAGTTTGGCTAGCCCAATCGTTTGAACGATGAAACGTCCAAGTGAGTTGGTGATCCAAGGCCCCCGTCCGACTTGTGTAAGGGAGAATGGGGGGTGGTACCTGCAAAGACACTCCGATGCCAAAGTCAGCAAAGGGGCAAAACAGGTCTAGAGAGTATTGGGCTTCTGAGATACCTGAGAGGTGTCAGTGTATTTATAGGGGTGAACCCATAACCACCGCTGAAGTAGTTCCGCTTTTTGAGGTGGATAACCGCCCCCTTTAACTTGGGGAGGTTGAGATATAGCTTCTGGAAGTGGGTAGAGAGATTTTAGGGACAGTTACTCATTTGAATGAGTGATTATCTGCCAGCTAATCTTCGTCCCCGACTTTTTTAGGGTTAGTCGTGGTAAGAACCGACTTCGTAGGGAGGAGGTCGGTATAAGGCGGGGCTCAATCCTTTTGGGTTGGGCCCTTTGTTGAGATCTGAGCCTTATTATTGGGTCAGGGTATGAACAATATTGTAATTTAAATTTTGAATTTAATTGTAATATATTAACATTGTAAACAATTTTACAGTATTATTTAATCAAATTATATATCTAAATGAATTTTTAAGTAATTAATTTAAGATATATTTAGTTTTACATAATAGTTAATTTTAATATATTGATACAATAGTACAATTCACGTCTATTTTTTATAATAATTCAAACGACCAATAAAAATAATAGTTACTTTTTGATAATATAACGTTATATAGTTAGATGCATGTATAAAATTAATTACGCTAACAGTATATCAAAATTCAATTCTACTAATACATAAAAATACTTTAATACAATATATTATACATCAATATTAAATTCTTTATTTTCTTACTACCAATATTTTTTTTTTTTGTTAATTTTATCCATCGATCATGTCATCATCATCCTCATCATCACTTCTCATTTCAACATGTCATCATCATCACCGCACAAGCCACTATATTACCTCTGCTACCACCATCCCATTGCACCCATCGCCATTTTATTTTCTCTCCTCAGACTTTTCTTTATCATACTTGATTCCATCTCCTTTATCACACTAACAAATGTGATGATAAGAGAGAAAGTTAAAATGGATGAATTCAGAAGATGGATATCAAATAAAATTCCACATGAATAAAAATAGAGTTTATCTTATGACTCAAATAAAAAATTTCTACAATTCTATTCCAACCTCAACGGTAATCTGCATAAAACGCACGAATTAAGTTATATATGATACTTTCTTGATAGTAAAGTGCAATGATGAGAATAGTGTAGATAACAATAGATAGAGGTGGTCGTTAGAGATGAAAGTAGTAAAATTTTTGGTTTAGAATTTTGGTTTACATTTGTAATAATATAATTCTCTGTAGGAATATAATAGGTATTTTATTCTCAAAACTAATATTTAATAAAGTAATGATAATTACATCCTATAAATTTTGGTTTTGGACTAATAAATTTCAGAAGAAACAAAAAGTACTAATTTAATTCTCTATAATAGTAAATTTGAGCACATCTTTTTATTAATTTATCACGTAAGACTTAACAGTAATATTTATATGTACGTTAATTACTATGATATGTCTATTTATAAAAGATCATTTGTAGATAATAATTTTTGGAATAAAAATTTATCTGATTTGGTAGAACTTATGGTAAATACAGATTAATTAATAAAAATTATATGAAAACTCAAATGATAATAAATGTTTCATAGTCTAACACTATATCGTTTTCATATTTATGTGACAACAATAGAATGTAGATAATAAAAATACATAGACAACTTCATTTTGTTTCAACACTATCTATTGATAGAAATACACACATGTCTACCGTTTATTATTATTGAAGATCTAAAGCTTTGTGTAACACCCTACTACACAAAATTTTACACCTAAGATGTAAAATAGAGGTTGTTGCTACGACCTATAAAAGTAATATATATATATATATAGTTGAAAAGAGTTTATATCTAGGAGTCTGTTGAAGAAGAGCTAGGACGAAAGCGTTAATATTATAGAAAAAAAATTCCAAAGATACAAATAACAAAACTTTTGATCCAGCTCACGAAGTAAAACAGTTTACAAAACCTATCTCTCCAAATCAACCTCTAGGAGGGATAAAGCAATATATACATATATAGTGGAGATATACAAGTATTTATATATACATCAAAATCAAAATAAAAACCCTAAGCACAAAGATCTTCGCTTTCAAAAGCTCCCAGTATGTCTCAGCGAGGTGTCTCACGTCTTGCATCTGAAAATCACAAAATATGTATGGGATGAGAACCGGAAGTTCTGAGCATGGTAACGGTACCCACATAACTAACATATAAGGTCCCGGAAAAGTCGAAAGCGATCCTAGAACTCCAACACTTAGATTCAAACTTAAAACTAACGTTGAAAATCATAAACAGGGTAAGGTATCTAAAGATTCTAGATTCCATCTCAATTTCTAACTCAACCCCTAAGTTCATTGTCTTTTCTCCAATCCTCTAAAACACCGGTGCAAAGATAAACAATGCATACAAAGAAAACACAATTAGTTTACGGTTACAGCAAACAGAACATATAACAGTTAAGCATGAATATCAATTACACAAACCCAAGAATGCAAAACCAAACAAGTCATTCAAATGCATATGATGCATGTCTTCCCTACTGGCCATAAGCTCACGTGTCGGTTACTTTGCCAGAACCCGACACATCTGGTAGCTAACCCGGATATCGTCCTCTTGAAAACCGGTGACCGGTACACCACTACGAACCCCACCTGGCAAGCGGTACACCACCACGAACCCCACCATTGCGAGCGGTACACCACCACAAACCTCGCAAGATCTTCAATTGAAAAACAACACGCATATGTGGGCAGTAAATCACCACGAACCCCACATAACATTCTCTTTTAAAAACGTGTGGGCGGTATACCACCACGAATCCCACATACGTCTCGACACTGGACAAGCGGTAAATCACCACGAACCTTGTCAGGTCAAGCTCAAAACAATTTCACTTTCAAATTCATTATAAAACATTCATGCATATCCATTCATAATCATTCAAAATCATTCATTAAGGCCAAATTCATCATATACATATCATATTTCTGCACTTCTCATTTCCCAACTCATTATGCCTCAATCCATCTTCACCAAGTTATTAATCCAATAATTCAAGTTCAAAACAACATATCAATAAACATAATCATTTTCATTTACCAACCTCCACGTACAATATTACGCATCACAACATCATAACCTTAACCACAATCTCCATTACTAACCAGCACGATAATCTATATAACATACTTCATTATTCATCAAGCTATCATCATCATGGTTCATCATTATCAACAATTCATTAATTTCAATATCAAGCATAAAAAATCCACATCTCATGCTCTTACAATAACTAGTCAATCCAACCAACCAATTCAACATCCATATACATCAAATTTGACAATTATCCTCATTATTTACTAATCACAACAATTTACATATTCATCTTATCCTACAGTCAACTAATTTATATTTTCACAACACATTATATTTTAGTTATGAGAAACTTAAATCATACCTTAGCTGATTCCTCTTAAAGCCTGGAACGTCACAATTATTACTCTTTCTCAATAGTCCAAGGCTCCAAGACCTTACCAAACAGATTTTCCAGCCTCAAAAGCCAACTTCAAGTCTCCAATACCACCAATTTATTTCCAAAAATACACAATTCAATCTAATTTCACAATACAACACTAAAATTATCATAGATTTTACTAATTAGAGAACTTGACAAGGATTAAACATTTCTCACATTATCGACAGAAGTTTGGGACAAGATCCGGCAAGTTCACAAGATTAATTTAATCCTAAAGCACCAAAATCACATAATTCTTCAAAATAAATTCTCAATTTTTTGAAATTGAGATGAGAAGATCTGTGTAAGAAAACTCAAGTTTCTTACCAAATTGTTTAGTGGGTCTTGAAGAGGATTTCAAAACGAACGCATGACCGCTGACGGTTCCTCAATCGGAGCTCGAGATCAAAAGTTATAATTGAAATCTAGCCAAGGTTTTGCATGTCTCTTGCTCCCCTTCATCAATTTCCCAGCATGTTTCATTATGAAACAAAGGAAGAAGAGCTGCAGCTCTTATTAATTGTGGGTTTGGGTTGGGCTTTGGACCCATTTTGGACTCGGTTCGATCGACTCATTCGATTCAATCTTGGGTGAAATTCTTTAAGATTGGTGTCAAAATTCTTATTTTAATTAGCTCTATCTCATTAAACTATAAAATTAAATTTTTTCAATTTATTTTATTAGCTAATTATTTACTAATTTTGTGAGTTTTACACTTTGTTTATTTATAGGTACGAAATACTGAGACAAGGACATAAAGACACAGCATTGTATTTGACAAATAAGATACAGATAGAGATATTATGTCCAGAAAATTGAATTAGTATATTTTATATTCATTCTAATAGAAAAAATACAAAAATATTAACAAAAAGATCCCACTTATTTTTTATTTTTTTGTTATTTTTATTAATTTTTTATTATGTTTTTTTCAAATTTTTTAAATAAAAAAAATAAATTAAACTTTTATAATTTATTTTAATTTATTATTAAATAAAATATAAAAATATTAACTTTTTGTATCTTAATTTCTTATATGTTGTTTTAAATATTTTATGTATTCTCAAAATTTAATGCAGCTTAATTGATATTTTAAAAAAATAATTAATCTAAAGCCAAAATTATTGAGATTTGAGGATAGCGGTTCGAACCCTACCTCAAGCATTTTGGAAATATTTTTTTCCTTTTCTCTAACTTTTTACCAACGCAAGTTGGCACAGATGGATGAGGGTCTGTGTCCCTTAACCATCTCTCCCGGGTTCGATACTCACTAGAGGATGGGAATGGAGCTTGCTTGCTTGGGAGGGTCGCCCACTTTGTGTGCCTCTGCAGTACCCGAGGGATGGGATTAGTCATTGGGCTTCCGGCCTGATGGATACCCTGGTGTAAACCAAAATTATTGAGATCTAATTACCATTTTAACTCAATCTAATAACTTCAACTTGCAGGGACCATTGATTCACCGAAGTTCCTTTCCCGAACTAGAGAGTTGAGAGTGGGGAAGGAAACACAGGGCTAGGCAGCGAATACATCCAATAGCCCCAATATCCCTTCGCCGCCGCAGCTTCCGTCACTACATCCGCCGCCGCTGCTTCCCAATTGATTGCAACATTGCTTTCAACCTCCTACTCCGTATTTTTCTTTCCTTATTTATTTGTTGCATACAACTTGTTTGGTGAAAATCCTCACTGAATAGTGCTAAAGAAAACACGTTGATAAAAAATTCCCGCTTTTCTTCATTTTTTTTCTTTTTCATCTACGTATGCTTCTTGTTTCGTATTTGTAACGTTAATGGCGTCCTCGTTGCTTTGTTTGATTGTTATATCTTGCAGAAGAGAATGGGAAGAGTAGCACTTGCCGCAATTGTGAGTTCATGGGTTATTCTTGTCACCGTACTCGTTAATCGTGTAGTTCCTGATCCCTATATGGTAATTGGAATAATTTAAGTTAATATTAAAGATGGGATGTTTTTGTTTACAATTAGAGTATTCATTCCCATGATTTATTTGATTTTATTGTTGTTGTTGTTATTATTGCAGGATGAGATATTTCATATACCACAGGCTCAACAGTACTGCAAGGGAAATTTTAGGAGTTGGGATCCCATGATAACCACTCCTCCGGGCTTGTATGTAGTTCTCTCTTGTCCTTCTGAAATGATTTGTGAAAACAAATAATAGTAGAATGAATCTTCTCATGTAAAAGGTTTCTGGGCTACAAGGTCATGTGAAAAGAGAATGACACAAGACAATAACATAGGACCCTGTAAACCCTATGGGATACAATTTAATTTTAATTACTACAAGGCCATGTTTTGATGAGGAGGTTTTGGAGGGAAATGATGGATAAATAGTGATCTAAGTGAACATTGCGTTATTAGACAACCTGTAAAATATGATAAACGAAATGAAGGTACTAGTGGTTTATCTGTAGATATTGTATATAGTTTTGTTTAATCTATATAATTGATCTCACTTATTGAGTAGCAGCTTCGTTGTTGTTGTTATTGTGAGGAATGAAATAAGAGGTTATCATGTAACTTCAATCTAACTGTATTCATCTGCACTTTGCACGAGCATTTTATATGCTCCTCTAACTTGAGAAATAAGAATTTAAGTATTCAACTCACACCTCAATCAGCAGTTGTTTGAATGTGATATGGCTGTTTCCTGGGAAAGATGAAAGTGTTGGAGTTGGTGACACAGTAAGAGAATGATCTTCAGTTGTTCTTAAGCTTGTACCATTTGGCACTCATGAAATGTATGCACTATCACTCGTGAAGTATTCAAGTGATATAGTGTCCTATTTCCCAAAAATATTTTTATATGAGAATTTTATTCATGAATAAAAATGTTAGAATGTATTGATTGGAAGATTGAGTTAAATACACATGCGCGATAAAACCAGAGCTGTAGCTGAAAATTAAAAAATTTCATGTTCCAAACCTCTAGAGACTTTGGTTACTGATAGAGACCAACTACATTAATTGACCAATATGGCTGATTCCTTCTATTGGGATAATGATTGCTTGTTTACTTAACCCTCTTGCATTGATCATGTTCTTTAGTAAGATAATGTCAAGTGCTGCCCAAAAATCAGGATTTAGAGATTGTGGGATTAATGATGCTAACAATCTAATTAGATCAATAGAATCAGCAGTACAATGTAGATTAGCATCGAATATAAAGCCTACAGTTGATAATTGTAAAACCTTTTTGCAGGTACTATCTTTCACTTGCCCAGGTTGCTTCTTTGTTCGGGTTTTATTCTATTAAAGACACATCATCTTTTTCTGATTTGTGCTCTTCTGCAATTCTTCGATCAGTTAATGGTGTCTTAGCTGTCATATGCTGCATAATATTATATGATGTAATCACTCACTTGAAACCCACCCTTGATGATAGAAAGAAAATGCTTCAGGCAGTGGTCCTATCCCTGTACCCACTTCACTGGTTCTTCACTTTTCTCTATTATACAGATGTTGCATCTCTCACTGCAGTGATGGCTATGTATCTTGCAAGTTTGAAGAGGAATTACTGGTTTAGTGCATTGGTAAGGTATATTTAAACTTTTATATTCTGAGCTATCAATACATAGTGAAAGTAGATTGCTATGTGAGTTTTGGTTTGATGTAGGAGGAATCTCTTCATCCAAGTTCTTTTTTGATATCATATGGCATTCCTTGAGCCTGTGGTCCTTGAGAGATTAGGGATTTTGAAACATCATAGATAATAACACTTTGAAGTTTCAATAACAAAGTGTGGTACTTCTTGCATTCTTGTTGAACATACTTTTTCAATGATCTTAGGAGTTTCTAATTACAATCTTCAATAAGAATAAGTAAACAAACAAACAACAACAAAGCCTTATCCCATTAGGTGTAGTCAGCTACATGGATCAAACAATGCCTTTGAACTCAATCATGTATCTTTATTCTTTTGAAGTTGAAGGAACATTAACTTCAAGATATTTCCTAATCATTCCTCATTGTTTTTTTGTGCCTGAGCATGGTTCAAATGAATATTTTTATTGCTTTTCTTTATCGTTTATGCTTGTCTTTTTCTGTTTTGCTGGGATGGTTTTTTGGCTAGTGTATACAACTCTCGAAATCATATTACCACTGTTTACTTCCATTTCTGTTTTCATACAGTTTTCAATACATTCATTGGAGAAGGGTGAAACCTCTCCGGTTCACTCCATTTTCTCCATTTTTCTATTACTGTTTCATTGTTTTATTTCTTGCCTGTGATATCATTTGTTAACTATCCTTTACAGTGTCTACAAAGTTATGATTGTAACTTCTTTCATTTGAGTTGTGATAATAACATATACAATTTATTGTGATAGATTGGAGCCTTTTCAGTTGTTATTCGACAAACAAACATTATATGGGTACTTTTTGTAGCATGCACTGGGATCCTAGATTATTCTCTGAGTCATAGAAAGGGTATTGTGGGGAAGGCCAAATCAGATGTATGTATTAATAATCCTAGTTCAGAAAATTCTACAGGCAAGAGTAATGTGGGATTATATGTGAAAAAGCGAAAGTCTGTTAAATCTGTGGATACTGTTGAAAGCTCTCTGCCTAGGACACCCGTGCCTACTTTCGCTTCTTCAGGTTCATTTTGATTTCCTTGATGAAAACTAAAGCTCTAATGTTGAGTAAAAGAAAGTAAAGGGCTAATTACATATATATCACTCCCATTTCTTCATGCGATACTCTTTTTTCTTATATTGATATTATTTTGCAGGTTTGGTTAATGAAGTTCAGACAATCCTCTTAATGTTATGGCATAAGAAGTGGGAGATTTTAGTATTGTTTAGTCCCTATCTTCTGGTGTTTGTAGCCTTTATTTTATTCGTACGTTGGAATGGGGGTGTCGTTCTGGGTAATATTCTCTCGCATCATCTTTTGTGACCTTTTGTGCCGCTAAACTGTCTTTTTCTTACATATCTTAATGGAAATGCAGGTGCAAAAGAAGCTCACACCGTTACCCCTCATTTTGCTCAGATACTTTATTTTGGTTTGGTTTCTATATTGGCTCTGGCTCCAATGTATTTTTCCATTGCTCATTCTCTGGATCTATTGCATTTGTTACGGAGAATTGGACCCCTCTGTTGTTTCTTTCAGGGATTTGTGGCCCTTATTGCTGGCTTCCTATCGGTACACTTTTTCAGGTTTGATTTAGAATAACAGCACCAGTGATTTTATTGTTCATGAACTGATCATGTTCATAAACTGAAACTTATTTTGTTGATGTCTTCAATTAGTTATTGTCACATAATACATTGTGTATAGCAGTTAAATCTAGCATAAACAATTAGTAGTCTTCTGATGACTTCATTATATTCACTGTACCCAAATTTAGAAAGAAAAAAAAAATGAAACATTTAATTCTCTTTAAATTGGTCCTCAAAAACTGAAATTAAAACAATCTATTTGATGTAAAAGGTTTTACATCGAAAGGCTTTTCAAATATTGTATATTTCTATATTTGTTATTAGAAGACCAGACCCAATAAAAACTCATTTGTTGAACAAAGAAAAAGGGGTGTTCACTCTTCTATCAAGCATTAATCTATACATCATAAGATGCTGTGCTAGTGCTTTGTTTTCCTTTATTTATTGTGTGAATGTTGCATTATTTACTCATTTGGAGCTTAATCCATTTTCTCTAATACAAGAACATGAACTCTGCTTCTATTACTGTTAATGGCTTGGTAATCCCTATTAAATTTTAATTGCAGTGTGGCGCATCCATATCTTCTTGCTGATAATCGGCATTACCCTTTCTATCTCTGGAGGAAAATCATCATGGCTCACTGGTCAATTAAATATTTATTGGTTCCAATTTACTTATGTTCATGGCTTTCCATAATTCATATGCTGGGTTAGTACAAAGTCTTCACAAGCATTCTTCTTTTCCTTTTTTCTTTTTCGTTCTCCTTTTCTCTTTTTTTCGGTTAACCCAGGTTATAACCATTACTATTTTGCAAAACAGGGAGATTTCAAAGGAAAATATGGGTATTAGCATACTTCTTGGCCACTGCTGCTGTTCTTGTACCAGCTCCATTGATAGAGTTTAGATATTACACCATACCATTCTATTTTCTGGTGCTTCACAGCAATTTTCAGGATAGTGGGAAATGGTTTCTCACAGGAATTCTTTACATTGGTATCAATATCTTTACTATGATGATGTTTCTGTTTCGGCCATTTCATTGGGATCATGAACCTGGAATTCAAAGGTTTATATGGTGAAGCAAGCGGCGTTTTTCAAATGAGTCATGTATACGTATTTCTCTTTTGGCATGTATCTTGCCTTTGATTTCAATAGAAAGGAAAACATACTGATTTTCTTTGATAGGTTTTACCAATCAGCTTTCTTTATACATCATTGTAAATACGAGTGTATTGATTTCTGTAGATCTCATATTTTGGTAGATAGGAAAACAAAATTAGATTCAGTTGAATTGGTCATATATAGGTCCATTCTATGCTCAATTTTTGGTGGCTTTGTTTTCTCGTAACTTGTTTCGTGGTGGCGCTAGGTTCAATTTCAGGCTCTTCTCCTTACTGCCAGAGTTTCCAGCAATATAATTCCTTGACTCGAAGAAGGGAAACAATTACAGCAATGAATAGTCATTGTTTCAAGGGTGTTAACACCGTATCTTTTGCCTACTGCTTTTTTAACACCGTATCTTTTGCCTACTGCTCAAAGACTAATTCGTTATGAATCGAGTTTTATTTAAAAGTTTATTAATAAATTGCTGCATGTGAGACTCAATATATGCAATTAGCTCTCTACAATTGAATAAAAAAATGTCGATTTTTGTTTCAATACTTGTAAAATAAATAACTTTTTATATATCTCATCTTAGCAATTTAAGATAAATTATTTTGTTACCTTGCATTAGATTGTTTCAAACATTAAAATTCTCAATTTTCAACCCGAAACACCTGAGACTCCCTTTCATGTCGTATCATCCATTGCCAAATACTAAGAATGTAGATACTCCAATAAAGAGACTAATTATTTTGATGTGAAAATCCTTCTTTTTACCATTAAATAGTGAATTCTTTTGTAAAGTTTAATTTTAATGTTATAAAGATGTTACGTTTATCTAAATAAGTTATAATCCCTTTAACTCGTTACTTTTTCTATATAAGTCTTATTTTTAAAAGTGCGACTAAACGAATGGATGTCTTTGGCATTTTAATTGGAGTAGATGGCAAGAAAAGGAATAGGAACAAACATAAAATTCACAGCTATAAATGATCTCCAAGTTTATGAAGATGACAAATCCGAATCATTTAAAGATTAATGACCCCAACCAATCTAATATTCAACATTATTACAATTCGAACATGAACATGTACCAGGTTACATGATGGACAAAGATATTCCCATGGTGTAGATGCAATAAAAGAGATATAATGAAGAACACTAATGCTAAGATCTATACCTTTAAATAATTTTGGTGCATCATAGCACTGTCCTACACAACTTTCTCACTATAGTCTATAAAAGAATTGGCCGCAGACTGAAGGGTTCATAGTTGAATGATCAGCAAGAACCACGTTGAAACTATATTATGAGACTAATTATCATCAAAATGCTGAACCACCACCCTTTGTCTTTCCAAGCAACACATCCTTTGCTTCATTGATTTTGGATGCCAGGTAATGGCTGCCACCCGCATCTGGATGATTCGCAATCATCACCCTCCTATGTGCTTCTTTAACCTTATCCGTGGGAGTGTGTTCTCTGCCATAGTGATAATTGAAAATCAACAATGGAAAGAATAGCTTGAGGAGGCAACCATATAAAAATATGGAAAACAAAAAACAAAGCGTCAAGGTAGAGATAAAGCCTTCCGAGCTTTCTGATTAATTAGCCATATGCACATTCAAGAAATTATTGACATTTTATAATTAAATGTCTATACAAGGTATTCATAAATTTCTATATGGATATTCCAGAATTTAACCCACAACAACTTTTCTCGTCCTTGGAAAGGAAGGAATGTGTTCAAAAACCCAAATCACATACAAATTTAACGGCTAAACAAATCAATAGAATATAGATTGATTAGTGTAACTCTTTATATCCCAACCTTCACAGCATCAAGAACCAAAATTTCAACACTGAAAGATTTAACACATTTGATTTATTATGCATTAGGCATGCATAACTACAGGATTCCAAAGATATGATGGGAAACCTCAAATTTTAATTTTTATCCAATAAAGAAACATCAAAATTTATTGAAAACAACCTCTAGAAGGACAACTCCTCAGGCACATAGCCACATACAGTTTGTTTTTCCTCCTCTAAGTAATCGAGACACCATCTGACCATGAGCATCATAACATAATCTTTAAAAATATATATAAAAAAAAGGTAGTACCTAACACCAAGTATGAGAGCTGCTTCCCTCCTAGTCATGGCAGCGTGGAAACCACCTTCATAAAATTTACGCATCCTAGGTGGTCTCGCCTTGAACGCTTGCCAAGCCTGAATACTATATCTGCCAGCATAGGCAGCAGCAGCTACAGCAAGCCCTGCAAAAAAAGGTGTGGCCTGTTCCAAGTTTAAGTTTCAGTTCCAGAGCAAAGAAACAAATGTTGTAAATAAACCACAGAACAATTAACAACCACCGGTGCCGCCACTACCACTCCCAACCCCACTAGATTGGATGCATGAATCATTCAGAGCAACTTTGTCCTTCCAAAAACAATTTGGGGAAAAACAAAATAAAAATTCCCACAATCTCCACTCCGGAACTAACTTTCTATGCTAGAAAACCCTAAACTTCAAATTACAAATAAATTTCAGCTTGTGATTCTCAAAACATGAATTTGAAACCCTATGCTTCCAAACCAACAACACGATATCATCCATACTCCCACATGTTAACTGAATTGGAGCTTGAAATATCTAAAGTTTCAAGAATGCAATCTTGCAAAGTCATCTCATCACTATCTAACACCAAAAATAAGAAACAGTGCTTCCTCATGGAAACCTAGTTTTATTTAGAACAAGCTCGAAGATTAGGTTACAAAAATAATAAATTTGACAAATAACGAATGAGGGCATACCATAATAGTGGTTGTACCCTTCAATCAAGATGTCTAAAAAGCGTGAACTCCGTGCCAAAATTAAGTCTTCAGGAAGCCTGCGGAGAATAAAATGAAAATAAGATCTTTGTGGAACTTTTAAGTTTTAATATATTTCTAATAGCCTTCTCAGCATGATTAATTACTCACAATACAACAACAAGAACAACAACACAGCAGTTATATCTTATATCTACTCACCCAATTCAATAATTTCCTTCCATCTAACCTAAATTTTTCCCCCTATAAAAAATAAATAAAAAAATATATTTCAAAACACAGCAAGCAGATTTTCACAACACCGTACCTTCGGTTTGAAACAACTTGATTCAGCGGCATCAACTTCTCTACAATACCCCGAATTCCCTTTGCGGTCCACCTATGAACTTCCAAGGATAATAACTATTTCAACATATAGCAGGGGAAATTTTCAGAAAATCAAAATAGTAAGAGGCATTACTGTGGTGGAGACGCGGCGGCGTGGAGCTGAAATCGAGTGGCCGACGGTGGCTGATTGGAGGCTGTGATTTTCTGGGGGGTTTTTTGTGCAGATTGTGATCGAACAAGGCAGAGTTAGGGTTTTTATTGTAAATATTTTTCTTTCATGGGTTTACGATCTCTCTCTTCTTTTTTATATCTAATTTTCTATAAATCCATTCGTTTCTCTAGTTGCGTACTTGCGCAGCTTAATACGAAAATAGTAAGACACTTGATTTTTCTAGAATGTTCTTTCTTCTCATTACGAATGTTTTCTTTCGATTTTTTATATAAATTAAAAAAATTATTATTTTCAAAAAAAAAATATAAGAACATTATTTATAAATACGATTTTTATTGGAGATTGCATGTAGTTAGTCCAATAAATAACTAATTATACTCGTTTGTCCAGTATTTAAGCAAATTGTAACCGATGCGTATTCTATACCTTGGCCACTTAAGCAATCTGAACATTCAATCCAATTTTTGTCTTTTTTTTTCGATGGACATCACAGCCCTTATCCAAAAAAAAGGGATATATCGGTCCATATCCCATACTTTTGTGAGACTTTTTGGTTCTTCCATTATCTTCTCTGACCAAAATAGACGGAAGTTGCCTACGTGTCAGTTAACGTTGCTGAGTTGGAGGTTAACAGTCTGTTAAGTTCTACGTGGCCATTAGAAAATGGACAGGGGTCGATTTGTCCTTCTTTAGAGACCTAAAACTACGTCGTTTTAGTGGTTCTCGCCACGTGCTATTAGGAAATGGTAAGGGGTCGTTCTGTCCCGCTGTAGAAACCAAAAACGACCTCGTTTTTAGTCTTCACTGAAACACAATGGTTTTAAAGTGATTCGACGCTACTAATCTCTCACTCTTCTCCCAACCCAAATACAAGCCCTAGGAGACTATGATTGGTAATGGAGAGCGTTGTTCATCATCAAACCCACGAAGCAGAGACGATTCAAGCTGGAGCCTAAATTCTGGTGGGAGTGTTGGAGCTCCGAGGAAGAAGCAATGGGTTGTCCCAATTTGTTATTGTGGTTCTCATGCAATATTGTTCATGTCAGGGACAGTGAAGAATTCATATAGATTATTCTTTTACTGCCTAAAATTTAAGGTAGTTTTTGAGGGTTTAGCTAATTTTTTGTTTTCAATTTCTATTCCACAGATGATAACAAATGTTATACTTTTTGGTAGACTGAAAAATGGCATTGCAACTTCTTTGCATGGCTAGATGATTATGTATCTTCATGTGGTGAGGATGCTAACAAGGCTGTCTCATTTGGGGAATCAAAGTAGAAGCAGAATCAATTGGAAAGTCATAGTTATGTGGTGGATAACAAAGTTAATGAGTTCGAGGAAAGATTAATTAGTTTGGAGGATCAGTTAGATTACTGCAGACTGAAAATGGGTGAAAGTAGATGTATTAGGTATGTGTTTAATTTGTTAGCATTTCTGGGTGGGGTTGTAATTGCAAGCTTGTTTAGAACAAGTGTGTAAGAATTTGATAGCTGAATTTTGTTATTTCACTGAGTTGAGTTGTGAACAACATTTTTTATGATAAATGAAGCATGAATTATTGTGGTGAATTTGTAAAATTTGAACCATGGCCTGTGATGAATATGTTAAATTTCATCCCTATATTGATAGATAATGGCATATATGTCATGACATAAAATTAACAAATATACATGCTAGCTAAGTAGCACTAAATATCTACAGTCAAAGAAACATCCATGTTAATATATTGATAATAAAAGAACATTACAGTTGTTGAAACAACTTAACACATAATATGCCATTCAAAATATGGGCAGCAACATGGCCCTGGGTCAGATAACCAAAATATAGAGATCTCAACCAAAAGCCCTATGTCTAAAACCAGTAGTAGTAAGTATCAAAACATAGAAGTTTTTTTGAAGCAAAACATGTGTCCTAAAGGCTTGTAGCCAAGATACAAAACAGCAATGAAAGGTACTCCAAGTTCACATCTTCTTAGGTGGCCTAAGTTCTGGACGCTTGAGCTTGGGAGTGGGCACAAATTTGAAAATCCTTGAAGCAGTTCCCAAGCTTGCAGCAGCCATTGTTTCTGCTGATATTGCACCACCTCCACTTGTTGGATTTGTCGGATGAGCTATTGGGCCATGAGTAGGATTTGCCGAAGCATGGGACGTAAGTGCTGGACCTTGTCCTAGTTGAGATTTGAACCAAAGTGTCGACCTTGGTGCTGGTGGGGTGTGGGCATGAAACTTGACATGCTGGGTGTTGGGTTAGATTGATCTATTGTAGGTGGTTGACTGAATTGCACAAACTGAGTTGGTGGAGATGGGGGCCTGATAATAGGGTTATTTAACCTTAGGATTGGATTGGATTGAGTTGTGAAGGCTACATCAAATGACCCTTGTTGAATGTTGCTTGGATTTGTTGCATGTTGGACCTACAAAGAATCTGTGTTACAGTCCTAGATAATTTATGAAAGCTAAGGTAATTAGCTTTAAAGTATTAATATAAAAACTTTACCTCCTCTGATTGTGGGGCATTTTGTGACAAAAAAATCTCTTAAGGTGTACCTTCTGGACCTACACCACTTGTTTTTTTCTCTCCTCTTGGTAGTTTCTTCTTATTTTTCTTAGCTTTTTCCTAACAATGATAACAACAACACCAACAAGAGTTAAATACATATAACAAAGGCTATTCATCTAGGACAAAACTAACCAAACAATCTTATGGTTCACACTAACTCCAGCCATGTTAGTGGCCTCATTGCAGTTTCCATGTCATCCTTCCTGCTATCATATACAATAAATGAACATTACCATACATTTTTTTAGCCAACTAAACCCCCGAAAAAAAAGAGATTTTAACACTAACTATGACCATACCAATTAACTGCCAAACGTTGCAGGTGCAGGTCCTTTGTGCAAGGTTAACCCCAACCTTGTGTCCTTACCTATGAACCTCAAAGAGGACTCTATCACTATCACTTGCCCAAATAGCTCTCCACTTACTTGCTTTAGGCTTGATGAATTCTCCCAACCTCTTGTGCTGAACTGGGGCTAGTTTTTCAGTATGATTTTCTAATTTCTTCTTGTGTAGGGCCATCTTCCTCATGACATAACACCTCAGATCGTCTATCATTGTTAGTATGGGTCTTCTTCTATACTCAACTATTTTCGCGTTCCACACCTCGCACATATTGTTTATGATGTTGTCTACTTTCGGTCCATGGCTAAAATAAGCTTTTGCCCACACAGCTGGATCAAACCTTTGTAGGTAATCCCATGCTCCCTTATTGATGTTTTTCATTTTCTCCATTGAGGCTTTAAATTCCTGGATAGTTGTTTGCCTAGCATATTCCCATACAAGCTGCTTTGTCTGGTGATTCTTGAAGTGTTTGATGAAGTTCTTCCAAATGTGAAGTACACAATTCCTATGATGTGCGTTAGGCATGACCTCTGGTGCACGAAATTGTGATCACACTTTTCACAACTCCTCACAATTAACCAGCAAGTGCACTGGGTCGTCCAAGTAATACCTTACGTGAGTAAGGGTCGATCCCACGGAGATTGTCGGCTTGAAGCAAGCTATGGTCATTTTGTAAATAAAACGGTAAATAAAACGGAAAATAACCTAGAGATACTTATGTAGTTCATTGATGGGAATTTCAAATAAGCGTTTGGAGATGCTTTGTTGCTTCTGAACCTCTACCTTCCTATTGTCTTCATCCAGTCATGCGTGCTCCCTTCCATGGCAAGCTGTAAGATCCTCTCAGTGAAAATGGTTCGGCTACGGTTTCTATACGGCTAATCAACTGTCGGATTTTTTGTCTCGGATGAAAAATACCAGGTACAGCTACCGCATGGCTAATCATCTGTCGGTTTCCACTTGTGTCGGAATATGATACATTTATCCTTTTGCACACTGTCACTGCGCCTAACATTCGTGAGTTTGAAGCTCGTCACAGTCATCCCTTTCCAGATCCTACTTGGAATACCACAGACAAGGTTTAGACTTTCCAGATCTCAGGAATGCTGCCAATTGTTTCTAGCCTATACCACAAAGGTTCTAATTTCATATTCAGATGTTCTGTTGTCAGGAGAGATGATGCGAATCGCGTATCAGAGACCCAAGAGAATATACTCCGGCTGTCATCCAATGACTACGTTGAACATCATGTAAACTACTTGTGGTTGTCAGGCACGCGGATCTTGGCTAAGCGAGTAATGAAGATAGTGGGTGATTGTCATGGATCACCCCTTCATTCTGACTTAACTGAATTAAGTATGAGAGTATATCTTGGAGAAGAAGTAGGTGTGAATTGAAAGAGAAGCAATAATACTTTCATTAATTCATGAAGAATAGCAGAGCTCCTCACCTTAATCTATGAGGTGTAGAAACTCCACCGTTGGAAAGTACATAAGAACAAAATGGTCTAGGCATGGCCGAATGGCCAGCCTCCAAAAAGGGTTCTAAGAACTCCAAAAGGTCAAAGACTCCGCATACAATAGTAGAAAGTGCTATTTATACTAAACTAGTAAACTAGGTTTACAGAAAATGAGTAACTAAGTGCAGATAGTGCAGAAATCCACTTCCGGGGCCCACTTAGTGTGTGTTTGGACTGAGCTTTGAAGCTTTCACGTGCATAGGCCATCCTTGGAGTTAAACGCCAGCTTGGATGCCAGTTTGGGCGTTTAACTCCAGTTCTGGTGCCAGTTCCAGCGTTTTACGCCAGAAAAGGGTCTCTGGTGGGCGTTTGGACGCCAGTTTGGGCCATCAAATCTCGGGCAAAGTATGAACTATTATACATTGCTGAAAAGCCCAAAATGTCTAATTTCTAACGAAATTGAGAGCGCACCAATTGGGCTTCTTTAGCTCCAGAAAATCCACTTCGAGTGCAGGAGGGTCAGAATCCAACAGCATCTGCAGTCCTTTCTCAGCCTCTGAATCAGATTTTTGCTCAGGTCTCTGAATTTCAGCCAGAAAATACCTGAAATCAAAGAAAAACACATAAACTCATAGTAAAGTCATAAATGTGATTTTTGCATAAAAAATAATAAAAATATACTAAAAAGTAACTAAAATATACTAAGAACTACCTAAAAATAATGCCAAAAAGCGTATAAATTATCCACTCATCAACCTCCTTCGTTGCCAACTCCAGCCCCTTTTGTCAACACAGTCCAATCCAATTCATGCTCAAAAACTGGAAGTTCTAACAACGAATCTAAGTCAAAAGCTGGAAGTACATATAAATGAAAACTAAGTCAATAAATATTACTTTTTTGTTGATTTGAGATAAAGTTCCAACCATGTTGCCCAACAGCTCCTAAGTCTTCAGCCAATAGAGTTAGGAACCACTTCCAAGTGTCCTTGCACTCATTGAGTACCATTGCAAAGGCCACCACATAAAAGTAGTTGTTGGCATCTTGACCCACTGCACTTAATAGTTGTCACCATAATACCCTTTTAAAAAGCAACCGTCTAATCCAATTAAAGGCCTGCACCCCTCTTTGAACCCCCTTCTTACAGGCTTCCATGCATATGTACAACTGATTAAACAGAAGGAGAGATTCAGGCTGAGGAATAACCTCCATCAGTGCCGTTAAACCAGGGTTACTTCTATGTAACTCCAATAGGTAATCCTAAATTTTCCCATACTGAGCTCTCTCATTGCCTAATACAACCTCCCGTGCAGCTTTCAATGCCATGTTAATCATCTTTGTACTGACATGGACATTGTATTCCTCGGCCATGTATTCCATTAGGGATGTCTATGGGACGGGGCGGGGCGGGGGCTGGGGATGCCTCCCTGCTTCCCGTCCCCGCCCCCAGAATTAATCCTCATCCCTGCCTCGATCCCCGCCGTGGAGGGATAATTGTTCTCATCCCCATTCCCCGCATTTCCCATATTCTCCACGGGGCCCCATTCCCCATCCCCTTATGTTTAACATTCATATGAAAATTATAGTAAAAAATATCAAAAAATAAAAAACAAACTAGAAAATACTATTACAAACACACAAACATATCTTATCCAAGATTATAAGTCTACAAATACAACATAGTAAATTATAGTCCATAAAATAAAATCTTAAAATACAATTTCCATTCTAAAAAATCAATAAGATATAGTCTTTAACATCAAGTGAAAACTGGAGAGAGTTGGGGCTGTGGGAGAGAACAGCGTATGGTGCTGTGGGAGTTTTGGAGTTTGAATAAAGTGGAGATGGAAGAGAGTTGGGACTGGGAATAGAGAGTAGATGGCGCAGCAAACAACACAGTGAGTAGGGAAGACTGAATAATAGGGTTAGGGTTTTTTAATTGGTGAAATTACTAAAAACTCCTATGTTAGAAATAAAGTAAGGTTATTTAAGAAATTTCAAACATTCGGAGAATTATCGGGGATGGGACGGGGATCCCGCTCGGGTCCCCGCGCCTGTCTCGGGGGAATTTTGCTCCCCATCCCCATCCCCACAAAAAAAAATTCCCCATCATTGGGGCTCCATTCGGGGCGGTCCCCCCTGTTAATCATCTTTGTACTAACATGGACATTGTATTCCTCAACCATGTGTTCCATAGCCTGTTTCGGCTTCATATCAGATTGTGTTAGATGCCTCTTCACCAATTTGGATGTAACCCAGGCCCTGTCAGCTAAGTTGCTTCCAAAGTCCCTTCCACAGTTATGCTTATTAAATAGAGTTTTCACTTGATAGCACCTATTGGCACTATTCCAAGAAGTCAATATCAACCACGGACAAGATTCTCCAGCACATGCAGCCCTTACTCTTTGCTTCTCATTTTTAATGTATATAACATCCTTACCTTCATAAATAAAATAGTCTTTCAAAGCTTGTTTGAATACATCCATTGTAGGAAACATCTGTCCAACCTTAAACTCCACTTCACCATACTCTCTGTCTTCATTATATGAGTCAAATGATGTCCTCCCCTCATCATCACTGGAAATTGGACTGTTGAAGGCTTCACTTTCGTATTCATAGGACCTATCATAGTCACTATCATTTTCTAAATTATTTGGGTCAATGTTGGATCCATAATGTAGCCCACCATCTACAGGGTCACTACTTTGATCCTTACTTGGGCTTGCATCAGCTGCATGAGGCCCACTTTTATCCTTGCTCCCACCATTAGACTTTTCATCCTTCAAGATATACTTTCTCCTCACACCAAAATACTTCCTTGAGGCCAGCCTCTTAGCAGTGCTAGGAGAGATGTCCTTGTCATTACCTTTCTTCTTGTTATGGGTTACAACTTATTTTGGAGTAGACTTCTTATCTGTCTTCTTCTTAAGCACTCTCTCATCAGAATTAGTGTCAGAGTCCTCCTCATAACCAGCTGGAGGTGGTTTCCATGCCTCATCCTCGGCACTCTCATATCCGTCATCAGAACTTGATGAAAAATCACTCAAAACAACATTTTCACCTGCCAAGCCATCACCTACCACCTCTGGCATATCTACAGGATGGTCAAAATAAATGTAAAACTCCTCACTGTCCCTATTCTTGAGTTTGTTCTCCTTCATCTCATTAATCTCATGATCACTCTTAATGGGATGAAGCCCAGACTCCATGTTAGAGGCCAATATATCATACCAATACATCTCCTTATACTCAACATAACCCAACTCTTTAAATAAAACAACCAAATCGAAAAAATTCACATAATCCAAATCCATTGGTGGGAACCTCTTCACTTTACCATCCACATAACTCATATATCCCCCCACTGTATTTCACAAACTTTCTCCCGTGATGAAACACGGAAACAGCAAAATATTCAGACATCTGTAGTATAATATAATGCATACATTAAAGCAAAAACTAGCATACAAATTAAATTTGACTCCATTTCAATTTCACTTTTAAATTAGAAACCCTAATTCAATTTCTAACTCCACTGACATTATTTACTATTTCTATTCTTCTTGGACCACACAAACAATGTACATGCCAAAATAAGTCAGACTTATTGAAAACGACAACACACATTTGAAAAGGCAATGAAAGGACCACACTAACCTGGCACGTCGCAAACACCGTACAATCTCCGTCCAGGCTTCAACCAAGCACCGTCAACACCAATATGTGGAGGTCAGTCAGCAACTTTGTCAGCAACACCGTCAGCACATCGCTCCAACTTCAAGAGGTCAACAATCACTACAAGGGGACGACTCTTGCTCTACTAGGGTTTTCTGGTAATTATCAAAGCAACACAGTGGGTTTATATGGAAACCCCAACATCACGTTCCCTTATTCAATCAAAACGAAAGTCTCAGACCACTAAAACGACGTAGTTTTAGGTCTCCAAAGGGGGACAAATCGACCCCTATCCATTTTCTAATGGCCACGTGAAACTTAACAGACTGTTAACCTCCAACTCAACAACGTTAACTGACACATAGGCAACTTCCGTCTGTTTTGGTCAGGGGAGATGACAGAAGGACCGGAAAGTCTCACAAAAGTATGGGACAGGGACTGATATGTCCCTTCTTTTGGACAAGGGCTGTGATGTCCATCGAGGAAAAGGACAGGGACCGGGTTGGGTGCTCACTCCAATTCCAAATATCTTAGAATACGATGATAAAGTCGGATTCAAAGTTTGAATATTCAAACAAGATCAACAAATTAAACTTGCCACGAACGGCACTCAAGTAACCGATCGGGAATCTCGGACTTAACCACACAACGGATAAAACACTCATCTATAAAACCGATCATACAGACTCGAAAAAGGATCAGGCTCTGCTTTAAGTTTTATATTACTTTGATCACACTTATTAAGCCTTCTATTGAGTTGAGCGTCGGAGTATCTTTTGCAAGTATTCCCGCCACGGTGTTTTGGTCAGGATCGACGTATAGCTCTCCAGCAAAGATAGTACAGTACCCGAAAATGCTATAACTCGGTGATCCTTACCGGGACGAACCATTTGGCGCCCACCGTAGGGCCAGAATTTATCTAACCCCACAATTTTCTTTTCCTAATTTTTACTCTTTTTTTTGTAGGATTCCCAATCCTCAAGCATGGCAGATAACAGGGTCCAACAACCCACGCAGGCCGAGCTCTCGACGCAGATCGCTGAACTTCAGGCCAAAGTCCATAGACTGGCCGAACTGTCTTCCAAAAATCAAAATGGAAAAAACGTCGAAGGAGATCCCAAGGGGTCGAACTCTTCAAACGCACAACATAACTCCACGGAGCCACACGAGACTATTCCACCAAAGGAGAAGCTCACACTCGACAATCTTTTCTCTGAAGGCGTAATGAGTTTCCAGATGTTGAAGAATTTTGTGCTGCCAGCTGGACTCAAACTATACGAAGGATTCGGTGACCCCCGAGTCCACATCAAAAAGTTCCAATCTATGATATTTTTCAATGGTGCCTTTGACCTTGTTCTCTGTCGATCTTTTTCAACTTATTTAGATAGTGCTGCTTTACTTTGGTTTTCTAAGGTTCCTGCAGGTTCTATCACTTGCTTTGAGGAGTTGGCGAGATCCTTTATTGACTATTTTGCAGCTTCTAGAATATATGTTCACGGGTCGGACTACCTCAGCACCATTAAACAAGGTCCTCAAGAAAGCCTAAAGGACTACATGACGAGGTTTGCCAAGGCAACCATGGAAATTCCAGACCTCGACCCCAAGGTGCATCTCCACGTACTAAAGAACGGCCTCAGGCCAGGCAAGTTCCAAGTGATGATAGTCGTAACAAAACCCAAAACACTAGAAAAGTTCCATGAAAGGGCGGCCGGTCAAATGGAGATAGAAGAGCTCCGAGAAGCTAGAAGAGTGGACAAGCAAACGCATAGGCGCGACGAAGAAAAATCCTCCAAAAGCACACGGGACAGACACTTCAAAAGGCCGTTTAAGCTTAACCCAAAGTTCGACACTTACACCAAATTCAACACAAAGAGAGAAAATATAATAAAGGAAATCCTCCATGCCAAACTAATCAAGCCGCCTACCCGAGAAGGAAATTATCAAGACCAAAGGTTCGTGGACAGAAGCAAGCATTGCTCCTTTCACCAGAAATATGAACACACCACTTACGAGTGCGTAGTGGCCAAAGACCGATTGGAGAGACTGGCCCGACAAGGTCTCCTAGACAATTATATCGAAGGACGTAAGACCAAAGAGGCCAGTTCTGGGTGAGATGAAAATCCAAAAACATCAACTTAAAAGGACAAAGAAAAATGGGTTTCTCCCAACCCCCCAAGAGGCATCATCAACTACATATCAGGAGACTATGCGGGTGGAGGTGAAACAACCTCGGCAAGAAAACAAAATTATCGGGTGATGCTAGCGATCGAAGGAACAACACACTCCAGAAAGGAAAAAGATCCAGACATCATAATAACATTCACTCAATCCGACCTCAAATCGGCAAGACCTAACCTCGATGATCTAGTGGTAATCTCCATCCAAGCTAGAGAACTGTTGGTAAGGAAGCCATTACTAGATCTAGGTAGCAGTGCCGACGTCTTATTTTATTCTACTTTCAAGAAAATGAAATTATCAGAAAAGCAATACAACCATCTTCTAGAGAACTGGTCGGTTTCTCCGGAGAAAGGGTCCCCATAATGGGACATATATGGTTAAAAATGATTTGTCAAAATAACTTGATATCTAATATCTGATATTAGATTGTTATATTCCTTATAATATTATCATCAGAAGACCTGCTCTAAATGCATTTAGAGCAGTAGTGTCTACTTTACATTTATGTGTTAAGTTTCCTGTGCAGGAAAATAGGATCGCAACAGTACATGCAGATCACCAAGAAGCTCGCTAGTGCTATAATGCTAGCCTAAAGCAAGACTCGGCAAAGAAGACACCTCGGTCACAAGTGCAAGTCACTCAAAATACTGGCGAGGTCTTGACACTATCCGAACTTGATCCAAGGGAGGATTTCAGGGAGAGACCTCGACCAATGGACAACCTCCAGCAAGTAGGAAGTTCACATACATAGGAGAAGCTCTAGAGGGGAAAGAACGATCAAAGCTAATTTTAGTACTTCGAAGCAACGCCGATCTATTCGCGTGGACACCTGCCGACATGCTTGGAATAGATCCAGAGATCATCTGCCACAAGCTAGCTATTGACAAGGCAATCTGACCTGTTGCCCAGAAGAAAAGAAACCTCAAGGAAGAGAAAAAGCAAGTAGCACTATAGGAAACCAAGAATCTCCTCAACGCGAGTTTCATCAAAGAGATCTGCTTCACCACATGGCTCTCCAATGTGGTAATGATAAAAAAAAGGCTCAGGTTAATGGCACATGTGCGTCGACTTTACAAATTTAAATAAAGCTTGTCCTAAAGATGCTTATCTGTTACCTTGCATTGATAAATTAGTAGACAATGCTTCCAGTTTCAATAGCTTAAGTTTTATGGATGCATACTCTGGTTATAACCAGATCCTGATGCATCCAGAAGACTAAAGCAAAACGGCTTTCATTACGGAACATGGAAATTTTTGTTATAAGGTAATACCCTTTGGTCTAAAGAATGCAGGTGCAACATATCAAAGACTAATGGACAAGGTATTCCAACAACAAATAGGTCAGAATATGGAAATTTATGTTGATGATATGATAGCGAAAACACCAGCACAAGGTTCGCATTGTGACGACTTGTTGGAAGTCTTCAACCCAGTCCGAGCATACAACATGAGGCTCAATCCAGTGGAGTCCAAGGAGGAAAATTCCTCGACTTCATGCTGACTTCACGAGGAATTAAAGCAAATCCAAAGAAGTGTGATGCAATATTGAACATGGTAAGCTCGAAAACAAAAAAGGAAGTCCAGCAACTTACATGGAGGGTGGCTGCTTTGTCACGTTTCTTACCTGCAGTAGCCAACCGATCATATCACTTTTTTCAAACAATCTTTAAAAATAAGAAATTCGCATGGACCGAGGAATGTGAGAAATCTTTTGTCGAGCTAGAACAGCTCTTAACATCACCCCCAATACTCCAGAGGTCAAAAACAGGTAAACCATTACATTTATACTTATCAATATCTAACCATGCTATAAGTTTGGTTCTAGTTGTTGAAACAGGGAAAACACAAAGGCTAGTGTACTTTGTTAGCAGAGTACTACAGCCAATGGAGACGAGGTAGACGAAGATAGAACAGCTGGCACTAGCACTAGTCACCGCAGCAAGGAGACTAAGGCACTATTTTCAGAGCCATACAATAGTAGTACAAACTAACCAACCTTTGAGGCAAATATTAACTAGACCCAAGCTTGCTGGATGATTAATTAAGTGGTCTATTGAGTTCTCCGAGTTCGATATTCAATACCAATCAAGAAAAATATTGAAGTCTCAGATACTAGCTGACTTCGTCTCAAAAATGACTGTCGAGACACATTCTGTAGAGACAAGTTGGAATCTACACGTAGATGGAGCATCAAACTGAGAAGGAAGTGGAGTAGCGTACTACTAAAAGAGGGAGACAAAGTAATAGTTGAGCAATCATTACAATTCTGTTTTACTGCAAGCAACAACCAGGCAGAGTCTGAGGCTCTACTGGCAGGATTAAAACTCGCCCTGCAACTTCGAATACCTCGGATCACGACCTACTGCGACTCTTTACTAGTAGTACAACAAATCAAAGGTGAATTCCAGGTAAGAGATCCTTTGTTAGAGAAGTACTGGCTCATAACAAAGGATCTCATCAAAATTTGATAAATTTGAAATTATTCATGTAAATCGAGAACAGAATACTAGAGCAGATGTATTATCTAAATTAGCTACTACTAGACCAACAACACACACATCGGCACTATCACAATTAACACTTAACAAGCCGAGCTTTGAACTAACTTATATATTGAGCATCACACAAATAAAAGACTGGAGGACACCTTTTTTCGAATATATCAATGCAAACACCATACCAGAGGAAGAACCAAATCCAAATCTCTTTCGAAGAAAGGCAAGTTTTTACACAGTAATAGGAAACACCTTATACAAACGAGGATACTCACAACCACTCCTGAAATGCATTAAAAAAGATGATGCCAACGTAATAATGGATGAAACACATGAAGGGGTATGCGGAAACCATATCAGAGGCCGAGCTCTAGCTGCTAAGATCTTATGAACAAGCTACTATTGGCCGACATAAAAAGAGACTGCATTGCTAAAGTCAAGAAATATGACAATTGTCAAAATCACACCACAATCTCAACAATCACAGCCAAGAACTTATACACTCTAGAGGTAAGCTGGCCTTTCGACAGGTGGGGACTAGACATCCTCGGACCCTTCCCAAAAGTGATAGGGCAGGTAAAATTCCTTTAAGTATCCATTGATTACTTCTCAAAATGAATAGAAGCACAACCATCGGCACGAATAACAGCTGAAAAAGATATTTCTTATGGAAAAACATCATATGTAGGTATGGCATACCAAGAGAAATAATCCCTGATAATGGAAGACAATTTACCGATCATAACCTTGTCTTGTTTCTGCAAAATTTTAATATTATACATCATTTTAGCTCGGTCGAGCATCCACAAACAAATAGACAGGTCGAATCAGCTAACCGAGTTGTTTTACAGGCTTTAAGGAAAAAGCTCGACGATGCCAAAGGTGAATGGGCCGAGCTCATTCCAGAAATCCTATGGAGCTACAACACAATAATTCAATCAGCTATAGGGTAAACCCCCCTTCAAACTGGTATATGGAGCAGAGGCGCTCATAACGGTAGAGGTCGGCACACCCACCCTAAGGACCGAGCTATATGACCAATACCAAAATTCCAGCATGAGAATTACCGACTTAGACCTAGTAGAGGAGGAACGAGACATGGAAACAATAAGAAAACGAGCAACAAAACAGCTCAGAAAGAAGAGACATGATAAGAAAGTCGTCCCCAGAGCATTTGAAGAAGGAGAACTCGTCCTTCGAAAAACAGAAGAAGCAAGAAGACCACAAGCCCATGGAAAGCTGTCAGCAAAGTGGGAGGGGCCACTCCGAGTTGCACAAGTCCTCGGACTGGGGGCTTACAAATTAGAAACACTTAAAAGAGACCCAATTCCAGGGACATGGAATGTGCTTTCCTTAAGGAAGTACCAATCATGACATGTAATATAAGCAACAAATGAAGGTATTCTTTTTCCCACTTCGAAGGTTTTTTCCCAGAAAATTGGGTTTTACTCGAAGAGGGTTTTAATGAGGCCAGATGCCATAATTTATTGTACAAAAGCCGTTACCATTTCTATCAATCCAATCTCTACTTTATCATAATTTTGATATCAAACAACCACAAATGTAGCATAATGCAATATATTTTACATTTCAAAAGCAAACAGTCGAATACTACCTCTCAAAATAATCCGAGCTTCATACTCGGAAATATTCAAAAGATCATACAACAAATAAATAGTCAAGCAAATGTGTATCCAAAACAAAAGGTCATACACGAATAAACAAAACAAGGAAAAGTCATGAAAGCAAAGTAATCTATTCCTCTTTACTGCCAATACTCGAGCCTTTGCTCTCCTTGTCTACCATTCCTTCGTCATATATAAGTTCGTTGTTCACAACGACCTTTGTCGCATCAACCTTTGAAACATCAGATTTAGGGAATAATACCCTGATTTGAGAAACAGCCCGATCAAAGCCTTGCGCAAAGGCCTCATAGACCTTAGTCTCCTACTCTTTTATCTTGGACTCCAGCTACTCATTCTCGGCTTTTACAGTCTTTGTTTGCTTGGCAGAGGAAAGCTGCAGACGCCTCTCTTCGGCAAGCTCCGATTTTTTTGTCTCAGGGAAGAAAAAACCTCAACAATCGTTTTCTCTTTCTCCTGCACAGCGGAAGACAGCTCGGTTATGTCCAGAGTTTCCTTCTGCTCCTTCTCAAGAGCAAGCTCTTGAGCCCTCCCAATAGTTACAATACGAGCACCAATTACCTAAAGAAAGAGCGTCATCAAAAGGAGTACCAGAAGCAAAACCAAAATCTTAAAAACAATTGCACAAACCTGAAGAAATTGGCTCGTTCCAGCACAGTCAACCTCATTTATCATCTTCATATCATCAGGAAACCGACAGAGCTCATTAGCCAAAGTCGTGAATGGGAAGAGCTTCCCCCACAACGACCTAGCATGCTTGTTCTCAACATAGCCATGCAACCTCTTTTGGGACTCGTAGGCAAATTCGACCATCTCAAGGTTTGCGAAAGCATCATCTTTACCCTCAAAACCCTCACCAATTTTTTCTTTCACTTGGCCCCTTTTTTGTTTCGGTTTTGGCTCAGGCTCCACTATGGCAGCCCCTACTCCCTTCTTCGCATTTTTCATCTAACCCTCCTTCTCATTCATTTTTCGTTGGCTGAAGAAAGACTTCAACCCAGCAATAGTGATGGTGGGGGTTTTCTCGGCTACAAAAAAGATACAAAACATAATTAGACCAATACCAAGCTAAGCAATAAAACAGAACAACCCGGATTACCTATATAATCTAATACAACCTGTCTATCAGTGTCGCATTTCAACAATTCAGCAATCGATAGTAATCCCTTCGAGCCCAATGTTTCAAAAAGAAATTCCATAACAATGTCATCATCGGGAAGCTTATCATCTACATCTAACACCTGGTAGGGCTCGAGACACCAGGACAAAAGGAACCTCTTTACAATATGCTCATTTAGAAAAAAGGAAATTCCTCGGGAACGCTCCTAACCTTAACAGACATGGTTTTGAAATCTTTGAAAGAAGATTTATACAAGCCAAAAATCGCACGACGAGGGTGACTACTTAAGTTAACCCACAACCTGCGTCCGACCCCTTTAGCTTGAAAAAGAGAGAAGAAAAGCCTAAGAAAAGGAAGTTGCTCTAACAATTCCATTAACACCTGAAAAGCCCTAATGAATACCCACGAATTTGGATGAAGCTGGGTGAGGCCGCAGTTTAACCAGTACAAGACACCACACTCAAATTCAGTAAAAGGAAGCCTAACACCTAACTCAGTAAACAACCAGCTATACATATAGAAGAACGACCAGTCACACAAGCAGTCACAAACACGATCACCCTCCCCATAAGGTAATATTTCTATATTAATACCACTACCCTCCCTAACCCAGATACCCAAGCCAAGAAGTTTAACAAACTCATCATCATTGAACTGATAAGCATAACGCCTAACTCTTGCGTCAACCACAACCTTTTCTTTTCCCGTCAAACAGAAGAAATGGAGAAAAACAAAGTAGGAAGTAATAGAAGGAATTAGAAGTTAACACTCACCTTTTTTAGTCATTCTGTGATAAGACACATAAAATCCTCAAAAAAGCGAAAATGTTCAGGAGAAAAACCAAGAGTTACAAACATAGTTAATACAAGACATGGGTAAACCGTTACAAACGAAAGGTTTTAATCTCAACCGTTAGAAAAACATCATTCACTCTCATTACAATCAAACGGTCAGGAGTACCTAGAAATTCGCAACACGTTTTCAAATCAATCAGTCAATAAGGCGCGAAGGACAAGAAATGAATTAAATGCAAGAACCTTTTCAAATTTCGTACAGAACCAAGCCAGCTTGGGGCTAGAGAATACCAACATGAAAGTCGAGGGCCGAGGTATACAAGACATTCATGAAAAGCTCACCTTCTTTCTGTCCAAACCAAGGCAAGTTTGGGGGCTATGATGCGTACCCTATACCTCGGCCACCTAAGCAATCCCAAATATCTCGGAATACGATGATAAGATCGGACTCAAAGTTTGAATATTCAAACAAGATCAGCAAATTAAACTTGCTACGAATGGCACTCAAGTAACCGACCGAGAATCTCGGACTTAACCACACAACGTGTAAAACATTCATCTATAAAACCGAGCATACAACCTCGAAAAGGATCAGGTTCTGCTTTGAGTTTTATATTATTTTTATCACACTTATTAAGTCTTCTATTGACTTGAGCATTGGAGTATCTTTTCTAGGTATTCTCGCCGCGGTGTTTTGGTTAGGACTGATGTATAGCTCTCCAGCAGAGACAGTACATTACTCGAAAATGCTATAACTCAGCGATCCTTACCGGGACGAACCAGTAACGATGTAATTTGCGGACTTATTAGGCTTGTCCTTTTTTTTAAAAATAATACGAATATACTTATTTAAAATTTTTAATTTAAATTTTTTAATTTAAAAATATTACTAGTATTCTTATTTTTAAATTTAAATTTAACAGTTTTAAATAGTTAATTTTTTTTAAAATCAAATAAATATTGATATGACCATTACAACTCAACTAAAAAGCCATAAATCGGCTCCTTACGTTATATCTCGGCTCTATGTGTTATAACTCTTTTAAACGTTATAACTCAGATTCGTATACCACAAACAATTATCATAACGTTCTAATACACCATCATTATCTATCAATAAAAATGAATGCTGAAAGTATAACTGCTAATACCCGATCTCATATAAAAAGGTAAGATGTTTTATCTTGGATATACACGAATACACATTGAACTGACTTAAGCATCGGAATGCATTTGCAGGTACTCTCTCCTCTTTTTGTTCTTCCTATACCAAGGCATATTCTCTGGACGAAAAGCTCGGAGTGAAGACAAGAAGTTCAGAGTTAATCATCAAAGAGATGAATTGTACCAAGCTCATCCACACAAGAATAATTGGCGCTCACCATGGGGTCTAAGAAATAAAGCCCTTCCTTCCTTCTTTCCTAGGCCTCAAAATTTTCCCATCCACCTATGGCTGATCAAGAGCCTCCCAGACCCTCTGAACTACTTTGGATGGTGACTGAGTTTTAGCAAGCTAATCAGTGCATAGCGAAGAGAGTTAAAAAATGGCAAACCAAATAGCCGAGTTGACCCATACTCGGATTGAAAATAATGATGATCATAATGAATGAGCCGAAGATAAGGAATACCAATTTGATCCAACACATGGCTTTGAAACCCAGCGACGTGAAGAAGGTCGGCGAGCCGATGAGGAGAATCAACTAGACAATGCTATTGGCCCATTCACCACGGATGTCGTGAACTTTCAAATGCCCAAGAGGTTTACTCTGCCTACCAGCTTAACCCCTTATGATGGGTTGGGTGATCCAAGAAAGCACGTCAAGAAATTCTGATCTGTAATGATAGTAAACGGTGCTTCTGACCCTGTTTTGTGTTGTTGTTTTCCTACTTATTTAAAAGGTCATGCACTTGATTGGTTTTGTTCTTTGCCTGCAGATTCTATTTCTTGTTTTCAAGACTTAGAAAAACTTTTCGAGTATTAGTTTGCTGCCTCTTCTATATATTTACATGATTCTGATTAGTTAAACACAATCAAGCAAGGACAGAATAAAAGCCTGAAAGATTATATTACTCATTTTACAAAGATAGCAATTACTATACCAGACCTTCACCCTGAAGTGCATCTGCATGCCATGAAAAGAGGACTCCGACCAGAAAAATTTCAAGAAATAATCACGGTTGCAAAGCCAAAAATATTAGTCGAGTTCTGTGAGAAGGCTAAAGGTCAAATGGAGATTGAGAAACTCCGCCAAGTTCCGAAATCAGAGAAAACTCACAGTAGCAAAGATGAGGATAAAGCTCGGGACAGCAAAAGGGCCTTCCAGTTAACTCCTCACTCTGACTCATATACACAGTTTAATACCGAAAGGGACGGCATAATCAAGGAGATCCTAAATTTAAGTCTCATCAAGCCTCCCCGCAAGGCCAGCAATTATCAAGACATAATGAATGCGGTTAAATCCAAATATTGCACATTTCACCAAAGGATGGGCACACTACTGATGAATGTATGATCGTCAAAGATCTATTAGAGTGGTTAGCTCGGCAAAGACACCTAGACAAATACATCAGCGGCCACACACAAAAACATGCCACATCCTCTGCCCACCACATCTCTGCATGGCAATATTTCTGGGACAAAGAGAAAACAATTAATCATCATCCCGACCAACCACGAGGAGTTATTAAATGTATTCATGGAGGTTTTACAGATGGAAAAGCAACAAGATCTGCCTGGAAGCGCGCGTATCAAGCTATGCTCTTGGTAGAAGGAACCTCCAATGAGGCCCAATCATTTCCCCATTTCCCACAGATGACATTTCAGACATCTGATTTCAATGCAAACACCACAAATCTTGGTGACCCAGTTGTTAGTTTGTTATATCTGTCTAGTTGGGAGACCTTTTGGTGCGCAAAGTATTGCTAGATCCTGGAAGCAATGCAAATGTTCTATTCTATTCTATATTCAAAAAAATATGCTCAACAATAACATACTCCAGCCCTCTATTGGAGACCTGGTAGGATTCTCAGGTGAACGTGTCCAGCATTGAGTTCTGTGTAGTTACAAACCACACTGGGTGAGCATCCCCTATCTAAAACCTCTAACATTCAATATTTGGTTGTCGATTGTTTCAGTTCTTACAATTTAATACTTGGTCGACCTTTTTAAATAAGTTCGACGCTATAGTTTCTACAATTCATCTCTGTGTTAAGTTTCCTGTGCAGGACGACCTCATCGCAACTATTCACAATGACCATCATAAAGCTCGTTAATGCTACAACATTAGTCTCAAACTGCCAAACTGAGCTATAGAAGCTCAAGTGAACAATGTCCACAATTCTAACGAGCTCCTAGCACTCGCAGACTTCAACCCCAGAGCAGAGTTCCTTGAGCAACCAACACCAATGGAGGAACTAGAAAAAGTATATTTTAATAATGACCTTGACAAGTTTACTTATATAGGTACAACTCTAAGCCCGGAAGAAAATAGGTCAACTCAAAAATTCTTACAACAACCTGTCGATTTATTTGCATGGACACCAGCAGATATATCCGGGATTGAACCCTTGATCATTTCTCACAAGTTGGCACTCAACCCATCTGCCCGACCTGTAGTCCAGAAAAAGCAAAACTTCGGCCTGGAGAAAAAGCAAGCGTCCTTAGAAGAGACCAAAAAGCACATCAGTGCTAGTTTTATACAAAAAATCAGGTTCACAACATGGCTGGTCAATGTGATAATGGTAAAAAAAAAACACAATAATAAATGATGCATATGTGTTGATTTCACTTATCTCAACAAAGCATGCCTAAAAGATGTGTATCCCTTACTATCTATTGATTCATTAGTTGACAATGCTTCAAGTTATCAAAAGTTAAGTTTTATGGATGCATATTCTGGTTACAACAAGATTTTAATGCATCCTTCCAATCAAAAATAAAACTGCCTTTATTATTGAATATGGTAACTATTACTATAAGGTTATGCGTTTTGGACTTAAGAATACAAGTGCAATATATCAATGCCTTATGGACGAGGTATTTGCCAATCAAATTGGCAGAAACATGGAAGTCTATGTTACCACTAAAAATTTGTCACTAAAATATATTTTTCTTGTAGTGAGAGAAGAAATAGCATCAAGAGTCGAACTCGAGAAACAAAGATAAAAATTAAGTAAAAACAAAGGAAACATAAAAAAAACCACCAATGTAAGTCCGACACGCCACCGGATCACCCATAACATTCCAGAGATTCAACGGATGATCTCCGAAAATTGACCACAAGACATCAACAATATCTTTGTTCTCAGAAGACAAACCCTCATAAGTAACTCGCGTCAAGTACGACGCACTAGCCCCAAAATTCTAGTACGTCGCGAATCGACACTCCCCTTCCTAGGTCAGCCAGAAGGGATGATGCCCCCAAATAGGGCGCACCTTAAAATATCACCCCTTAAAACCATGAAAGGAATCCTCAAACAACCCGAAGATCTGCCGATTTGACTGGGCCTGGAACGTCACGTAACCTTTTTTATGCTTCCCCTCCTTGGTCGGAAGGGTGCACAAAAAGAAGAAGAGAAAAACATCCACCAGAGCTGGAAGCTCCAAGTAGTTACAAACCAACTTGAAGGTCCGGATGGCTGTCCAACTATTGGGATACAACTGAGACAGCACCACCGAACAACGATTAAGAAGTTCTTGAACAAACTCCGAAAACCGGAGCCACACACCCAATTGTGTGAATATGGATACGTAAATTCACATCGAGTCAGCAACTCCGGGAGAATCAGGATTTATATAATGAACCGTCTCGTCCATCCTGTCGAGTGCAAGCTCGTACTAACGCTCTGCCTCACCATCTCCACAAACCGTGCCCTCATCGCGGAGTCTCTGGAGGACTTCCTCCGTAATCCAGGACGGCGTCTCCCACACATCAGAAGTCACCCAATAGTAAGTATTGGCGATGCCACTGGTCGGGACAACCGGAGCCCTAGCACCCTCATTCCTCCACCGGACCATACCTAAGAAAGGGGGCACCACCGTCAGCCCACTCTCCAAAAAAGGAGAACCATGCAAAAGACTTTCACTAAGCACACCTAAAGGAAGCCCAAAAAACAGCGGCATCTCCTCCATTTCTCTATCATTACCACAATCACAAAACTAGTGACACCCCCTAATTTCCTACCACTTTTACCTAGAAAAATGGCCTCGGATAGACAAATGTAGAAGCAAACAAATCGAAAGAAAAACACATCATAAATAAAGCAGAAATTAAGTAAACACCAACCTAATTCTCGAAGCGAGTAGAGAAAATAATGCAGTGTAAAAAGAAGGACGAATGAACGCACAATGAACAAAGGACTAGGCAGGAAAGCAAGCAGTGAATGGAGAAATAGAGAAATAGGAGAAGTGACAGAAGAAAAAGAAGTTATAAATCAGAGAGATATAAAAAGAGAGAGAAGCGGTTACAAAAGTAAAACCCTAACGTTTCAAAGAAAACAGGAAGGGGCGAAGGGAAAAATTGGAAAGAAAACCCAAAACTTCTTTTCATATTAAAACGCCATTATGACGCTTAAGGAACTGCAATTAGAAAACCCCCCTTTCGAGAAAAGCAGCGGACAAGTGGCGGTTTGGCCAAGCATTTTTCGGACTTTCGACCTCGACCAGAGAACCCGGACGATGCTCTCCCTGCCAGGCTCATGGCAGCATAGCAAGATCAAAAGCTCCTTCAGCGATGAGATCGAGCCCAATCACTCTCTCGCTCTGGGAGTAACTATTCTGGATCCAATCCCCAAGTCCCTCATCGGAGCAGCCTCCAACCCGGCTACCTGGGTCTGGGCCTCCATCATGGCCAAAATCGACCCTGTAATCCCTAACCAACATTCAAAATCAAATATCTCTCTTATCTTAATTAATAAGATAAGATAACAGTATAAAAGGGTCAAGGACTCTCTCAGGTATATTACACATTCCTACTCTTGTATATATCTCTTAGATTTATTTTGACTTGAGTATCAGAGTATCTTTATAAGTACCACCTCTCACCACTTCGAGATCCAACAGTGTCACCATCTTGACTGACAAATCCTTGATCCGTCCTACAATTCATATTAATAACATCTTGTACACATAATCATATACGACTTAGTAATTTTAATAATAGATTATTAGGACAAATATTATATTCCAACAATCATATATATATATATATATATATATATATATATATATATATATATATATATATATATATATATATAATTAACGTTGTTAGTTTTCATTAATCAACTAATTATATCTGTATTTATATATTTATTTTTGGTGCATTCTATGATGTAGAAATAAAATTGTTTCTACATATATAGAAAAACATGTGTCAATGTATTAGTAGTTTATACTGATGGCTCTTGGATGGAGAAAAATTAATTAAAGTATATAATTATTGATTTTTTGGACCCACAAAAAGAGAGTGTGTGACAGTGTATTTATGACATAGAGATAACTTAAAACTATTACCATATAGACGAGATATATGTATTTGTAAATATAAAAATATATTTTATAAAAATAATAAAAAATATTAATAATTTGAATTAGACCAAACTCTTAAAACTAGAACATTTCAAATAATATGGAAGGTGAACGATCTTAACCGTACTACTTCTATCTACTGACGTTTTTTATTAGAATTTACACTAAATCAATTCAAATAATAACAAGACGGGATTCGAATCCCCAACACTTGCTTAAGCAAATTAGTGAACTAACCACTAGACCAAATTCATTAATTAGTTAGTTAAAACTGCCTATTTCTTTGTTATTTTGAAACTGCTCATCTTTTCTATTTTTTGAAACTGCGTATCTTTCTTATTATTTGAAATATTCTATTTTTAAGAGTTTTGATTTAATTTAAATTATTAATATTTTTTATTATTTTCAAAAATTATATTTTTATATTTACAAATACACATATCTCGTTTACACTATAAACGATATAATTTTTTATGTATTTCGTTTACAGTAAGGAGATATATGAAAATTGAAAAAATACGCATATTTCGATACGGGTAAAATTATTTCGTTTACGGTATAAACAAGATAAGAGATGCTGACGTATTTTTCTAATAATTTTTAAAATTATTTATTTCAGAAAATAAAATATTTATTTAATTTATTATAACAAAAAATTCCCACATATTATTTGATTTATTGTTAATAAATAATGGTCTTAATTCTAATCTCTTATCTTGTTTATACCATAAACGAGATAATATTACCCGTATTGATTATTGAGATATGTGTATTTTTTCAATTTTCATATATCTCCTTACTGTAAATGAGATACGTAAAAAATTATCTCGTTTATAGTATAAACAAGATATGTGTATTTGTAAATATAAAAATATAATTTTTGAAAATAATAAAAAAAATTAATAATTTAAATTAAATCAAACTCTTAAAAATAGAATATTTCAAATAATAAGAAAGATAAGCAGTTTTAAATAATAGAAAAGATGGACAGTTTCAAAATAACAAAAGAAATGGCTCAGAATTCGGTGGTCCCAGAATCTTTGGACCACTTAATGGTCCCATTAAAAAACATGTTTTTAGAATTTTTTTAACAATTGCTACATAGTCCTTGAACTAATTTTAATTACAAATTAACTCCATATATTTTATTTAATTATAAAAACTGTTTTTTATTTTATAAATTATTATTTTATCAATTATCTATTATATTTATTAATAATCAAATACAAAAACAACAACCAATTATATCCTCTATTGATCCTAATAAAGCTTTTGGCCATTCCAATCGATTAAAATATTAAATTTGATCTCGTGATGTTTGTCCATAGCTTCCAATCGTGTTTCCTTGAAATTCAATCGATTGGTTTATCAAAACAATCGATTGAATTACAGTGTATCACAAAACAATCGATTGAAAGTTGTAAGGTATAATGGTTTTCACTTAAACCAATCGATTGTTTATACTTTCCAATCGAATGAATGCCCAAAAACAATCGATTGTTTTTGTTACTCAATCGATTGAATTCATGAAAACAACATGAATTTGCCAAATACAATCGATTGGAAAGTGATGACATTGAAGTTTTAGCCAAATTCAATCGATTGGTAATGTAATCCAATCGATTGGAAGGTGATGAAGTTGAATTTTTTGCCAACTTCAATCGATTGGTAATGCTACCCAATCGATTGAAATGTGTCCTGCGCCTATTTCAATTTTGTTATTTTTTTAGAAATTATCTTATTATTCATCTATCTTATCTTTAAAATTCTATCTTTAATTTTTGCTGTTTTATTTTTATGTAGATAAACTAATCTTATCTTTTCCTTAATATTAAAATTATAAATTGGTGAATAATCCATCACTAATTATTCAATCCCACCATTAAAATCGTGTATCATTTTCTTTTATTATAAAAAATTTAATTGTTTTTCTTTAGAATATCCATCTACTCAATATCCAATATTTTTAATTTTTTATTCGTCTATTTAATATCCACTATTTCTTCATCGTTAATCACCGTTGCAGTAATCAGCAAGGTCCAATCAAATTTTTCATTGTAGTGTTCAAAAAATAAACCATCGTTTTGATTACAAAATCGAGGTCAGTGAATAGAATCTCTAATTTTGCAATTATTCGTTTCGAGACTTTATTCGTGAAATTGATTGTGTAAGAAAAAAATATTTTTTTATCTTTTATTAATTCACAAAAATTGAGAAATACTAAAAAGTAAATAGATGTTATTATTTTTTATTATTAATTAATTAGCTAGTAATCAGGGATGGACGTAGAGGGGGCAAGTAGTGGCCTGGACACCCAAAATTTTAAGAAACTATACTTATCTATAACAATTTATATTAGGAATACAGAGGGTTTGGTGTCGAATATTTTTTTCCTATTTTACCCCTATGTTTATAATCTAAAACAACATACTCAATCACGTACTCACGTTCTGTAAATTTTGCATTAACCCATGACAGAATGATGTAACTGCTCGTTAAGATATTCTTATTAGATGTAAATTATTGTTACAAATATTTTTATTAAGATATGTTTTGAAGGAATAAAAGTAGAATAGTTCAATAAGGATTAATTTTTTTAAAAAAATAAATTTACACTAATAAATTTTCTCTTCAAATTATTAACGTACTTTTCTAATATACTCTAAGTACCTACACAATATATAATATCAATTAGCGTTCAAATTTAATTTTCAATATTATTATTAACGAGAGAGGTTTATTAATTTTTTTAAAAATTTACACACAATAAGTTTTGTATCAATATATCATGATTCATTTTAAAAATAATATTTATTCATCTAAGTTATAGAGTGTCTTGAAAAATCATATTTAAATAATTTTTTATTTTTTAACTATTTTATATTTTTAGATTGAAAACTTTGTATTTTTTTATTCAAGCTTTATTTTTATATTTTATTTTAATTGTCTTATTCAAAACTATTAATATGAATTTTTATTTTGTAGGATAAATAAAAAGATGAGATTTTTTTAATAAATTAAATTATTGAAAAACTTACTTATTATAAAAGAAGTTAAGTATATTTCTTGATTATAAGAATACATATAATTCACTTTTGAATGTAATCAAAATAAATATAAATTTATTCAATTTTTTAAAATTTACATTAATTATTAAAATTATAACATAATGAATGTATTCCTATACAAATTTATTCTTATTTTTGAGCTCCATTTTAATTTTGTTAAACAAAAAAGTTTAAATATTATTTACTTTTAATTGGATAGCATTACCAATCGATTGAAGTTGGCAAAAAATTCAACTTCATCGCCTTCCAATCGATTGGATTACATTACCAATCGATTGAATTTGGCTAAAACTTCAATGTCATCACTTTCCAATCGATTGTATTTGGCAAATTCATGTTGTTTTCGTGAATTCAATCGATTGAGTAACAAAAACAATCGATTGTTTTTGGGCATTCATTCGATTGGAAAGTATAAACAATCTATTGGTTTAAATGAAAATCATTCTACCTTACAACTTTCAATCGATTGTTTTGTGATACACTGTAATTCAATCGATTAAGTTACAATCCAATCGATTGTTTTGATAAACCAATCGATTGAATTTCAAGAAAACACGATTTGGAAGCCATGAACGAACGTCACGAGATCAAATTTAATATTTTAATCGATTGGAATGGCCAAAAGCTTTATTAGGATCAATAGAGGATATAATTGGTTGTTGTTTTTATATTTAATTATTAATAAATATAATAGATAATTGATAAAATAATAATTTATAAAATAAAAAATAGTTTTTATAATTAAATAAAATATATGGGATTAATTTGTAATTAAAATTAGTTCAAGGACTATGTAGTAATTGTTAAAAAAACTCTAAAAACATGTTTTCTAATGGGATCATTAAGTAGTCCAAAGGTTCTGGGAGCACCGAATCCTGAGCCAAAAGAAATAGGCAGTTTTAACTAACTAATTAATGAACTTGGTCCAGTGGTTAGCTCACTAGTTTGCTTAAGCAAGTGTTGGAGGTTTGAATCCCACCTTGTCATTATTTGAATTGATTTAGTGTAAATTCTAATAAAAAAACGTCAGTAGATGAAAGTAGTATGGTTAAGAACGTTCACCTTCCATATTATTTGAAATGTTCTATTTTTAAGAGTTTGGTCTAATTCAAATTATTAATATTTTTATTATTTTTATAAAATATATTTTTATATTTACAATACATATATCTTGTCTACATGGTAATAATTTTTAAAATTATTTATTTTAATAAATAAAATATTTATTCAATTTATTAAAATAAAAAACCTAATACATATATCTCGTCTATATGGTAATAATTTTTAAAATTATTTATTTTAATAAATAAAATATTTATTCAATTTATTAAAATAAAAAACCTAATAAGTTGTCTCTATGTCACAGATATATTGTCACACACTCTCTTTCATTTTGTGGGTCCAAGGAATAAACAATTGTATACTTTAATTAATTCTTCCCCATCTAAAAATTATCAGCGTTAACTATTAATGTATTGACACATGTCCTTCTACACATGTAAAAACAATTTCATTTCTACATCATAGTGCACCTTTATTTTTACATTTAAAAAGTTATAATTCATATAATTAATAACATATTAGTTTAATTTAACAAATTAAAAGATATATATTTTAATTTTGTCCCGTATAGGGCACATATTATTAAACTTAGCTTGTATAAGAAAGAATATAATAATTTACTATGTAATTTTCGAAATGTACCGGAATAATTGCTTAAGATGAATATTGTATTTGAAAAATTTTCCTAACCTAGCTATAATAAAATGCTAAAATTCGTTTGATTTTTGGTTTCTATATACCCATGATATTTTACAGGAAAAAATAATAGTGAATGTCGTGCGTCTAAAGAAAGATCCATAATAATAAATTATATATATCATTCATTTTTAGCGTCCCCTTCCGAAAAAAAAAAAACATGCATGAAGCATCAATGAAGGTTTAATTAATTATTGTAATTAAAGAAAGATTAAAATTGCAAGGACGGCGTTCATCTATGAAAACATATCATAAAAAACGATGAGGATAATTTTGTTTATTTCGCATCGATAATAACGATGATATATTGATATAGAAACTTCTATATAGAGGTTTCTATTTTAATTTATCAAATTTTGGATTTTGCATTAGAACAAAATAAGTAGTTATCTTCCCTTAGATACCGTTTATTCCAAGACAAAACTTCATAGATCATAGATAAAACTTTGAAAGAGCATTACATAAAACAAATGGTTTCAAATTGATTTTTAATTCATGTGAGTAATTATAATAATCATACTAGTTGTATACTAAAAAAAACTTTAAAAAAAATAACAAATTAATTTCTGATATTTTAATTTATAGATATTTAAATTTTTAAAAAATTTAAAAATATATTTAAATATTTGATTTTTTAAAATATGAATACATCAATTTTTTATTCTATTTTAGTAATTTATTTTAATTTAAAAATTTTTTTACGTATACATTTATATCAATCAGATCAATACAATAAGAGTCATATTTAATTTTTTTTTTTGCTTTAACAGACCTAAGTAAATATAATAGATCAATGTATCTATATTTTAAAAAAATGAAAGAATTAAATATCTGTAAATTAAAAAATCAAGAATTTTATTTTTTCAAAAAATTAAATTATATATATAAAATATATATTAAAATATAAAATATATATATAAAATAATTTATATAATATATATATATATATTTATATAATAATATATATCGAATAATTTTAGTTATTAACTTTAATATGCACATTATATTTTTTATTTTTAATTATATAGTTATTTGAGATTGCAGAAATATGTAGAAATAAAAAAAATAAAAATAAAAAAATCTGAAATGCATGTAAGACTTTATTTGTTTAAAGTGAAGTAAGGGGTAAATAAAAAAAAGAAAAAAATTAATTTTTTTTTTATAAATTACACGTCAAAATTTTAAATTTTTTTCTTCCTTCTCTTTTGTTTATCTACCATAAATTACACGAGAAATAGCGTGCAGCATACAAAGACTAGTAACAAAAACGACGTGGACGAGGAAGTTGTTCTAGAACACGTCATTTTCTTATAGTGGACAAGATATTGCCACGTGTACGGTGGATAACACACATACACACTCACCTCGTCCACTATAAATAGAGGGCCATGAATCTCCATGGAGAATCATCAGATTAACGTTCTATTTGTGTGTGTGAAGCCATTGTTGTTTCTTTAATTCGCTCATTTCTTTGTTTGTGAGAAATATGTCTGGCTGTGGCAGTGGAAGCTGTAGCTGCGGCAGCAGCTGCAAGTGCGGCAGCGGCTGCAGGTACATGAAAAAATCTTTCATGTTTAAATGTTTAATGATGAGTTTAAATAAACTTATTATGAATTAATGTATTAGTAGTACAAAATATATTTTTATATGACTGTTTAATTATATTTATTCAATTTTAGATAATTATTTATTAATTAATATAAAAATAATTATTTTTTTTTACAATACGTAATCGAATATATATATATATATATAATATTTACACTAATAGTATATTAATTAAAAAAATTTTATTATAATTTTTTTCAAATTCTTTATCCACAAATTCATTCATGTAATTAAAGTTTCATTATTTAATTTTTCCTTACATTTTCAGAGTTTCAATAATATAGAATTCATTATATATGATATTTTCTGTTATTAAAGAATTTATTTGTCCTTTTTATTATTTTTATAACAATTTTATTAGATAATCAATAAGTCTAACCAATAATAAATTAACAAAAAATTTTAAATTATATTTTATACTAATTAATTATCATTAGTTAATAATTATTTAAATTTTATTTTTTAAAAAATATAAAATTAATAATTATTAATTTCACAAAGAATATTTTTTAAACAAAGATAACAAAGATATTCATGCATAGATGGCGACTCAAGATCAGTTTCATAAAAATTATATATAAAATTTTTCTTGTTTTCAATTTTTAGTTTTTTTTTTTTTTTTTTTTTTGCATTTCTAGTTTACATTTGTCGTTAGTTTATTCCGTGATAAAAAAAATAGAATCATCAAAACTAAAAATATATATGATATTTTACATTAACAAAATTTGAATCTTAATATTTTCTATACTTGTTGAGAAATAATTAATTAATACTTTTCTTATTTGAAACAACACTAGCTAATTCCTTATTTTCTTCACTAAAAATACTGACTCTCTACTAATATTCTTTAGACACATTATTAATTATTTTCTTATTTAGAATAACATTAAAAAGTTATTTTTTAATTTTTAATTATTTAATTTATATTAAATTCTAGATCTTAAATTATAATTTTTTTAACTCTAAATTTTAAATAATAAATCTTAAATAAAATGTTGGCTAATATTAGCAACATAAAGTTTATCTTGTTTTTTATGGATTAAATACTTACCAAATTTTAATATAAGTGTTGGTTCGTATATTTTTCATAATCTATATTAAAGTACCTTTGAGTCTTTAAGTGTGGGGTTTTTATACGTGACTAATTGCAGCTGCAGCAGCAAAATGTACCCAGACTTGAGCTACGCAGAGAACACAACTACCGCAGCAACCCTTGTTATGGGCGTTGCACCGGCCAAGCCTCAATTTGAGGGTGGCGCTACTGAAATGGCCGCCGAGAACGGTGGCTGCAAGTGTGGGTCCTCCTGCACCTGCGACCCATGCAGCTGCAAGTAATAATGAATGAATGATGACGAGCTTTCTTATCTTGCTACCTTCACCTGTTGGAAATTCTAAGCAGAGATAACGTCATAAATACATACATAATAAATGTTTGCTTGTTTTTGTTTTGTGTTTGGTTCAAAATCGTTTTAAAATAAATGCTTTGTTGTGTGTTTGTTTGATCTTGTATTTCGCTTATATATTTGTATCATAAATCTCTGCTTATTAATGGAAACACTGTTTTATGGTATGAGAATAAGAGTTTTGCTGTTTAACTTCATAATTTCGGGCATACAGTGTTGTAATTAAAAGAAAAGTAAATAAATTAGGTTGAAAATAGTCAAATACATAACGACGATGCAATACAACACAAACATACTTGATTTTATTGAGATAGAGACATTTGCAGAATAACTAATCTGAAATCGTCGTAAAATCATTTTATTCGTCCATTTAAATAAATATTAAAAATTTCAATTTCAATTGTTATATACAACAACAGTTTAAACGCGACAATAACTCTTAAATAATGAAGCTAAGACAAATCTTTGTCATGATGCTATGATTTATTTTTTCAAGCACAAATTATAGAATTTTATTTTAGGATTCTAATACATATACACATCATAAACTCCTCTGATTTATTTAATTTTATATTTTTAACTAAAAGTTGCACGTAACAAATTAGTCTCTTAAGATTTTAAAATTTTATACTATAATCTTTCAATGAATCAAAATAGGATAATTACAGTGTACAAAAGTAAATTGATATAGAAGTGTGAGATTCTGTGCAGAAGAGTGCACTAAAGACATGTGTCTGTGACTGTTTCAGAGTTATGAGTTGCCTGTGGGAGTAGAGGAAGAGAAAGTTTTGGCTGAGTCGGCTAATGTTCATTGAGCCAACTTGTAAAAGTAACGGTATAAACAAGGTGTTTGAGTTGTAGGGGGTTGGACTGTGGAAATAATTTGGTTGAGAGTAGTTCGTTGTGTTATTACTTATTAGCATGCTTGTTGTTAGAAATAAGAGATCAAATTAAAGAAAGTGTTTTGTATATATTCAGTTTAATGAAATGTTCAATATATAAGAATATTTATAGGTGCTAAATGAATTAAAATACTAAAAATATAGAATCTTACAATTAATATACAGATATGCTATATAAATATAAACGATACTAATTGATCTAAATTGATTCTAATGATTCTCTAACATCCTTCCTCAAACTCAAGTGGGAGCTAAGGATACCAGCTTGAGTTTGGATAACAAAGTCTGGAAACAAGTCGGGTGTGAGCTTTCGTGAAGATATCAGCAGTCTGATCCAGTGTTCCAACAGCAATGAGACGAACAACATCAATAAGGATACGTTGATGAACAAAGTGACAATCAATTTCAATGTGTTTGGTGTGTTCATGAAACACATCATTATGTGCAATTTGAATAGCACTGTGGTTATCACAAAAAACATCAGTAGGAGACGACTGAGGCGCACCCAGATCTTCGAAAAGCCAAAGAACCGAGATAACCTCAGCAGTGGTGTCAGCGAGGGCACGGTATTCAGCTTCTGTGCTTGAGCGAGCAGTGAACGTTTGCTTCTTAGCACGCCAAGAAATGAGAGCGTCGCCAAGAAACAAACAGTAACCAGTAGTAGAATGACGATCAGTGGGACCACCAGTCCAATCAGCATCGGTGTAAGCCTAAAAAGACAAAGAGGAATGGGCAGAAAAATAAAGGCCATGCAATAAAGTGCCTTTGATGTAGCGAAGAATGCGAAGAACTGCCGCATAGTGAGTAGTACGAGGAGCTGATAAAAACTGGCTAAGTACATGAACCGGATAGGCGATGTCTGGTCGGGTGACAGTCAAGTAGACGAGACCTCCAACTAACTGTCGATAGAGAGTCGGATTATCCAAAACAGTGCCATCCATAGGGGTAAATCAAACATTAAGCTCAAGAGGAGTAGACTCAGTGCGACTATTTGTAATCCTAGCGCGAGCAAGAAGATCTGAAGCATACTTAGCCTGAGAGAGATATATGCCATCATCGGTGGAGATGACATCGAGACCAAGAAAATAGCTGAGAGAACCAAGATTTTTCATCTCAAAGGTACGGTGAAGTGAGGCCTTGAGATCATAGATACCATCAACATCATCTACAGTAATGATCATGTCATCAACATACAAAAGTAGAAGAATAACTCCACGTTCGCTTTTACGAATGAAGAGGGCATTCTCATGAGGGCTAGAAGTAAAACCCAAACTGCATATGGTAGTGCTGAACTTGTCAAACCATTCACGAGGAGCTTGCTTAAGTCCATAAAGTGCCTTGCGAAGGAGACAAACCTTACTAGAAGGACAAGGATATCCCGAAAGGGGTTTCATATAGACTTTCTTTTTCAAATCCCCATTAAGAAATGCATTCTTCACATCCATCTGACTGAGAGACAATTTTTTAACCACAACAATGTCAAGAAGAGCTCTAACAGACGTAAGACAAGCGACAAGAGCAAAAGTCTCTTCATAATCAATACCATACTCTTGCGTACAACCTTGAGCAACCAAGCAGACCTTATAACGGTCAATAGAGCCATCAGAGGGAGTCTTATTCTTGTATATCCATCTGCTGCCCACAACTTCCTGATCAGAATGGGGATCAACCAAATCCCAAGTGTGTGTTTTTTCAAGTGTCTGTATTTTTTCCTACATTGCCTGTTGCAAATTTGGATTTGTGGAGGCTTCTCTGAATGACTTAGGTTCATGTTGATGAAGGATAGTAGAAAACAATGATAATCAAGAAGATGAGGAGGTGGATTCCTTACCCTAGAAGAACGAGCGGGAGGAGGAGGCATGGCGGTAGGAGCAGGATCATTGGGAGATTGAGAAGGCAGAAGAACAGAAGGCTGTAGAGGGTCACTCGAGATAGAATCTGTAGAATCATCACTAGAAAAAAGATCAACATTGGGGTTAGTAAACAAAGGTGACTGAGTAGTAGGAATTGACTTAAAGGATGAGAATTGAGAAAACATGTGATGCTCCCAGAAGACAACATGGCGAGATATATGAATACTTTTAGAGAGAGGATCCCAACAATGATAACCCTTGTGTTCAGTGCCATAACCAAGGAAATAACACATACGAGCCCGATGTTCAAGTTTACTATGTTCATGAGGCTGAAGAAGAACAAAACATACACAACAGAAAATTCGAAGAGAACTATAATCTGGAGGGGTATGATAAAGATGCTCAAAGGGAGTAACATTACCAAGAACAGAAGAAGGGAGTCTATTGATAACATGAATAGCAGTAAGAACAGCTTCACCCCAAGTACGCTTAGGAAATGAAGAAGAAAGAAGCATTGCACGGACGGAGTCAAGAATATGACGGTGTTTGCGTTCAGCTCTACCATTTTGTTGAGACGTACTAGGACAAGAAAACTCAGACAAAGTACCATGTTCTTCAAGAAAGGTTAAGAGTTTGGAATCACAGTATTTCATAACATTATCACGTCGGAAAATCTTAATGACCTTGGAAAACTGATTTTTAATCATAGTAGCAAAGTTGATATAGATCTGAGGTAACTCATGGTGATTAGTCATCAAATAAACCCAAGTAAAATGGGAATAATCATCAATGAAAACGAAAAAGTATCGAGCTCCGCCCATAGAGGCAGTGGGAGCGGGGCCCCAAACATCAGAGTGAATGAGATCAAAAGGAGAGCAAGCAAGAGATGAATTATTGTGAAAAGATAAAGCAGGTTGTTTGGCAGTTTGACAAGAAATGCAATCAAAAGATTCATTTAGAACCTGACCTAAAACACCCTGAGACACAAGAAGACGCAGTTTTCCTAAGTAGGTGTGGGCAAGACGTTGATGCCATAATTAAAGGGTAGAGGGAGAAGAAGCAGCACAGAGATTTGGTACAGGAGGAATATGAAGATTCTCGAGTTCAAACAACCTTCTAACCTTACGTCCAGTCTCGATGATTGGACCCGTCCGAAGATCCTGTACACGACAACCAGAAACAGAAAAAGTGACTTCAAAACCCAAATCAACAAGTTGACCAACAGAAATAAGATTAAAATTTAATTTGGGAATATAATAAGTATCAGGAAGATTAAGAGTTGACTGGGATATAGAACCCTTGTGTGTTGCGTGCAAGAGGGAGCCATTTGCAGTATTGATAGAAGGTCCATTTGTAGTGGTCGACAGGGATGAGAAAATATTACGCAACGGAGACATGTGATTAAAGCAACCTGAGTCAAAGTACCATTTAGAGTTACCTGGAGGGGTCGAAAAAGCAGCAGGGGTATTACCAAAAACGGAGAGAAGACGCTAAAGAAGAGACGCAATATCTGATAGAGAGACAGGAGACGGGTTGAGTGGATCAGGACGTGATGGGCGAGTAGGGCAGGCAATAATTAAATGTCCCAAGAGCTTGCAGTAACGGCAGAACAACTGTGAACAATGGTAGCTAATATGACCTTTCTGGTGGCATGTGAGACATTTAATAGAAGGACAGTCGGAGAAGAGGTACCCTGAACGGTTACAATTTCGACAGAATTTACCTTTTCTGTCGGTGGCAGCAAAAACATCTGGCTTTTCCATGAGTAGTAGTCACAAAGATCAAAGAGAGGAGAGAAAACGGCAATTTCAGAGCAGAAAATGAGAAATTGGAGTGCAAAATCGAAAAGAGCTCACCCAAAAACCTTAGGGAGGGTCCCATTGTCCGCCACGTCAGCGAAACGACGACACGTGGCAGCACCTGAGAGGCAGAAGAAGACACGCTGGCGACGAGGTGGAACGCGGGTCAACCGGTGGGTCGGGTCGGGTCGTTCGCAGGTCGGTGGATACCCAGATGGCTTGCATTGCGACGTGTGGAAGCTCCAGGGGTGTTCGATCTGCACCAAGATCCAACGGCCGCTGAAGCTTCTGGAATGAGAAATAATAGAGGTGTGCAGCAAGGTTCCCGCGGCGCGTGAGGGCGCGTCCGGGGGTGTATGGCGGCGATCTTGGCAGCGTTGGAAAGCTAACAGAGAGAAGAACACGATGATGCCGGAGGTGATGAACCAAAGCGTCGAAAATAGATCGAAAAACGAAATCAAAGAGGCACTGTCGGAAGAGAAAAAAACAAGAAGGCCATGAACAAAACTTCATTGAAAAAAAAAACCTTAGGCTCTTGATACCATATTAGAAACAAGAGACCAAACTAAAGAAAGTGTTTTGTGTATATTCAGTCTGATGAAACGTACAATATACAAGGGATATTTATAGGTGCTAAATGAATCAAAGTACTAAAGACATAGAATCCTACAATTAATATACAAATATGCTATATAAATATAAACGATACTAATTGATCTAAATTGATTCTAATGATTCTCTAACACTTGTTATCATCCAATAAGTATGTGGTAATATTCAATTTGGTTTTTAGACTTTATGTGAGTTTTAATTTAGTTTTTGAAGTTTTAATTATCTTTTTTAGTTTTTGAACTTTGTAAACGTGACTCACATTAGTCATTGAAACAATTTTTGACACAAAAATATTAATAAAGTACTGACATGGACAACCAAATATCATACTAGAACTTGTAAAATGAGATCATTTTGGTTTTCGCGCTCAAATAACTCAAAAAACAATGACAAATCACTTGTTTTAGGAGAAAATTTTTTGATAAATACTACTAATTTTCGACACAAAAATATTAATAAAGCGCTGACATGGACAACCAAATATCATGCTAGAACTTGTAAAATGAGATCATTTTGGTTTTCGCGCTCAAATAACTCAAAAAACAATGACAAATCACTTGTTTTAGGAGAAAATTTTTTGATAAATACTATTTACGATATTTTTTTAGATTATTTGAGTGCCAAAATAAAAACGACGTCGTTTTACAGGTCTAACGTGGTATCCAATAGTCTACGTTAATGTTCTACTAACGTTTGTGTATCTATTTATCAAAAATTATTCTAGAAACTAACATGAGTTACATTCACAAAGTTTAGGAACTAAATAGAGACAATAAAAATTTCAGAGACTAAATTAAAATTTAAATATAAATTAAGAGACCAAATTAATTATTATCTCTTGTTGATAATTTTAGAAAACAAAATTTAAAATAATTATATCTTCTTTTACATAATAAAACAAAATCAAACAAAAAGATGAATTACCCATTTATAATTCTTTTATAATTGATTATTTAATGACAAATAGTGCTTTGAAAAATGATTGTACGAAATATTATAAAAAACGATGCAAAAGAATAAAGTATAAAACAGATACCATATAATTTAATTTATTTATTTTAAAATATTTATCTAAGAAGAACAGACTAACATATATATAAAAATAAAGGAAAATAAAAGTGAGAGATATTACAAAATGATAATATCAAAACACTGAAGTATACATGTGTAATATAATGTCTTATAATTCTTTTTTTTTAAATTAATTGTCTGGCAACATAAACCATAATGCATAAAAATATAAAAATGTCTTAATATTCTATAAAATTATAGGTGGATAATACTGTTCGTAAATAAATGAATATATTTAAGCAATGATTATTTATTAATTATTTCAATTAAATTTTATTACGATATAATATTTTATTTATAATTTTTTTAATATCTTCCTATTTTTTAATCTCATTTTTCACTTGAACTTTTTTTTAGATTTAATTTTTTTTATTCATATAAACACAAACTGAAAAGTGCACTACAAAATTACTCATATCCCACAAGTATAAACATTTTCAAACCGAAACTATCTAATATTATAGATCTTAAAGAATTAAGGTTAATGTAAAAATTTAATTTACAAGAAATTTATGATCAATTTAAAATATTCAAATATTTTGAATAAAGTAAACATCCAGTTCCACCAGCGGCGGAGACAGTTAGATAGACCCCCTAGCAGTTGCTTCAGCTAACAAATTGGAGTAGGTACAACTGGTAAAGCTACTAAATCGACTTGAGCAAGAGATGCTGGCTCTAGAACGGAGGGAAAACCGCAATAATAATACAAATCAATCGGTAGATGAAGAATTCATTGTCAAAGCATAGCCTCTTTATTTATATGGACGTTGCCTGCCTGGGTTGAACAAAAAATCCCTATTCCAGAGTCATCGATAGAATATTCAGGGCCTATTCCTTTCTTACTTTTTTTATGCCAATGTTGGTGACTGGAGATAACTCTCTTCAATTATTCCTGGGATGGGAGGGAGTAGGCTTGGCTTGAAGGCCCTTATATTTTTGGCGAGAGAGGGACCGAAGTAAGACAGTAAAAGAGAGGGACTTCCTTCTTTCACGTACTGAAAGGAAGGCCTTTCTCATAGCGAGTAATCTTTATTTTGGTTGCTTTCGTGAGAAAGGGGATGGGGAGTGGTGAGGAGGCCCAATCCCCCTTCTAAAAAACACCATAAACAGATTTAAGTGTTGAAAAAATATTATTAAAATGGCAAAGACACATCTAAAACATTTAAAAACATGAAACAATGTTTGAAGATGTTTTTTTTTAATAAGTGAATAAAAACATATAAAGCTTTTTTCATCCTTTATTGTTTGATATATACCCGTATTAATAATTTCGTAAATCAGTTAAATAATTATTTTTTTGATGTTATAAAATAAAACTTACACATAGATTACTATTTTTTTCTATGTATTTTTTGATTTGGATAATTCTTTTTAAACAATAAATTAAATTATAGAGGAATGTTATAGGGGATCAGCAAATTTTGTGATTTAATTTGTAGTCATTAATTAGTTATTATTGATAAAAGTGTGTCCCTAAATTTTCTCTTAAATTATATCATATGTATTTCGTGTTTTATTTTATTATTTTAATTTATTTTTTCGTTATACCATTCACTCTCACTTTAGGATTAGGCATAAAATACATGAAAATATTGAGGGTTTTTTTTTTTTTTACATTTTAAAACAATAAATTTTGCATTTTTTGGTTTTGTATTCTTAAAAGATAAAAATAGAAAATAAATAATATGATCTTTAGTTTTTGAAAATATATGTAAAAATAAACTTTTAAAAGTTACAACGGTTACTGCCAACGTATATATTAGTAGATACATTAACACACTCCTAAGTCTTAAGCATATGTATTTAGCACTAATTTATAAATTTTATAGATTTATATGTAAAAATTCTCTATCTCGTTGATAGTTTTTAAATCAATCACCGTGAATAACATTTATAACAAATAAAAAAATATAAATTGGTTGATGTTTTTTTAAGGTTTTTTTTTATTGGAGTTGTTAATTATTTATTAAATTGTAACTAGATAATTAGTTTTAACTTTGTGGATTTTACTTAGTAGATAATTAGTTTTAACTAGATAAATTGGTTGATGCTTTTTTTTAAGTTTTTTTTTTTACCGAAGTTAGCAATTACTACTTCTAATATAATTTTTTTAAATGAGGATTATTTTTTAAGTATTTTTGTTAGTAATTTTATATAATATTTTTTTATTCTCTTATTTTAAGTATCGTATAATATATAATGTTTTATATTGTTAATTTTATAACTCATCTTTTTTACCATTACTTCTTTAAAAGACTTCAATATTTTATAACATTTATCATCATTATTATGACTTCAAATATTGCATCCAGCGTCTATATGTATATTACATGTTTTAAAAAATATAAATAGTTAAGAGGATATTAATATAGAAACTTTAGTTGTATGGGATATCTTGCTAATTATTGTGAAAACTGTTATAAGAAGTAAATTAAGATTGAAAGGAAGATATATATGCTTAGTTTCATAATTAAATGATATCTATCATAATATTCTTACATGGCAAAATTATAAGCAATCTATACATTATCACCTGAATATAGAATGACTTTGACATCAATTTTTATAAAATATAAATAGATAGATGATTTAGGATTTAATAAGATTTAGAATTAAGAATTTATATATTTTTTTTTATCATTGTTACATACTTGATCCAAAATTGGAGAGAGAGAATTTAATTTATAAATTATCTTTTTCGGTAATGTCATCAAAGATAAACACAAATTAAATAAAATATACATTACACTAAAATCATTATAAAAAAAATAATATTTGTAATAAAAAAAATTGTTACAAAAAATCGAAATTTTGAAACAAAATGATTTTGTAACAAAAAAAGGACCTGTTGCAGTATGTCTTATTACAAAAAGTTTTTGTAACAAAAAACGAAATTATTACAATTCAAAGTGATATTTTGTAACAAATTTTTCTGATACAAAAAATCAGAAATTGTTACAAAAGTGGTAACAAATTTTGATCTTCAAGGTATTTTTTGTGATAATCTATTTTTTCCTATCATAAAATTTTGTTACAAAATGTAACTTGATTTTGTAACATTTTTTTTCTTTTGCTACAAAACACTATTTATTTTGTAATAATTTTTTTTAATACAAATTACACACATAATTTATCAAATTATATTATTTTTTAATTAATTAATATATTAACTAATTTACTCAAAAAGTCAACATTTATATAATATATAATAACATAGATAGTTTAAATATCTTTCATTAACTAATATTGTTTTATAAATCTTCAACATATATACTTTAAAGTATAAACTAACAAGACACATTGAAGAACCCTAATCAACTAGATAGATACATAAGACAAGAAAAATAAAGAATTATAAATCTCCAAAATGTAAACTACAAATTATAAACTCCATCATGTTCATACAGCTCCTTTCTCATTTCTCATGGAGAAGTTCTAATAAGTGCCACACACCTAAAAAGACCACCAAACAAAAAACACTAGCTTAAGAAACAAGATTTATTTTTCCTTTAAAAATGCACAGGAAAAAATAAAAAACTATACTCGTATTATTCAACAATGAATACAAACTCTAAAATTCTTACCATGAATAACCTTTGGAGAGAAGTACAATAAAATAGGACATGTTGATACAATAATCATGACTCAGATCTAAACTTGCATTTTAGTTTAAGAAATTTATTAAATATCATAAAAATATAAAACAAATGTTACAATAATAAAGACGTTTAAGAACATATTTACTTTTTTTCCTTTATTTATTACCTTATAAAAGTTAGTGAAGACATGACTACCAGTAAAGCAATACATAGGAGTGGTATTTTAGCAGACTATTAAGTAGTTCAAAGAATAGCTGCAGGAGGAACAAAAAGAGGGTAACAGTGAAATACCTTCTATTATAAGATAATTGAATGTGATGATAAAAAGATAGTTAGTATAAAATTATTGTTAATATAATATTTACACAACACTGAATGATGTTCAAATGAGTGATGATCATGTAACATTTTTTTTTTTGCCTCGGAAAGCCGAAAAGCCATTGCCACAAGTGATATCCAGAAACAAAACATATAAATTTTATTCATAATGATATCAAAATCTAATACTTAAATACTCAAACCAGGAAACTAATTATTGAATAATTAATAGATCCTATGTCATAGATAATTAGAGAATTAAATAAAAGCTCATGAATAAGAACCATCTAATAAAAGTGTACATCAGTTGAATAATAGCTCTTAACAATATGATAACTTTTTTTTGTGATAAAATCTCATGAATAAAAGCTCACCTTCCAAACCCATGCTTGACAATGTTCTGAAATGAGCAAGTTAATCTCTTAGCAGTAAATTCAAGAGAAGGAAGCAACTAAGTGTGAAATCTCATATTCCTAGGGAGGTTTTTGGTAAAGACCCAAAATCTATGTTGAAAGCTTGGTTTAGTGGAAGGCCGTGTGAAATAAAAATTGAAGCCGTAGAGAAATACAACAACAACAACAAAGTCTTGTCCCACTAAGTGGGGTCGGCTACATGAATCAAACGACGTCATTGTGCTCTGTCATGTATCATGTCTACAGAGAGACCGTTTACATGTAGATCTCGTTTGACCACCTCATGGATGGTCTTCTTAGATCTTCCTCTGCCTTTCTCTTTTTGTCCATCTTCCATCTCATCCACCCTCCTGACTGGATGTTCTATCGGTCTTCTTCTCACATGTCCAAACTACCTGAGACGTGATTCAACCATCTTTTCCACAATGGGTGCTACTCCAACTCTCTCCCTTATATCTTCATTCCTTATTTTATCCAATCGCGTATGACCACTCATCCATCTCAACATCTTCATCTCTGCCACACTCAGCTTATGTTCGTGCTTCCCTTTAGCCACCTAACACTCCGTACCATATAACATAGCCGGTCTTATAGCAGTGCGATAGAATTTACCTTTAAATTTTAGAGGCACTTTTTTGTCGCATATAAAACCAGATGCACTCCGCCATTTTGACCAACCTGCTTGGATCCTATGATTTACATCCTGTTCAATCTCTCCATTATCCTGTATGATGCACCCAAGATACTTAAAACTTTTAACTTTTTGTAGGATATTTTCTCCAATCTTCACCTCTATATTGGGGTTTTTCCTTCTCAGACTGAACTTAAATTCCATATATTCCGTCTTGCTACGGCTTATGCGCAGACCATACACTTCTAAAGCTTCTCTCCATAACTCCAACTTCTTATTTAGGTCTTCCCTTGACTCTCCCATAAGGATGATATCATCGGCAAAAAGCATGCACCATGGCACAGGCTCTTGGATGTGCTCTGTGAGTACTTCCAAGACTAATGTGAAAATGTATGGACTTAAGGATGATCCCTGGTGCAATCCTATACCAATAGGGAATTCCTCTGTCACACCACCTTGAGTCTTCACACTAGTTGTGGCCCCATCATACATGTCTTTAATTGCCCGAATATATGCGATCCTTACTCTCCTCTTTTCTAAAACCTTCCATAAGACCTCCCTTGGTACCCTATCATATGCTTTTTCCAAATCAATAAACACCATATGTAGATCCCTTTTATTACTACGATACCTCTCCATCATCCTTCTTAATAGGTATATCGCTTCAGTGGTAGATCTGTCTGGCATAAATCCAAATTGGTTCTCTGTTACTTGTGTCTCTTTTCTCAACATCCGTTCTATCACCCTTTCCCATAACTTCATAGTATGACTCATAAGCTTAATCCCTCTATAATTTCCGCAACTTTGTATATCCCTCTTATTCCTGTAGATAGGTACCAAGGTGCTCTTTCTCCACTCATCAAGCATCTTCTTTGACCTTAAAATCTCATTAAAAAGCTTGGTTAACCAGTTGATGCCTTTTTCTCCAAGACCCTTCCAAACCTCAATCGGGATATTATCAGGTCCTACTGCCCTGCTATTTTTCATCTGCTTTAGAGTCTCTTTTACCTCGAAGTCTCGAATCCTTTGATAGTAGTCAAAGTTTTGATCTTCTTCCCTTGTGCATAATCGACCAAGGCTCGGAAGAGTCTTCTGTCCCTCATTAAATAACTCGTAGAAGTAGCTCTTTCACCTTTCATTAATCTTCTCATCTTGAGCCAACACCTCTCCATCCTTATCCTTTATGCACTTAACCTGATCCAAATCTCTCGTTCTTCTTTCCCGCCTCTTTGCGATTCTATATATATCTTTTTCTCCTTTTTTCGTGCCCAAAGACTGGTAGAGACCCTCATATGCTCTTGTTCTTGCTTCACTTACAACCACTTTTGTCTCTTTCTTAGCCGCCTTATATTTTTCCCAGTTATCTGCATTGCGGCATAAAAACCACTCATTAAAGCATTCCCTTTTTATCTTTATCTGTTCTTGTATACTCGCATTCTACCACCAGGACTTCTTGTCTCTTGGTCCTATTCCTTTAGATTCACCAAAACTTTCTTTTGCTGTTCTTATAATAACTTCTGCCATCTCCCTCCACATCTCTTCCGCGCTTCCATTCCTACCCATTTTTCCTCTTCTCCTACCCGTCTTAGGAAACTTCTTTGTTCCTCACCTTTCATCTGCCACCACCTCGTCCTTGGGTTCTTCGTATGATATCTTTTCCTCAACTTTTGCTCAACGCAAAAATCCATGACGAGCACCCTATGTTGTGTTGTCAAACTCTCTCCCGGGATAATTTTACAGTTAATGCAAAATTTCTGGTCGACTCTCCTCAACAAGAAGAAGTCGATTTGAGAGCTTGTCATGCCACTCTTATAGGTTATAAGATGTTCGTCTCTTTTTTTAAAACATATATTTGCGATGAGAAGATCAAAGATTGAGGAAAAGTCCAAAATAGTTTTACCCTCGGCATTGATCACCCCAAAACCATGGCCTCCGTGAATACTCCCATATCTAGTCACTTCTCTCCCAACATGGCCATTTAAATCTCTTCCTAAGAAAATCTTATCTCCCAAAAGTATGCCTTGAACCAAACTCTCTAGATCCTCCCAAAACCTTATCTTGTGTTGTTCGTCCGAACCCACTTGCAGTGCATAGGCGCTAATCACATGGAAAGCACCTCCCTCTACCACAAGTTTGATAGAGATGATCCGATCTCCCACCCTCTTGACATCCACTATGTCCTTCTTCCACTGCTTATCCACAATTATTCCAACCCCATTCCTATTCTTCACCTTTCCTGTATACCAAAGTTTGAAACCAGAAGTATCCAACTCCCTAGCATTTGCACCAACCCATTTCGTTTCTTGTAGGCACATAATGTTAATCTTCCTCCTTGTCATGGTGTCCACCACCTCTATGGACTTTTCTGTTAGAGTGCCTATGTTTCATGTCCCGAATCTCAACCTTCTGTCGCTTCGACCTTTACCTTTTACTTTGTGAACTAGCTTATTTACCCTCGTCCGTTCACGAAAACGCAAGAACCCTTGCTCATTTAACACTACATCCAGGCACCAATGCAGCGGCTCTTGCTTTGACACCGTACTCGAGCCATATGGCGCGTTGCTTTTGGGCAACGACCTAGTTTTAGCGCAATAATGTCTTTGATTCATGTCATGGGGGTTCGGCTATATTTTTATGTTTGTTGCTGAAGACCTAACACAACCCTCCTCCTTTATCCGGGTTTGGGACCGGCAATATACCGCAAGTGTAACATAGACATAGAGCAATGATATCCAGAAATTCAAATGAAAATATAACAACAAAGCCAAAGTCCAGGTTCAAAATCAGCAACAATATCAACCCAGTCAAAGCATTCCAAATTTTAAATAATCACAAACGAACCAACAAATCATGAAAACAAAAATTATAGATATTCAATTGGAGCAACCAAATCTGGAGGCAACAATCCTCAACAATTTGATCAAGACAGTCACAATCTAATCACAATTAAGCCACAAAAGCACAAAGAATAACAGGACAGCAGCACATTTACCATGAATAATCACAAACAGTAGTAAGATTGAATGAATTATTGTCTACTGCATTACTGAAAAGATTTTTGTCAATCTAATGACTCAGATTATGAACTGATCCTCCATTACTAATAAGTACTAAGTCTCTGATGAATTAGTGATGCCCATTTACCTTATAATAAGAGAAACTATCACTTCATAGTATTTTTTCTTTGAAAATCTCTTTACAGGAATATTCACATTTTGTTTTACATGTATCTTCTTCTTGCTATCACTTTAGCTACATAACTTGGATGCAGATGGCTTTAAATATTAGTATTTACACAGCATCTTATCAATTTTAATTTTATTTATATAATAAATCAATATATCATTCCATTTATTTGGATGAATATGAAAGTTCATGTTAATATACATTCATGAGCTTCAAACAATTTTATAATTCATAAACCTCTCAAAGTGAATTCCAAAAACAAACGCAAGGATCATGAAGCAAGTTAGATGACAAAAATTACATACCTTTTTAGACCTTGCATAAAGTCCCATGCCGACAACAAAGAGGCAAATATCTTTGGTGATTTCATTAACAGTTTTTATTTTGTGCTGTCTGATAGAATTCATCAACAGTTCATGGTGGTATGAACTCAATTATGGGTAACAACTCAAGAGTAACAACTCAATCGATGGTATGAACATGTAAATTAACAATATCCCTAATATTCACAAGTTCTGATATTCAAAAACAATATCCCCAATCAGAAGTTCTAAAAAATTAAACCCTAGACTTCCATGGCATTCATAAATTAAAACAGTTAATTTCAAAATAAAATTCCCTACCTCAATCAGCTTAAACTCGGTAATTAAACGCAACAAACCCTTTGTTTATTTTTAATTCCTAGTAGCAACAAATTTCCTCTTGGAACAGCAGTAACAATGATCTTAGTAACAGCAAGTTCCACCGACGGCAGAGGCGCAGCCAGAAGCTTCGGTAGCGGCGGATCTGACGGTGGTTCAGACAAAGACGACGCTGGTGACTGGTCACGGCGGCTGGACTGGTCGCGGCTCTCCCAGGTTCTCTTTCTCTCACTTGGGGATCCTGTCTCTGCCCATGGCTCTGCTTGACGGCGACGGACTCAGAGGCGGCGGCGGCGGCGGCGTCATGCGTAGCATCAGCTCGTGATGATGACGATGGAGGCGCTGGCTTCATAGAGAGAAGGACGGCGGCGACGGGCTTCACGGAAGAGACGACGATGGCGACCGAAACCCGCGAAGACGACGACAGATGCAACGCAGTAGTGGTTCGCGAGGCGTGGTGCAACGGCGGCGAGCTTCATCCACGGCTATCTTCATCCGTGACGTTGTGTTTCTTTTCCTCTGGCTCCCTCCTCCGCGTCGGTGCTAGCAATGATGGCGGCGAGCAAATCGGCCCACCAGCGCTGGCCGTCCCCCTCTCCTCTCTTCTCTTCTCTAACTCCGTTTCTCCCTCTCTTCGTCAACGTTTTCTTTCTTTCTTTCTTTCTGCTGATTTCTTTCTTTTTTTTTTTTACTTTTTTTTGCTGCTATGTGTTGGGTTTGTGTGTGATTTTGGAAGGAAAGGAAAGTTGAAAGAGGTGTAGCGGCTGAAGGGAATGAGAAAATTAGGGTTAGGGTCTTAGAAAGTATTTAGCAGATTAGGTTTCATTTTGAGGATAATTGACAATATAATTAGGATATAAAATGGTATTAAAAACTAAATTTAATCTAATAAAATTATTTTTTAAAAAATATTATTTGTTCATCAATATATAAATTATTTTCTAATAAATATTCTAATTCAAAAAAATTATACATAATATTATTAATTCTCTTTGTTTTTCAAAATATTAGTACTAAATTATAAAATATTAATTATTTAACTCGAATTATATAAAATTTTTATTATTTTACAACTATTAAGTTTTATCGTTTAAATATAGAAAATTATTCAATATTATAAGATTAAGTAAAATTTTTAATTTAATTATTAAAATTTAATTTAATTATTTTAATACAATAATTTTTAAAAATAAAGTCTTTAATAAATTAATAAATTAAAATTAATTTTATAACATTTTTTGAAAATTCTGAGTCTTACCAAAAAAAGATAGGGTTAGGGATTGAGTAACTTAAATATTTTTAATAAAAATAAAGATAATATAATAACTGAAAATTAATTTTAATTTAATAATAGTTATATAAAGATATTATTTAATTATAAATTTTTAAATTATTTTTAAATAAATATTTTAATTTTAAGAATTAAAGTAATTAAATTAATTATTCTTAAAATATTATTTTATTATTATTTTAAATTATAAATAAAAAATATTCTATTTAATATATAAATCTCTAAAAATTTATTTTAAATAATATAATAAATTATAAATAATTTATTATTTAATTTTTAAAATAATTTTAAACTCAAATTATCATTAATTTGACTTAAATATTTTTGGTAAAATAAATTTTTGAATATAAAATCTTAAATAAATATAATAAATCATAAATAACTTATTATGTTAATTTTTAAAAATTTAAAGTCTTACATTTAGTAAGTTGAAACAAAATTTTTTATTAGTTACAAAAAATCTTTGAATTTTATGACAAATAAATAACTTGTTACAAAAATATTGTATTTTGTGACATATTAATTTTTTGTTACAAAATATTTAGAGATTTTGAAACAAATAGATATTTCGTTACAAAATATTTTGAATTTTTGCAACAATATAATCTTTTGTTACAAAATATTATAACATTTTGTAACAAAACAACAATTCGATACGAAAGCCAACATAATTTGTAACAAAAGAAATCAAGTTGTTATAAAATATTAAAATGTTTTGTAACAAATTTTCTTATTGTTACAAAATATTCTTATTTTGTAACAATAACTAATTATTGTTACAAAAAACTATAATTTATAACAATTTTAAATTTGATATAAATTTTTTGTTACAAATATTTCATTTTCTTATAGTAAATAGACTAAAAAACTAACAATTAAGACATAATAAAAGACCTAAAAATAAATAATAATTAAAATTACATGACAAAATATAAATAAGTCTCTTCTTATATGTCGTTGAACATTCTTAATATTGTATTTGCTTTGTTTTAATTTCTCTCAAATAATTTTATCATACTAACCACTCATATCATTTTATTTTATTTTCACAGTCTTGCCTCATTCATCTCACTGTCATTACCAAACATTTATATTTAGTTTATGTGGTCTACTTCGCTCAATAGTTGTTGTTTGTCAGCCACACGCTTTCATTCCTTTGTTGCTTTGAAATCATCTATGTTCCTAAACTTGATCCCAATATTTTGCATCAAATGCTTTATTTCATGAGCTTTATTTTCTAGGTTCTATTGCTCTCAAAACGTCTTTTCTTTCCATTTAATCACTCTACTATAAAATCAATAAAAATCACAATGTCCTCTTCTTTGGCCTTTAATTCCTCGAATAAAAATTGGAGCATTTGTTCCATACTTGTAATAAAAGCCTCACTATCGGATTTTTCAAGTACATTCTCTCCATAAAATACTTTAGAGGTAAATACCAATTTAATATCCGAAAGATTTTTGGAATTAACAAAATGGTACCTGATTTTTGTTATTGACAAAATAGTCCCTGAAAGATTTTAAAATTTGACAAGCGTGCCCCCGAACTCGTCGAAATACATCTCCGGCAAGCACGATGCTGACATGCCCACTGTGTTTTGATGACCTGGCAAATCCCCAACCCTAATCCCTCCCTCCCCAACGCACTCCCCCTCCCCCTTCCTAACAGACTCTCTTGCTCTCGCACTTTCACTCTCTTTCTTTCTCCAGCAACAATGATGACTTTTTTTATGACGAAAATGGTGGGTCGGTTTTCTTTGAAGAGCAACCTCAACATCAACAGTAACTTTAATGGCAAGAGTACCATCAAGGACTACCGCCACCACCACCAGAGCCACAACAACAAGGACAGGAACAGCTATATCAATGCCATTGATGAAGAAGACTTTCTCTACAATGATGATCGACACGATAAAACTCTCCCTCGATGCTGCTATGTTCTAGCTTTTGTTCTTGGCTTCATTGTTTTCACTCTTACTTTGGGGTGCCAGTAGACGCATGAAGTCCAAGATTTTCGTCAAGGTTCTTCTTCGTTTCTCTCATTGTAGTCTCTAAAGTCTTGATTTTTTAGGATTTAAGAGCGAAATCTGAGCTGGGTGTTGATTAATTTTGCAAGTATGTCATTCCCTCAGCATCTCAATTGCGTCATACCTCTGCCATTTACGCTGCCTCAACCCCTCATGCTACTCTCACTGCTAGCCGCTCAACCACTGGCCTCATCTTCTTGGTGTGATCTTCTTTGCTCATCCACCACCAGTGTGATCTACGCCGCCGTCTTTAAAAACCATGGTGAAATGAGAGAGGAAGAGAAACACCAAGAGTAGTTTCAAAATTCCAAAGCCCCTAAATTAGAATATTTTGATAGTTTGTAAATGGAAGCTCAGAGAGGGGGGAGTAGATTCGACGATCTCTGGGAAGAGAGTGGAACTGCACGGATAGGAGTGGAAGCTGCGTTGGGGAAGGGGAGAGTGCGTTGAGGAGTGCATTAGGGAGGAAAGGGATTAAGGTCGGGGGTTTTTGCCAGATTAGCAAAATATAGTGGGTCACATTAGCATTGTGTTCGACGGAGATGTACTCCATCAAATTTGGAATTACACTTGTCAAATTTTAAAATCTTTTAAGGATTATTTTGTCAATAATAAAAATCAGGTATTATTTTGTCAGTGTTATAATCTTTTAAATACAAATTTGATATTTACCTAAATAGTTTATCATATTATAAAAATTTTCAAAGTATCCAGCAACAACAAAATTATTATAGCTAGGAACATATATTTTATATACCCACTAATACCACTCCCCATTAACCTGTTCAATAGTTGCTAACCTTAATCCATCGTCTTTTTTCTCTTTTACTACATCCCATTGATAATTAGAGTTTATCATTTAGTATTTAGGGTTTATGTATGTTTTAGAACTTGCGAAGCCTATTTTATAAGATTATCATAATTAATAATTTATTATAATTTTTTAAGGTAATATTATTGCAAAGTTTTTGTGTTTCTTGTTTTTATAAGTATCTAGGGCTGAGGTTTGTCGGGTCCCTCTGTAAATAAATAAGCTAATTCTTATTGCTATTTGTTTTTTTTAGTCTAATAACTTTTTTTTGTTTTTAATTTTTTTAAATAAAATTTATTGTAAAATTGAGGTTTTGTAAAAATTCATTTTGAATTGTTTTAAAAAACGTAATGCATCTGAATTAATATTAGTTAGAATCATTAATTTTTAGTTTATTAATTAAATAAGGCAAATATTATAATATATTTATATTCCTCACAGGGCACTGTTTCTTTGTTACTTCCCATTTCATAAAGTTTAAAGTAAACATTTTTTGAGGGTTGAACTATTATTTTACGTGAATCTATGATGTATGATATATAAGGCTAATATTATTCTACCCCCACTACAATATTTTTGCCCTAATGTAATCCTTATTCGAAGCAACATTTAACAAAAATTGTCTTAGATAGACAAAGACAACATTTTTTACGAGTTACTTTTGAGTAAGGCAAAGATAACAAAATTTTTGGTCACCCATAAAAAAAGTTGCCTTTGATATCTAAAACAACGTTTACAAAATGTTGCAATATAAAAATTTTAAGACAACACTTTTAAATAAAAATACAACATTTTATAAGGGTTGTCAAAAAAATTTAACAAATAACATTTATAAAAAGTTGCCTAAAATTATTCACAGTTAAAAATTTTAGAGAAAAGCTTTTAATCATTTTCCCACAAATTATTTTTCCTATCAAATAATAACTTAAAAAAAAAACAAATTTGTTTATCAGCGAAAAGAGAATACCCTAAGTCCTAAATAACCAAGCCACTGAGCTAGTAACACTCACGCACGATCCCTTTCTCTCATTTCTCCATTGTCAGCTCCAATAATCAACGACGCTAACGGCGACAGCAACTCCTCCACGGCGACGGCGCGGTGCTCTCCTCCACGGCGACGGCGCGGTGCACTCCTCTACGGCGACGGCGTGGTGTTCATCTCCACGCAGGCTTCTCCATGGCGACGGCGCGATGCGCTCCTCGTTCTGTGCCCAACCACCTCCGGCGAGAAACCCCTCTCCTTTCTCTTCTCCTTCTTCCTCTTCTTCTCTTTTCTCGCATTCTTCTCTTCGCGAACCGGAGATGCATGCAGAACCATAGCAACCTCTGTTCCGCTGGCAAGCTTTGATGCAACACAGCGACCACCCCTCCGCTGGTCTATTGCTTTGGCAACATGGCGACCACCCCTCAAGTGTAACCTCCTCACCCCTGCCTTGTTACTCTGTTCTTCAATTTCTAGATTTTTGCAAAAACCCATTTTGCTGTTATCTGATTTAATTCATTACATTTTAGTTGGATTTTAATTTTTACTTAGTAATTTTATTTATTCAAACTTATTTTTGCTAATTAGGTTAATTTAGATTAAACTTAGGATTTTTTTTATCAGTATTTGTCTTAGTTCATAGGTAATTACGCATGCTATTATGATTCTTGAGTCTGGAATTTCAATTTGTTTGGAATAGCTTGATTGATATTTTGTTGAATTTTAAGTTTTTCACTACTTTTCAGTAGGATTCAAGTTAAAGGGAAAAGAACAAGAAAGAAGGAACAAAAAGAGCAGTTTGTGACACTATTAAAATTTTAATTTTCAACGTGTCTGTTTTTTCTTTAGTTTTCTTCTGAATGCTATTTGATGTCATATATATCATCATTGTTGTCTTGTAGGGAGATGCTGATGTAATATGTGGTGTAGCTTGGAAATTCTGGCTGCTGGAGCATATGGCTTGCCTCAATTTCGACTGCGAGTGTTTTTATGGGGTACTAAACCTTCTGAGGTATTCTAATATTTTTGAGGTATGTGCAAATTTTACATAGGACTTGTGTAACTGTGTTTTGAATTGTAAAATAACTTTTTAGAGGTGTTTATTAGTCATGGCATGGTGATTGATTGGCATGTTCATTGGTTTCAACTAGCCATAGGTTTATTGTTAGTTATTTACTATTAAATTGTTTGGATTTAAAAAATCCATTTTATAATTTGAATACTAAATGGATGATTAAGCCTCATTTTTTCTATTTTTTAATTTAAAAAAGCACTACAAAGTTTCATGCTATTTATTCTCATAAATACCTTTGTATATTAGCTTAACATTGGCTCAGAATTAAGATGTGATGGAACATTTCTTCTTTAAAAATGGAACAAATTGATGAAGGTGTCATTTCAGAATGCTGTTGATCAAGTTCGGTACCTTTTCCCACATCTATATCTCAATTCTGTTGGGTTGGATCATCACAAAGTTGTAAAGGAAGGTCAATTGGTAGAACCTCACTCAGCATAACCATGAATGAATGTTAGAACTTTTCTTCGCCTTGTTTATTATGCTAATGCTAATTTTCTGCACTTGTTACTACTATGTATCTATGTTAGTGTTGTATTTTGAAAACTAAGAAAGACAATGTTAGTGCTTCTCATAACATAAATAACTTTCGCAATTCCCATCTTCATGTGCATACGTAATATATTGAACTATCCTTGCTCTTAACATTATTGGAATTCTGTGGATCTTGTTCTTGTTGCTCATAAGACGTTCTTTATGTTGTTATCCATTTGTTTATCTTTCAATTTGTTGACGTTCTTTATGCTCTTAACATTTGTTTAGTGCTTTCCTGTAATTTTTAGTTTATAATTTTATTGAACTAGATATATGTTATCTATCTTTAGAAGTAATGACTTTATTTTTTCTTTTTTTTAAATAATATTTTTTATTTGAACATGAATATGATCTAATTGAAATGAATTCCAACAGTGACAAACTTCGGCAATCATATAATGAACTCCTCGAATTCAAGATTGTATTGCAGAAGGTATTTATTTATTTTTCTTCTTGATGTTTTGTAGCAAGCATATTCTCAGTTTAATTTCGAAGTTTAGGGGTGTAGATATGCACCATATTTATCATTATTGACATATTAGTACTCTTTTCTTATTTTTAACCCCCTTATTTAATTCCATCTGGTTTAAGATTTATTAGTGGGATGTTGTTTTTTAAGTTTTAACTGTTGAGTTTTGCATATTCTTGCAATGATGTTTTAGGGGTCAAGATTTTGCTTTTTTGGATATAGGTTTCGTTGCGCCTTACTGACTTGGAGGCAACTTTGGATGCAAGGTTGAGGCACCACAATAAGGCTCTAGCTTTTGTAGGGGAACATCTATCAGACTAGATAAACATGGTATGATTTTCTTTTTTTCTGTCTTGTTTTTCAACTACAAAGCAGTCCTTTTACTTTTGATACTGCTGCTCGTGATCAAACAAGAGAGAGCATCAATGAGTTCTTGGAAAGTGTTAAAAGCCATGATCTAGCAAAAGCTGAGATTCTCAACATAATCAACATCAGGCCCACTAACATAGTCGAAATTTTTTCGGTAAGTTGCCAATAATGTCACTCAAGTTATATTTGCTCTCAACTTTTTAGTTTTTACCCACTAAACCTTGTCTTTTGCTTTACTAAACTGGTTAGCAGTAACACACTAACATATAAGCAATAGAATATTTCTGAGAATTAATAGATACCTTGACATTATTACATAACTTCTAATACTATGGAAAATGCTTAGCTCTGAATTCATCTTAGTATGATTTGGAAACTCACAAGGAAAAGTGATTAATCATCCTTGAACCCATATCTGAGTCCTTGTAGCCTATAACATAAATGACAAAACCTTGTCTTCTAAGTTCCTTGTTCAATGTGAATTTGGGGTATGTCAATTCTTGATTGGTTGCATTTGTTTTGAAATGAGAAAAGTAATTATAATGGTGCATGAATTATTAAGCCATAGAATCATTCTGCTATGTTATATCATTTTTATGTTTGACATTGACAATCGATGAACTCGGTGATATGCTTTTGAGTTTGTTGTCTATCTTCACTTGTGTTTAGCATTTATTTGAGTAGTTCTAATTAGAGTTTTGGTGTGCTTTGCTTTTGTTACATAGATCATAGTGTTGTGATACTCGTTTTTCGGATGAAGAGCTCACAGAAATAGTTGAGATTGTGAAGAGAACATTGCCACCACCCCCTGAAGATGCCAATGGTGCTGAAGCAACAAAATCAAATGGTGAGAAAGGTAGGGAACAAATGGAAACAAGTTGATATCCTACTTGTGACCATAGAATTTTGTGAATAGCACCACAGGATCTCAAGCAAGTAGTTCGGTTATAGTTTTCTATTAGTTGGTATGCTAAGATTTAGAATTAGGTTCAATTTTCAAGGGGTGTAAGTGTGTTGATTACTACCTTATTGGTGATGAAATACACATGCAAGGTGCATTGCCAAATTTGCAATATCGCACAGCAGGAAAAATATGTATTTTGTTACTTATGTTTATTTATTTGACTTGGTAACTTAGCAAGTATGTTAATTGGCAGATGGAAGATCTTTCTATATATATGCAATATATATTATTAGCTTATTCTCCCTATATTGATTAAATTGAATTTAAATATTTAAATATTGTTAGTGTGTGCTATATATTCTTCAAATGTCATATACATATAACAAAGGTAAAAAATATATTGCTTTAGATATAAAAAAAGAGAATCTAAGAAAAACTCAATGAAGTGTTGCTTTAAGTATTAGAAAAAGATAACTGCAAATAAACTTAGATAAGCGTTGCTTTAGGTCTATGAAGAAAGTAACTTAAAAAAATCTGGACAAGTGTTGTTTTAGGTATATGAAAAAACAACTAGAAAAAACTTATATAAGTGTTGCTTTAGGTATATGAAAAGGCAACTTAAAAAAATCTGGACAAGTGTTGCTTTATGTATTAGAAAATACAACTTGTAAAAAGTGTTGCCATAAAGTCTTATCTAAAGCGTTGTGTTTGGGTCCCCTAAGGCAACCCTTTTGTGGAGTTACTTTTTTTGTAGAAAAGGCAACGTTTTTTTAATGTTGCTATAAAAATGATTCCCTTTGATACACAAAAGCGTTGCCTTAGACCAAAGGTAACGGCCATATAGCCAACCCCCCAAAAAGCGTTGCGTTTTGTTGGAAAGTGTTTCCTTTGATCAAAGGCAACACTTTTCCGTATTATAGGCAACGTTTTCAAAGGGTTGCCTCAGTCCGAATTTGTTGTAGTGCCCACGACTTTCTTTTTTAGAGGATAGTAAAAAATTATTAAATAAGTTATCAAAGTATTTTTTTATTTAAATAAGCTAAACAAAAAAAAAGTTAGGAACTATTTAAAGGAATGATTTCAATGGATCAACTAGAATTTTAGATCTTAATAATCTATGTAAAAAAATATAAAATAATTTTATAAAATATCTACATTATATATATATATATATATATATATATATATATATATATATATATATATATATATATATCTTCTCTTCAATTAAATATCTTTCATAACAATGTTTACTGTTATCACCACAACAACATCAATACCATTAATGGTATCATCAATACTATTATTGTGCTCTCTTTTTGTGTGAAATTGTTCTTCTTGTTATGCATTCAAACTTCGAACGAAATTATTATCTCTCTTTTGTATTTTTCACCCAACACGCTCTTGTGAATTTGAACATCTCTATCTTAAAACTCTTTCTTAGAGACCATAAAGTTGGACAGCAGAAATTAATGTCATGGTTTCCTTTAGTAGCGCTGCGATGCCAGCACAGGAGACGGCAAGAAGCATGTGAGGTGCTACTGACGGGTGGTGATAGCAAGCGGAGGAGATCTGCGGGAAAGATGCAGTGTTAGGACTCCGGTGAGATAGTGGAGGAGGGTGGCGGCGTGGTTCATTGAATGAAATTCAAGGTAAGGAGATGAACCCAACTTCTAAATAGTTGACCCCATACAAAAAGTTTTTTGGTGGTAGCATGTTGATGTTTGGAGTGTTGCAGGAAAAAAAAAAGAAGAAAGGACAAAAGCTTAATTTTAAAATAAAACTTTTTTTAAATTATTTAAATATAAATATGATTATTTTATAATTAATAAAAATTTTAAATCTTAGCCATTGGTTCAAAATTTAAATGGTCATGATTCATAAGGAATCTTAGACCATCAAGAACCATAATATACTTTTTTTATTGTAGAAAGCTCCACTGTTTAAATAGATTGGCAGTCTCACTTAAGACTACTTTTAAATTACTCCAAATAGAGAGAAGCTCTATTTGATGAAGTTGTAATCTTATCGCCATCTTTGTCATGGTATTCGCTATTATGTTTGCATTTTTCATAATCAAATGAAAATAAACATGTAAATTCCAATGCATGATATCCCTTATTTTGAACATTAATGTATTAATAAACTCAAAACTACCTTGGTGATTAGTAACGAGATTAAACGCTTCCATACAATCTGTCTCACAAATAACATCTCGTTGACCTACATCCCAAGTTAAGAGATATCCTCTCCAAATAGCAAACAATTCTCTTTGAAGAATACTATTACTCTCAGTCATTCCCAAATAACCATTTGCCAACTCCCATTACAATTTCTAATAACGCAAGCAAAACCAGCGCTATCGCCAGAATCAGGATAACTAGCATCACAATTAATCTTAAAAGTACCCATAGATAGAGGATTCCAAGAACCACTTAGAATAGAGGGGAGGGACATACGTTGTAATTAAAAAACACTTCTAAGCTCTTTTTCTGAAGCTAATGCCAAACAAATCACTTTTTCTGGGGGCCAAGTCTCATGAGGATTAAAGATGTCATTATTCCTTACTTGCCATATCCATCAAAATCCCAAAAAGAACTAGTTCTTCAAAAACTAGTTCTTCAAAATTAAGAGGATGACAAGAAATATCCAACCTGTACCATACAAGCTAAGCTTTCGGACAATCTTGAATACAATGTAAAACCAATTCCTAGCTAAAAAGGAATCTTGGAAACCTATCCGATAATGATATCCCTTTTCTGAAGCAAAAACTTACAGTAGGAAGAGCCTCTCTAAGACATAGCCAAGCCAAGTACTTGTGCTTTTTTGGAAAAAGCTAGCGCCAAAGGCAAAGCAAATTCCTTCGCTTCTCCTAACCAAATAGCTACTTCCACAGCCACAAGTACCATTGCGTAAGTCATAGAATTTGAAAGCAGACCCAGATCACTACCAACTCACTTCTAGACCTGCTTGCATATCTGGATAATAAGAAAGAATATTACCTTTCAGATTTTGGGATAGTGGAGAATAAAGAGTCTCCAAATGCCCACCTATCAACTGGCCAGATATCTTATATCCGGAGGATCGAATCAGAAATATGAACATAATCCATCTTATTAGATAATTGGCATTCTCTCCTCCAGTTAGAAAACTAAAAATTCTAGTTCAAATCCCTAATACACCAAGAAAATCCATCCTTCAACACTTTTCAAGCCTTGCAAAGACTCTTCCAAATCTAAGGCCCGTGTTCTTAGAACAACCAGAACAATTATCTTGAGATAACTAGTAGTTGACATCTAACAATTGGACTCATAACTTGTTTGGATGATGAAAAAATTTCAAATTAACTTCCCAAGAAGAGCAATATTCATACAATACAGATCTCTAATCCCCAAATTTTCATATTTTTTAGAGTAACTAGCACCTTCCAACTAACAATATTCAATCATCTTCCATCAGCTTGTCCTTTTCAAAGAAAATTCCTCATCATAGACTCCAGTTTACTAATGATCTCTTTAGGAAAAATAGAGACCTACATCTAGTACGTGAAAATAGTGACTACAATGGAATTAACCAGGCAGAGTCTACCTACTCGATTGAGCAAACACCCTTGCCAGTTTGATAGTCTACTCCGAATCTTATCTAGAACATCTTTGAAACCTGAACGGGTTACCCTAGAATGGCTAAAGGTAACCCCAAGAAACTTGCCCAAGTCCTTTACAAATCTGATAGAGGACACCCTAGTGAATATCTCTTTCCTTGTCACAGAGACATTCTTGGAGAAAAGCGCTTTAGACTTCTTCACATTAATCTTCATCCCATATGCTTTGCGAAAATTCTCTAAAATCACCATCACATTTTGCACTTGTCTCTTTGTAGCTTTATAGAATAAAAGCAAATCATTCGCAAACATTAAGCGGGATATTCTTGGTTCCCCTCTAGAAACAGTAACTGGATCTCACAATCACATATCAACCTGATGACTAATAAAGCATGCTAATATCTCCATACACAACACAAAAAGATAGGGTGACATATGGTCTCCTTGTTTAAGACCCTGGCTAGGAGTAAAGTCATTCTGACGATTTTCATTCCAAAGAATAGACAAGGAGGAAGCAGTGACACAATTAATAATGAAATTAATTGTAGAATTGAAAAAATCAAAGATCTAAAGGGTATGAGCCAAAAATCTCCAGTAAAATCTGTCATAAGCTTACTCCATATCAATCTTAAAGGCCAGGATGTCTTTCTTTGATTTAGTCTTCTTCATAAAATGGAGAACCTCTTGAGTAATAATGATGTCATCAAGAGTTTCTTGTCCTAAAATAAATCCTCCTTGAAGAGGACCAACAATCTTCGCAAGATGAGGACAAATCCTATTAATAAGGACCTTCATGCTGATCTTGTAAACCACTTTGTAGAGACTAATCGGCCTGAAATTCTTCATAGATATTGGCGTTTCAACCTTCGGAGTAAGAACCAGTAAAAAAGTTGAAAAAGTTTATTTAATCAGTAAAGTTGTTGTGAAAAAAACAAAAGCTAATTTCAAAAGAAGAAACACCAATGGATAGATAATATTCTTTCGAGTCGATTTCTAAGAAAAAACATCCATCTTAAATTTGAAAATTGGTCATTATAATGGACATCTAATATGAAATTTTTAAATTGACTATCAAGTGTCAAAAATTGACTAAAAAATTATTGTAGGGTCAAATTTAACAATTTAGTGGGAACAAATAAACATTATAATTATATACTACTCAATAAAATTTTAAATTATAATGGGGCGCTTGCCCCTACACCAATAGGAATAGATTCGTCCCTAATTATATGTTTATACCATAGACATCATGTTTCGCTGAATTCCCCACCCATTGCCATCCAGTTCAGTACCCATATTGGGCAAGCCTCCCTGCAATGAATTCTGATGACTCCATACCAACTGAATAAAGTACCAGCAGTCATAGGATTACAAGAGCAACTAACAGGTCAATGAGCTTATTCGTCTTACCGAGTGACACTAGCTGGTAGTCTGTTTGCACTCTTGATGCCAAAACACATGACTCCTCCATACTTGATGAATTCAATAGGATTCTTTGGAGCAGCAATTACGGAAGCCACCCCATTTGGCTTATAAAGAAATGAGACTCGTTTTAGTAGTGGGGTAACTTGAATTCATTAAAACTATGGTTTTTGGATAGAATTGATACCACTAGTCAAATGAAAAATCTTCTTCTTATGTCATCATTGTCGGATATGTTTGCATCCAGATGGAATATTACACCTTCATTGAATCCAATGACCATGAGGCACAAGTGACTGGAGACCTCACGAATTAGTATGTATGCCTGTGTATAACCAAGAGAAAAGAAAACTGTTACAGATTAAATCAGTATGTATGTGCATGGATGTTAACAAATGACTCACAAAATTCAGGGATAGGGAAGGTTTCATTCATTGTTCTCTATATATCTTTATCAGCTCTACACCAGGCCTTCCTTCACAAATGTCAACCTGATCAATTGTTAAACTACATCAGTCGGATGCATGTGAGCGATTAAACCGTCAAGGAAAAAAAAACATTTGAAGCTGTCATACTTGACACATTGGTTGTCATGTCTGATGTGACTTTGTCTGACATCATGCTTTTTTGTATCTCCATAAATAGTCCCTCATCATTATTGTAGAGAGTCAAAAGCTTGCAGATGTTTTGGTCAATGCAGACAAGAGTCGAATACAAAACGTCCGAGTATGCTCTACTTCTTGGCGACGGAGCTCGTGTACCTGCATCATCATCAGCAGGGTTACCCATTTTGTGCATCTCATTTCTTGAAACATGTGAGGTGGTTATACTAAGGAACGTACATCAACTTTATCAGATAGTGTCTTCACGGCAATGGTAAGACACTTCCCGGTGGCCCTGAGCTCTACATACCATAAAAAAATGTTCTTGCATGTGACAAAAACATCGGGTTATAGCATTCAACTATATGCCCATGTTCACATTATAACATTAATCTATATGCCAATGTTAACATTAAACTATTTACCAAAGATTCGTTGGTCACGTTCTTGGAAGGCTGAGTCGGGGTCGCTCCTCAGGAAATGTACGTATTCAACGGGTGTTAGCAGTGGTTGTCCACATGTGGGGAGTCGTCTATGCTCGTTGTGCTTGTTAGGAGGGGAAGGAAGATTTTGGAGCATGGACTTAGATGTAGTAGTGGAATCTACTTCCATAAATCTCATGAAACATTTAAGTAGCGTAGTAAACGTCATATTAAGAAAAGACCACGAAAAATAGCAAACATTAAACGTTTTCTGCAATCTCAAATGCTCATCAGAAAGCCAACCAGATGTCATTTTTTTTCGAGAAAAGTTCTGGCACAATACAGGATTAGGCATACAGAATGAAAGATTAACGTCTCTGTAACTCTGATTGTGATAATAAGTCTCTAATGACGTTAAAATTGTCTTACGTACTACAATGTTGTCACTAGGTTGGACAGTTAATCTGGTAAAAGTTTTGAATTATTTTGTATAAGTACGTTTATGATTTTGGTAAGCATCTATATTTGTGTTCTGCCGTAGTTACACAATTATGGATACGTTGAATGGCACTACTCTTGTAAAGATGTCATTAATAATTAAATTAGAATCTTGAAAATAAAAAAATAATTAAAGTATTTGCATTAACTTTATAAAACATCATTTTAAAAGACGTTAAGTTTCTAAAGTTAATACTTAAAATAATAAAACATATATTTCTCAAAAAAACTAAGCTTCACAACAACAAGCTTTAACCAAGGATTAAAATTAATAAGTAACAATACGAATTCCTGGTATAAAAATAAATAAATTAACAATACAAATTAGCACTAATACAAATTCTTAGTATGAAATAATGATCCTCAAAGTGCGGTGAAAGGGAAAATCATAAAAATTAGTAGAATTTTCTAATTAAAATTTATAAACAAATTAGAGGTAATATTTATAACCTATAATATTTATAATATATAACATGCTTAAAAAATATAAACATGACTTTATCAAGTAAGAGCAAAACACATAAATGCATCATTGAGCTATTAAAATTTGGACTTATACATGGTTCTATTAGAGAAAATCATACCAGATTTAAATTATTTTTGAACCCAACTACCGATTGAAACAACATCACGACAAAATAGTTCAGGTCTTTTATCAAGAAACACAGTTACATGTCTACTGGTAGTACCAATTATAGGAAATTAAACATTAAGCTAAGGATCCTAACCCTAACAAGCTTATTGACCCTATGAGCTTATCGGCTACCATGGGGAACCAACTAATGCGAAACACTAATGATAACACCTATAAAGAGACATTCATGGTGAATTAGTATTCTTCACGGGGCTCCACGACGTATCCAATGAGAAGCCCATAGCTTAACGGAGCTTCCAAGCGCGTTAAAAGGCCTTCCTACAAGTGAAACTGCAGTCTTTTTCCACATAGTGGAATCTTCAAGCTAAATGAAAAGTCAAAACAATGCACACACAATAAGAGCTTCAACAAAAAGAGCCTATAATAGCAAAAGGACTAACAATGTTAACATCATGAAGCTAATAATGTAAGGCCTACCACTCCACTAATCTCCGGTGGATTAAACCGACCTTCCGGGTGTAGCCAAGATATAACCCAGCATGCATAGCTATCACTACATGAATAAAATACACACTAAATGTCTTACTTAAAGAAATAACTGGAATAAAACTAGACGACTAATAATGGGAGTCAAATTAGGTTTTATTGTACTAGATTTGGACTACCTTGTGTTGCAATTAGGGATGCCATGTCCTTTGCGTATTGGCCAATCTGCAAGTTCTGATGGGGTGTAAATTTGTCAGGGTTCGTAGCTCGTGGAAGTCATAATCTCATGAAGTTGTCCAAGCTGGTAATAAGCAACTTCAAAAACAAACCAATGCAAAATCATTTAATCATATACATCACCATGTCTCAAAGTCTCAGTGCGCTTACCATGATTCACATGAATTTTTTCCTCTTGGCAACCATGTTTTGGTCAGGATATAAGTCGAGAAGGTATACTGCCTTATCCCCAAAATCAACAACCATGCAATATCAGTGCATGAATATGTCCTCAATCGGTATAAAAATATGTTTCAAAACCAATGCAATGATTAAAGGAACGGTTACATATTCACAAAAATGAGTGTAACAAAGTCAACACTTACACAACTCAGAAATTGGCTTGGTTTAATCCAAAACGGAATGTATGTTTCTATGAGCTCCTCGGTCAACTTGCAGTTGCCCACATCATCCTACAACATTAAATTATGAGTCAAAATATCTTCTCCTAACTCACAACCAATCCACAACCAAACATAGATAAAGCGACATGCATACAACTCACAGCAAAACGTGGATGGAGAGTCCAGAAGTACGCATGCTTCACATGCTGGACAGATGTTCCTCATCGCCACCTTTTCAACTCGACCATCCATTGCATAGCTTAGAATTAGGGTCTGAATATGACGTCTCGACAATCAGCATTGAACTATCATGAGGACAGTATCGCTGCAACAGTATGTAGCATCATTACAAGGCCAATTAACAAACATACTCCAGTGTATTCCATTAAAATAGAATGAAATTACTTACTCCAGGTTATGCCCCTTTGAAAACAAGTAGTTGAAAAGCATGGTATCTGTCCGGTTCAAGCCCATGTTATACATGGGTTTAAACTTAGTCCCGCCGGTCTTCTACATGCATCGTACTTGCTCTAGTAGCTACACTACATAAAAATGTAGCAGCAACATCAAACACCGTAAATAAACTTACCTTGGAGCTTCTCCCGACAGAGCTGCTCCTGGAACGTTTGTCAGGGGATGATCGAACTACTTGATCAGGAGAGAAATGTAATAGCCTCTGTCCCTTGATGGTGGCCACAGTTCCTTTTCCAGCAGGGTTACCCTTTTTAGTATCTAGAGCAATGTTCTTGGGACTTATAGGAGCATCATCAGCAACTTGATTATGTATTTTGGGAAGGCTAGCCTCGAGTGGACAGTCCAAAAGGTAATTAGAAGCGTGCCCCTCCTAAACTTGGGTGAAAATTGATGGGAGAGAAGATGGCTGAGATTGCATTTTTGGAAGTCAAAGGGATGGATGTTGGTTTCGTATTTTGACGACAAATATGAACACCTCCATGCAACAAATGCCCATGTTTGCCATTGTTTATATAAAATATCTCATACAATAAAAAAGGTAATGCATAAATCAATATTTTAATTAAAAAGTGATGCATAAATAAAATAAGACGGGGTTGCTTCTAATAAACAGGCAAGTGCATCATAGATAAACAGTTGGAGTCAAATCAGTTTTCCAATGTATCTTTATTATTATTATTATTATTATTATTATTATTATTATTATTATTATTATTATTATTATATAACTGTCAAAACCTGACATAGCTAAGTCTCATATGAAGACAACACACAACAGCTTTTTTTTCTAGCTCGTTTCTTGAGAGTACAAGGTAGATGAGGCCAAACAAACCCAATTAAACTAGATCATAATTGCTTCCAACTAACTGAATCCCTCAACCTATTTTAAAAGGGCATCCAAAAGCACCCTAAACTATAAAAAGCCATCCAAAACAAATAAACCCCTTTCATTCTGATCACCCAAATTGAACCAATGGTGTTTTCCAAGGCCAAAACCTATGTGGGTTTCCATGGAAGAGTCACAGAAATATACAACAATTGGCCAGCTTGTCATCAATAGGTTGACGGCTTCAGCAGGAGCTTATATTTCTTATATAAAGACCAACAACAAGCAATCATGGCTTAGAACAGTTACGCATCCCACCAAAATGAAACTTGTATCCCTAACCTCCAAGCTAGGCTTATACCGGACGTAGTTCAAGTCGAACATTAACCACAACTATCTCTTCCAACATGGCTAGCTACATATATAATCCAAGATCAACCCCTTTCAATGCAGCAAGAAGACCAACCCCCTTTCAATGCAGCAAGAAATCCAAGGGGCGACATGTTACCAACTAGAGAAGAGACAACAACAACTAATGTAATACTTTTGATACATGCTCTAATTGAGATTGTAATTACTAGGTTAGTCCTTTGCATTGCCACATATTGGACTTAAATTCAACTATTACTAGCACCTGGAAAGGGCGTCGAAAATCAACCAGTCAATGTCCTCATAAGCTCGTATGTGTGTAGCATTTAGCGTTTAATAACTATTCCATTAAAATGTATAACATGTGTCACCATCCTCTTTTTTAACCAAGTTAGACCGTCCTCTTTCTTTAATCAAGTGAGCATTGTACTGAGATTACTTATGCTATATGCCTTATTTAGTTTTATGTGTGGTTGCTTGATTATTTATTTTCTAACCAGCAAAAATTTTTTCTTAACCTCGTTTATGAAATGTTTGTCCCTAACTGCAACCTAAACCAACTAGGAGGACAAAAATTCCTACCATGCTTTCGCCATGCTGTAGACATACATGCTAGGGTCATAATTACATAGTATATGCCTTTCGGCACCTAACACATCTTTTTTTTTTAAAAAAAAGAAAAGAAAATCCTAACTACAGAGATTCACTTCTAACTCATTCAATGCATTGTATAAAAAAACAACACAAACTGACAAACAACGGCATTTCATGAAAAAATCACAAATTAGGTTTCCACAACAAATTACAAATAATAACCATCATTTTTTTCTAGTAATGCAATCAAACATTAATAGATCACAAATAGTATAGCACATTATTGCATAAAATAGTGCATTACACCTATCTCTAAACAAGTTCAGTGAATTATGTAACACCCTAACTACCAAGACTTACGCTTCCGGCTGCGCAACTCTGATAGCTCGGACATTACAACGACACTTATACTATTTAATACTAAAATATGAGCCTGTTTAAAAATTTAAACCGCAATACCGCTCCCAAGAATACTTTTGCTATACAACGTACATCCATACATGCCATACAACTTACAAAAACTCATAAAGAGTACATATATATATATATATATATATATATATATATATAATATTACAAACATTATCCAATACAATTCCTATCCCTCTTACAGGATATATCAAGATAAAGGCGAGGGTACAAAAATAATAATCTAAAGCAATACAGAGCATCTCAATAACAAATAAATAAACTCTTCGTAACTTCTGCGCCCAAATCCTGAAAGGGGAAAAATGTAAGGGGGTGAGAACATCATCCTCGAAAGGGTTCTCAGTAGAGGGTTTTTTTGGGAACTACTGTAATAGGATACATGAAGATAAACCGTACCAGTGATTAATAACCGTCTTATGCCTCTTTTCAAAAACAACAGTTTACAATAAAAGTAAAGTCGGAAATCTTTTTTTTTTTAAAGAGGAACCGTTCAATCCTTAAATCATCGAAAGCCTTTCAAAAAGGTTTATCTATACTGAACCAAAATAGCCTTTCATAGTTTTCCAAACCAGAAACATAAAATCGGAATCAACCTTCGATCCATCTCAATTCAACCACGGCCCTAGGCCCAAACAATCCAATCCAACAACCAATCACCACAAACCAACAGAGTCCCAGTTGCAAACACAGATAGGAAGTTCAAGCACAAACAAACAGTTACAGCAAGTAGAACAAGTAGCAGGTAATCACAAGTAATCACATAGGCAAACCAAGTACAATATGCACACCCAAACAATGTCACATAGATGCATATGATGCATGCCTGTCCCTAGTGGCTGATGATATCATCTGTCGGTTATAGAGCCAACCCGACAAGTCCTGGTAGCTAACGATGGGACTGTCCCTCTGTCGTGTCTCCCCAACTCGAGTTATACTCAATATAAACTTGATCATAATCATGATCTATATCCATCACCCTCACTGGTGAATATTTATGGGGGTGAGCTCATCCGGGAATTTCACAGTGTCCAGCCACCCTGACGACATAGGGTCAAAAAAGCTTCGAGTCTCCACCTGGAACACGTGGTGGCTAGCCACTGCTTCCTCCCAGGGAAACTCTTATCTCCGATAGTGAAAGTGCAACATCACAACTTATCAATGTTTCAGCATAAATGCTTTCATTCTCAATCATGGATCAACATCCATCTCAGCCATCCGGCTCACGGATCAATCCAGAACCAGCCAATATTCATATCATACACAGTCATTCCGGCTCACAACAAAACAACACTTCTACATTCAAAATCATCAAATTCATGAAATCGGCATTTAAGCCATAAATCATTTTCTCTATTCATTTCACTTTGAAATCAAGTTTCAACTCTTTTCAGCCTTGGCTTTAGAAATCTCGTTTCTCAAATCATCTCAGGCTCATAAGCCAAATTTTCTAAAAGTGAGTTCCCTTTTTAAATCAAAGCCACTCTCGGCATTCTCTTTCCAAAACTTTCAAAACCATGGAAAGTTAAAGATTCATTTTGGGAACATTCAAAATCACCCATCCAACAATGGGATTTTATAACAAAAGTTTCTTGCCAGAGTCCCAAGTCTTTAGGGAAAGTCAACTTATATAATTTCCTTAAAATTCATTGAAACTCTTAAAATCATAGATTCTCGATTCAAGTAAATAAAACTGAATTTTTTATGAAACCAATCATACAAAATCACAAGTTCCAACCCGGTCCAAAAATCAACTCATTTGAAACGGAACCAGTTCATTTGAATCAAACCACTTTCAGGTTTCTTTTTGGAACCCATTTTTCTAACTCTTTCAAAAATGCCTCAAACTTGATTACTCAATCAAAAGTATAAATTCCTTTAAAATCACTAAAAGCTCCTTTTTATATTGAAATCAATATTAGAGCATCATTCTTTCCTTCAGTGATTCAAACTGTACAAGTAGTTCATTTCTAAATAAGCCGAACTCAACGCATAAAGTTCATTAAATAAATTAAGCTTGAAAACATAAATATTCTCTTAATAAATCAAATAATACAATTTCTCAAATCCAACCCTTTTTAAATAGCTTTACAAACAAGAGTATGATTTTGTAGAAATTTCGGCAGCACCTCCCCTAAAACTTGGACTTTTGCCACCCGGTTCAGGTCCTAACTAAACCGTTCCTCATTCCTTTTCAACAGCTCAAAACTAAAAATCAATTTAAAGCAAGCTAAATCCAACAATTGCCTCAGTGGCGTATCTCAAGGAAACCATTTCAAAATCAACTCAATATCAACCGATTTAACTCATTTCCAAAGCTTTAAAGAATCGGTTCAGCAATAAATCATTTGTCCAAAACCAAGTCAATTAAAGTAAACCAGGCTGAATTCAAGAGTACATTCTATTTTTCACATTCCCAAGAAAATTAACCCAAATCAATCCTCAACGGATTAAACTCGATTTCAAAGCTTTAAAGAATCAACTTCAAAACATTACATTTCACAAGCCGCACAACAATTTAGCCAAATTAACATCCATAATCATTCGAGTCAATCAAATAATACTTAAGGCAGATACAATCACCAAATACACAATATCTCACATCAGTATCCATATGTAATAATTCCAATACAGAAAACATAGTGTTTGGAAAGCGCCCCTACCTCACAACATTGGAACCACAACCCAACTCGTTAACCAACTCCTTTTATCTCGACCCGAAATCACTGGCAATCAAAATCTCGGCTATGCTCGCTCTCTCAAAAGCAGAAACAGCCCCAAATGGCACAAGCAAACCGGATTCTAGCTCCTAAAACTATTAACATTATGATTACTTTATTACACAGAACAGAACACTAACGCAGGGCTTTCCAAACATAATTTACTTACTGAAATAACAAAATGGGGCAGCCACAGCTCTATATCAGCCTGGCAGCGGCTCTGTCAGTGGCCAGAAGCTCTAGTGGCTCAGCAACAAACCTCCATTTTTGACAAGAAACCCCATAAACTTAATCTTACAACATATATTCATCCGAATCCTTAGCCATAGATAATTAGAACGATTACGGTTTGAGTTTCAGAGCGCAGGGGGCTTACTGTAATGAAAAGGAATGGCAGAATGGAGCAGCGGCTCCGGCGGCTACCTCCTGCAGCAACCACACCGTCTCCCGGCAACCAGAGGCACATCGGGGTTTCTTGGCGGCAGAAGCGGCGGTGGTTGGGCACGGTTCTGCCTCTTCTCCTCTGCGCGACCCGGCGGCTGGCCACCATCAACAGAAATAGAGAGGTGATGGCGGCGGCTGGACTTGTCGACGATGGCGGCGGCAAGGGAACCGGCGACAACGAAGACGGCACAGACAGCGGCAGCGGAGCGGCGCTCTTGGCGGCGTCCTCCTCCCTTGCGCGACCCTGCTCCGTTTGTGCCTCCAACAGCGGCAGATCGGTGAGGACGCAGTGAGGGCGACGGCTCTGACAAGGACGGAACCCTCGGCGGCGCAGGGTGCGACGGGGCTTGCGGCGGTAGAGCGTGATTACTCCCTTTTTTTTCCTCGCGTCATCTCTGCTTCTTCCACTTGCGAGCTTGTCAGCAGCGGCCATGGAAGCTCTTCGTGCGGCGGTGGTGAGGACGATCGGCACAGTGATAGGCTCGGCGGCTGCGCTGCCCTCCTCCCCTCTCGGATTTCTCTTCCCAGCCTCCCCCTTCTTGCTTTCTGCTTTTCTTTTGCTTCTGTTCCTTTCTTTCATGAAGAAAGAACAAAAAGGAAACTGTGCATGCTATAGCTGCTGGGTTCTTGGGGGAAAGGGTAGCTAGGTTAGAGTTTAGGCAAAAGTTAGGTTTAAGGGTAATTTGGTAATTTTAACAAAATTAGGGTAATGGGGTTAGTTTTGTAATTTCAAATAAAATTGGGTATAATATAATAATTGAAACCCAAACTAAATCCAACACTATATAGAAAATACCATTTGTTCCTCACTTTCACAAATTATTTCCAATGAAATGCCTAAATCTAAAAATTAGGAATAATATAATTATTTCCTCTATTTTCTCAAAACAGTAGTAGTAATATTTAAAATATTAATTATTCAATCCAAATTATATAAAATCCTTATTATTTCACAACTACCAGCTTTATAATTTAAATATAGAAAATAATCTAATAATGATAAAATTGGATAATAATTATAATTCATCTCAAATTCAATAAATCAAAACTTGCCTTAATTAATCCTTAATGAAATAATTTCTGAAATTAAGGCTATAAATAACTATATGATTTGAGACTTGATCATAAAAATACTTTTCAAAGATTCTGGGTCTTACAAATTAAACCAAATAGGCAAAATAATCAACTAGAACTAATGGCAACTAAACCATATCAAACATAAAAATCATAGATTAGTACAACTTAACTTGGTAAGTTACACTTATATCAAGGAGAGTTGCCTTCGATGTGGGAATTGAAAAGGTTCTGGTAACCAAACTTAAGCTTCTCGTATGATCTCCAAAAGACGAACCTTTGCTCGAAGGGCACCGTTGCTGTTATAGAGGAGCCTCCCTTTTGCATAGTTAAAGTCTTGAATTTCTTTACTAGTTATCTCCAGGATGCGACCAAGCATCTCCACAGCTACATCTTCTCGAGCTGCGTTCTCCTCCAAACAAAAATGACCCATCGCATCCATCTCAACTTCAAATGGGTCACCGAGAATGACCACCGTGAATCCGAAGTACAGGCCAGGATCTTCCAGATATCGTTTGAAGAAATAAGGCCCAAATATCTCATTCTTGTGGCAAACTTTTACCAACTATTCCTCCATATCATTTATAATCGCGAAATCCCACTCAAGTTCCTCTTAGGAAATTATAGATAGCCCTACATAATCACCAAAATGGAAAGAAAGTTAAACAACTCCAAACTCCACGAAGACTAACATACACACATTTTTCATATAATAATCTCCCCGTAAACGAAAATTGGAAGTAATCCTACATTAATCAATTTCAGACAAAACCTTAAATTGACTTACATGACATAATCGAACATCGCCAGCTACCTCCGGATGACCCACCTCCTTCGCACAAAGATCCCACCATCTTAGCCTTCGCCGAGTTCTCTGCATGGATGTTCGACATTATGAAATTGAAAGCCAACAACACTTAGTCGTAGCTATTGAATCCGTGGAGCTCCAAAAAAGTGCAAGAGGCAACTTGTTCGTTGGCGTCTTTCAAGCTATAGTACACACCGGGTTTTTTCCCTTTTGTGACCACAAAGAAAAGGTATATTTTTAGACTCTCATCCATGGTGGATGAGAAATGTCTAATTTCAAACGTCCCTACATTTTGTTTAAAATGGATTAATAGGAACCAAAACATATAGGTAAAGAACAATATAAAATAATAAAAATAAACCTCACAAATTAATACCAAAAACTAACAATTCTCCATAACTCAATTCATTTTCTTTCTAGATTAGATATTGGATTCTTTTTCTGTGGTGTTGAAATTTTTTTTGGGTTCTACCATTGATTTTTTTTACGTGATCAACATGAATTTTTGGCCCATTAGAGACTGCCCACTGTGAAGTCCAATTTTGGTGATCCGTTCTAAGATAGAAACATAGTTTTACAAAATATTCCATATTTTAAATGCTGCCCTAAGATTGGCTACAAACTCAAATATGAAATACATTCTCTAAATCTGATGCCAACACCTGATGCATTTGTCTTCCTACTCCAAACCCCACGTGGCTCTTCATGAAGATGCCACCAACCCAAAAAGTGGTTGGTATTTGGACTGCCTAATATGGGTAAGCGTGTGCTAGCATTCACCTCCAAAAAGCATGTGACGTGCAAATCGCCTGATTTGGCAAGGCGTAGCCAAGCATTCATCCAATCTTCATTATACTCATCGTCTTACATAAATACACTCTAATTCCACATGATACCTTGACGTCACTCCATTACTGAGATTCACCGTCTCCGAGAACCTCTCTCCTTTCAACACGTCGCCTCGAGGTATTCGTTGGCAGAGTTGAGATTGCCATCTCTAGTCTTTTTCACGGCCAAGACGTTGTTGCTCAAAACCTCTTTTTTATGCCACATTCCTTTCTGATCTGCAAATTTGATTCTCTCTCTTTCAATTTTTCCCAAAAATCAGTGTAATATCTAAAAATCATCCAGATTTCTGTTTGGTCCAATTTACTAGTTCTCAAATATTTTTACGGTCCATTATCGATTCAAAAAATCAGACAATTTTTTTTTTTTAGAATTGAACCGAATTTAATGTTGATTCCCAATTAGATTGGTTCAACTAATCAATTCGATTCGATTTTAAAACCTTGATTAAATAACTCTATAAACTGTAGTTGTAAAAACCGAATCAGACCAATTAATTTGACTAAAAAATTGGTGAATTAGATACTAATTCGGTCTGAATTAGTGTTCTAACCATTTAAAAAAACAAACCGGTCAAATAGTCAACATGCGCGATCAACAGTCAACCCGATGGGAGTTGAACTTTGCTCTTCCAATATGAACACCAAACTGACAACTACTATGCCATAAAGCCAATCTTTTTTTTATTATCTTTCATGCTTTTTAAAGTATATATATTATTTTTATATATTATCCTAATTAATATACATATATTACACACAGAAATACTTAATTCAATATTTTTGAATTCAACATTTTTTAAATTCATTATTTTTTAATTGTATACAATTATTAACATGAAAATAAAATTTTGTTAAACATCTATAAATTAAAAAGTAAATAAAAATGCTTTTTTTAATCATAAAATATTTTTGCTATTTATAATTATATAATCTATTAATATTAATATTTTTCAACATATACTTAAATAATATAATAAATATAAATTAATTAATGAGCTTATATATAATTATTTTATTATATAAAAATAATTAAATTTTGAAATTATTTTTTTAATATAGTTCATAAAATATTATTTTTATTGTGTCAAATTAAAATATTATTATAATAATACTAATTAGTTTTATATTTATTTTTATATTAATTATTTTTAAAATTTAAGATTTAATTATTTTTAAAACATTAATAAATGTATATATCTTAAATTTTAATTGTAAATTTTTTATTATTTAATTTTTTATTTACATAAAATTAAATTAATAATGTAACCGGTTCGATGATCCATTTACACTGTATTTATTTAGATAAAAATAGGGGAATTCAATACGGAAGGAAAGAAATAGGAAGGAAATGTAAAGTTTTAGCTATTTGGTTTTGAAAGAAAATGTCAAGGGAAATATGCAACAATGCCAAAAAGTGAAAGGACCCATCAAAAATTTTTCTCTCCAACTTTGGCGAGAAACAAAAAGAAAAAATCATTCCACTCCGTAATTCCAAACCCTACCCTTCTCCTTTCTTCTAAGACTCTTCTTCAACCTGTGATTCAGCCGTTCATGTTACTCAGTTCCAACAGTCCATTCTTCCACCACTGCTTAACTAGTCTGGTCGCAACGTCTTGTATCTACTAGTGAAATTAGGTAAGTTTTCTATGTTGCTCTTATTTCATATTTCACTCTATATATTCATGGATCTATATGTTTGTGATTCAATTTTGAAGTATATGGATAGATATTATATTTTGGTTTGATTTATTAGTTTGTTAACTTTCATGTCTGTAAACTGTTTGATAAAATGCTTCAATGAAAAAATACAAACATACTGATTTATAAGTTCATCAGAATTGGAAGAATTGACATGTGTATAGACTATAGATAAGTATTTTATGTTGTTCTTATTTCACATTTCACTCTATATATTCATGGATCTGTGTGTTTGTAATTCAATTTTGAAGTATATGGATAGAGATTACATTTTGGTTTGATTTATTAGTTTGTTAACTTTTATGTGTGTAAACTGTTTGATAAAATACTCCAATAAAAAAACAAAGATACTGATTCATAAGTTTACCAGAATTAGGAGAATTGACATGTTTATAGAATATAGAGTAGTGCAACTATTTTTTGTATATAATAAATGTTTAAAAAAGATCGCAACTTTTTTCTTCATGTAAGCACGCAACTTCTATCATGGTTGGTTGCTTTCTTTTTCTGTGTTTTTTTTTGTTTTTTTAATATGTAGTTTATGTTTAAGTTTTTTCGAAAGTTATAAAAAATAGTTATTTGCTAATTTGTTGAGATTCTTTTACAATTAAATATATTCTTTGATTAGGAGGTGATATATATGAATACTAGTTATTTAATTGCATTGTTTATGCTTAACATATGATGCTATATTTTTTTTTGGTGCTGTAAATCTATGATATATACATTTGAACCTACAAAAGTGTTTGTTAAATGGATAAAGACGATCATAAAAAATTTTTTTGGTTATGAAAGATATCTTTAATTGTGATTTCCCACTAAACCGTTCCTTTAAATTTTGGGTTGATAATCACGAAAATATGTTAACCCTTGAAAACCAAGAATATATATTAATAGTTTTGAAGTAGGATTAGAAAAGACGACAAAAATTATGCGCAATAACACTGATATGTTACACCGTACTCATGTTATATTTATTGAGATTGATGTCTATGCAAGTTGACAAATTCATCTCCCATAAAATGGTTGTGCGAGAACAAATTCGAGCTACTTTAACGCAACAGTTAAGTGAAACTCACAGGTATCGTGATATCCTACGCTTGAGTCCTAATGTATTTCTTTAATTGTGTGAGAAATTAAGAACAACATGTCAAGTGAGAGATACAAAACATGTTACAATAGAGGAGCAAGTTTTTAGGTTTTTGTATATAATAGCTCATAATATAAAAATTAGAACCATTTCTTTTTTCTACCACCGGTCTGGAGAAATTGTTAGCCGTCATTTTGATGCTGTGTTATGGACAATTATTTTACTAGAAGAAGATTTTTTTCAACAACCATCTGCAACCATTATTTCTCCAGCGATCCTTCACAATCATAAATTTTATCCTTATTTTAAGGTATGAACATGTACAATTACAGGAATAAATATTTTGATTGATATAGCTAAGTTCATATTATTTTATTAAATAATAGACTATTATTTAGGATTATATTGGAACTATAGATGGAACACATTTTCGTGTCAAAGTGCCAATAGCAGATTAACCCAAATTTTGAGGGAAAAAAGAGTGGTCGACACAAAATGTATTAGCTACATGAGATTTTGATATGAAATTCACCTATGTATTAACGAGTTGGGAAGGAGCAGCATCTAACTCAAAAATTCTTAAGAATGCATTCAAGGGATGATAATCTTAAACTTCCACAATGTGAGCATATACATAAAACATCGTTATCTCATTAGTAGGTAAAGATTAATAGTTTGTATATTTATACTAAATTAAACATTTTAAATGATAGATTTTGTAAGAAAATTTTACATTGGAGATGATGGATTCATGCTGAAGCATGAATTAATTACCCATGTCGAGGTGTAAGATATCACTTAAAAGAGTATGCAAGACGTGACCCAGAAAATAAAAAAGAATTATTTAATCTTCGTCATGCTTCATTAAAAAATGTTATCGAAAGGTCATTTGGAGTTTTGAAGAAAAGATTTGCAATAATTACAAGTGGCACTGAACCATATTATGATTTTGGTGTGCAATTATTGAATCAACTTGTCACATGTTGTACTTATGGAGTATATTGAATCTTTATTTGTTGAATAACTGATAAGATAGTTTACAAATAATTTTATTTAGGATTATAGTATGTTGTTTCTATCCACTTGTTTTGTAGATTGACAGGTGTTAATGGCAAAGAAAGCATCATGCCAAGATGAGGCCAATAGTTAAGATATCCTAAGATGGACCGACGAAATGGATATAACCTTCATTGATGCTTTGATTGAAGAATGTTACAAAAGAAATAGAATGGATGACACATTTACTACAATGGCATATGACAATATACTTTTACTTTTAAGATCTATCTATGGTAATCACCTCTGCATAGAGAATCTTAAGAATAGACTCAAGACTTTAAAGAATCATTTTGGAGTTTGTTATTATCATTTTCATAGGCTTAGTAGATTTTTTTGGAATCCAATTATAAAGATGTTTGAAGCTAAAGTTGAAGTTTGGGAAGAATTGATTAAGGTAAATTTTATGCATTTATTCTCTTTTTTGGTTAAAAATTTTACTAGTAAATATTCAAGAATTATATCAATAATATATATTTACATATAAACACACTCATAGTAAATATTCTTCTATTTTATTTAGGCAAAATCAAAAGTAAAAAAGTGGATGCATACTCCAATCAAACACTATGATAAACTATTTGAGATATATAGTACAAACAGAGCAACAGAAAAACATGCTAAAGGTGTCAAAGAAAAAGTCAAAAGGTGAGAGAAGAATAAAGAAATAATTAATTTGAATGATGATGATAGTTTCTTAAATATGGAAGAAGAGAAGAATGATGAGCCAATTACTCCTCATGCTACTAGTTTTACAATGGGTCATAGTCTTGAAATTTGTTTATCTAACCAATCAACTGGCTCTCAGAAAATATCATCAAGAGATACTAAACGCAAAACAACCATGGGTGATAAATTAGAATCAGAAATGAAAAGAATGAGTCAAGGCATTTAAGTATTGACTGAGATAATGAAGAATGGGAATCGTTTTTATGAGAGATCAATTAATATTGCTGAAAAGCAAGTGTTAACAGCTAAAGAACAAGTGTAGCTAGCTAAAGAGCAAGTTCAAATTGTTAAACAACAAGTGCGAATAGCTAAAAGGGGTCTTGTGATTCTTGAATAAAGTGGGCCTCGAATTTACTCTAAAAATAATGTGTGGAGTGAGTTAGAAAATTTAGGTGTGATGTCAGAATTGCGCATGAGGTGTTATCACTTTTTATGCAGAGAAGATAGAGCTAAGAGAGAATTTTTTGGTGTTTCAGCTGCCGTACGTCTTGCCACGTTATATGAATTGATGAAAAAAGCAGGTGCACTTTAGGAACAATAATCCTAGTAATGTGGCTAATATTTTGAGACTGGCACAAATATAACTTTAGGATCAAGAAAGATACTAGTATCTTTATATTTTATGAGTAACATATGTATGACTTAATTAAGTCTTATAATAATAATACCTCATGCTTTTGTATTTTGTGACTTTCATAACTATAACTATTATTAACTATGCTATTACTATTAGTAATGAGTTAGTAAAAGAAGTCTATGCTATTAGTAATGACTTGGTCAAAAGGGTCCAGTGTTAACTTTGTTAGTTTTATGTGTAAATTTTGTTTTTAGTTGATCTTAACTTGTTATCATGTAAGACTTTTTTGATGTGTTTTTGTAAATATAATATAAGACATAATATATTAATTAGATGATATAATGTGATCAGTTAGCCTCTTTAAAATTATATACATGTAACTATTGATTTAAGTATCTTTTTTTTAAAATTGTCTCCAATTTATGTGTTGAGATGAATAATAGACAAAAATAAAATTTATATCTCAATAAATCATCCTACTTTTATTATTATTATTATTATTATTATTATTATTATTATTATTATTATTATTATTTATAAAATTTATATTCCTAACTTGTTATATATAAATATAATTAAATTTTGTTATTATTATTATTTAATAAAATTATTAAATATTTACATAATTATATACATAATAACATTCCTATATAATATAAAAAATAAAATTCTCATTACTTATTTTTTTTCATTTTTTCTTTCAAATAAATAATATAAATTAATTATTTTTCAATATCTTTTCATCTTATTTTTCTTTCATCTAATCACTAATAAAAAATAAATTTTACTTCAATTTTTTTTCTATTTCTTTTCACTTAATTTCTCTCTTTCCTATTTCTTTTTACTAGGGGTGTGTACGGACCGGGTGAAACCGGGTTTGATGTGACCCAGTCTCGGTCCGAAATATATACCGGGACTATTTATTAGACCTGAACCCGACCCTAAACCCAATGAAACCTATACACTTTCGGACCACGATTATACTGGGTAAAAATCGGGTGAAAACCGGACCGTTAACATTACATTACCTTGATACCTTCTTATAAGCTAGCATGTGAAAATATCCAAATTTTCAATATTCCAACCATTATTTGACATGGTAAAATTCACTTAGAAAAATAAAACAAGAACCAACTCTTCTCTAAAATTAAAACATAACCATAATCAATACTAATATTGTCTAATATCACCAAATATTTAAATCAATACAAATAACACAATATTATGTATTAATTAGTCTAAAATCTTATGCATTTTAAATATAAAACATTAACTTATAGTCTTATAATAATTAATAATACAAAATATTAAAGTTCACAATACTTAAATTCCACATAAAAATAGACACCATCCATCACCAATAACACAAAATATTAATTGTGTATGATAATCGAACCACCGAACCGATTTCGGGTGACCCGAGCCATAGCCCGAACCCAACCTGAAATAATGACCGGATCTATTTTTGAGATCCTTACCCGACTCTAAACTCGATAAAATCACACCAAATTAATCCCTAAAATATTTAAAATTAGACCAGATCTTCAAACCGGACCGGACCATAAACACCCCTACTTTTCACCCCAAACAAAGCCTTAGTTCTTGTTAACTATGGTATAAAGTATAAACCCATTTACAATATGAAGCATTAAAAATTCAAAATTAAACTCTCTTTTATCCTTTTCTTTTTATAAAGAAGAAAGATGAGTCATGAAAGAGACGTGGGAAGTGGGAATAGGGCAGGTACGACTCTTGGCGCTACACGGCACGAGATTCGGACACGTGTACGGTGTAGAACCCACATTTTTCTCCCCACTGAGCTTATAAAATGGAGTGTGGTTCCCTCGTGTAAAGTCGTTCTAGTGAGTGTAGTCTCTCATCGTTGTTGTTTTCTGCGTCATCTTTGGTTTCTGTTAGCGTTTTCTCTCCTTCATTTGCGTCAGAAAGAAAAAGAGGAAAAAGCATGTCTTGCTGTGGCGGTAACTGCGGCTGTGGAAGCGACTGCAAGTGTGGCAGCGGCTGCGGAGGGTAACGATTCTGTTATCTCTTTTCACGAGTCTCTGTTGTTTGGTTTCTCTGAATTTTTTTTCAGCAAAGTTTTTCATTTTACTAAATTTCATAGTTTCTGGGTGTTTTGATTTGCTTTCTGCGTACCCTTTTGGCTGAATTTTATGAAATTTGATGCTTTTTACCGTACTTTGCATAATTGCATGGTGCTGGATTTTCATGATGCTCTTTTTGCTTCTACAGTATATCACTTGTTATTAGTTTTTCTTCCTTAGGAAACTTTCGTTTTGATTTTTATTTTGTTTTGGATACCCTGTTTTGAGTACTCATTTGTAAAAAAATTAAAATAAAACACCATACTACTATTTTTTTTTTCTCTTAAAATTTTCTCCTAATGTTTTTTCCGAAACAGTTGAGCTATTAATATTTATTTTGCAGGAAAAGTTTGTCTGTATGATGACATGATCTCCCTATTTAGTTTTCTCTTAGGATTACCCCTCTGGTTAAATTCCATTAGATAATCTTTTTTTTTTTTCTAATTTAATTTTTGGTGCGTTGTTTGTTACGTAGATGCAAGATGTACCCTGATTTGAGCTACACGGAGAGCATATCCTCTACAGAGACCCTTGTTATGGGTGTTGCACCCATGAAGGCACAGTTTGAAGGTGCTGAAATGGGTGTTTCTGCTGAGAACGGTGGCTGCAAGTGTGGATCTAACTGCACATGCGACCCTTGCACCTGCAAGTGAGTCAAGTAGCGTGAAAAATTAAAGCAGAGATATATGAGTATTTTGTGCACTATGGTGTTTTGTTAGAACAAAACCCTACCTTTCGTGTATGTTAGAATAAAGTGGCTATGGTTTTTTATTTTACCTCAGGCAAATCCAATTGTTGCTATATTGGATTTGTTTGATGGTATGTTAAGCTAAGGTTGCTTTAATTTGTTATCTATTACTACTATATGGTTTGGTTTGACTTGTGTCGTGTAAAGTTTGATCTAATCTTGATCATCGATCTCTGCTTATAAAAATGTGACTTTGGGCTAAAAGAATTCTAGTTGACCTCTTCATCTTATCCCCTTCTCTCTTTTCCTTTCCTTCTTATCTTCCTTTAATTATTATTTTTTTTAAATAAGAGTTTACTTATAGTATTTTTTATATTTTTAATAAAAATATTTTTAATTTGTAACCTTAAGTCTTAAATGCACAAGATAGTAAAATTTTGTTAATAAATGAAAAATATTCTAATTAGAGGTCTATGCTAGAAGATGGATGATATTTTTTTAATAGAAAAATGAATAGTGAAAGAAAGGATTGCACTTTAATTGATTACATTATCCAATAGTGAAAGAAAGGATTGCACTTTAATTTTGCTATTTAAAAATGGGATCTACAGACTACAAATTTAACACGGCAATAATGATATAATACTCAATTTCATGGTGATACACAAATTCTTGATGTATGGTGAATAGTATTACAAGTGGTAAGAACAAAGAAGTTGCGTGAATTGCTAAACAAGTAAAATGATTATGCACCGTATTCTTGATTCCAACGTCGTAGTAATGGACCCCTTCTGATTTTTGTTGTGTAGGATCAGGATGAACTAAGATCAATGAAGATATTTTTTCTTCCTTTGCATTATTGTTGCTGCGGGTTCTCACTTCTATGTACTCTCCCAAATAATTATGAGAGCTCCATTATTCCATGTGGACTTCTTCCCAGTTTTTGTTTGATAATAAATAAAGTCACATGCATCTTTAATTGTTTATGAACTTGCAAGTTGAAAAAACAATTTTTTTGTCTTTATGAAACAGACGTGATACTTACTTCACCAAAAAGGACATAAAGATATATAAAGCAAAACAAAATTAAGCAAGCTAGTTTGGTTATTAAGTTGACATCATTTGGAGCAAATTTTATATCTGATTTTTTTTCTATTCTTAATAATTATTTAAAAACAAATACTAATGCAACAATGTATTCTGAAAAAAAAGTGTATCTCTTTTTTAAAAAATAGTTTGTTATTAAAAATAACAAATAAATTAACATATTTTGAATTTTTATTTTTTTATAATTTTAAAAAGTGATTAACTTAATTAGTAGATTTTTTTAATATGATTTATTAACATAAAATATTATTAACCAGTAGATAAAAATTATAATACTGAAAGAAATTTATACTCTTAATCAATAAGAGAGAAGTTCTTATCAATATAGTTACTACGGTCATTTCTATTTATATTTTGAGTTGTTATAAATTTATTGATACTTTAATTAGTGAAGTACAAAGCATGTTTTTATGGTTTTAATCACATTATTTTGATTCTAAATAAATTTATTTTTTTATAATTTTATTTTTAAAGATTTTTACTTATCATGAAATGTTTATAAAATGATTATAATTACATTATTTTATTGTATATGTATTAGTTTTTTTTCTACAAATTTATGTATTAGTCATTCTACAAATATTTTATGATGAGTAAACATTTTTAAGAATAAAATTATATAAAAAAATTATTTAGAATAAAATTAATGTGACTAAAATTTATTTAGAATAAAATTTATTTAGACAACATTGAATCAATTTTAAAATATTAGAAATTTAAATAAGACGATTCAAACGTTAAAAATAATTTTAAAATTTACTCTAAATATTAAAAACAAAATTAATACTTTACTCTACCAAAAATTATGACAAACACTAACCCATTTTGGGCGGAGAAGTTCAATAGATGGCAAGCAAGTCCTAATAAAGAAATTTTATGGGTCATACATAGGAAGAGGGAACAAGTCAGCATAATGAAAGACCTGTGGATTATACAGTACACACCAATCTCATATCATTTTCCATCCAATTTCAGAACATAATCTAACATGGTTTCAAAATTAATGCTATCATATAAAGGGTTAATATATAGCCAAATTAGTTTTTGAAAAATAAGATATTTTTTAAATTTGTTTTTAAATTTTTTTTAATTAAATTGGTCTTTCAGGTTATGTTTGGTTGAAAGAAAAGAAATAGAGAGGAAGGAAATAAAAAGAAAAAGAAAGGAAAGAAAAGAAATTGAATAGATTTTTATTTTCTTTAGATGTGTTTGGATGGAAGAAAAATAAGAAGGAAAGAAATGTTATAAAAAGACAATTTTATCCATATATTATAAAATATATTAAAAAAGTAAAGGGATAGTATTGGAAGTAGAGAGAGAAACATTAGTTTTCTCTCTATTTTCTTTCCCATATTGGAAAGAAAAAAAATTAGTAGACCCTACCAATTTTTTTCATCCATTTTCTTTTTTCTCTAATTTTCCTTCTCAACCAAACAAAAAAAATAATCATTTTTCTTCCTATTTTCTTTCCTCCCTTTTCTTTCTTTCCATTTTCCTCTCAAACAAACATACTGTCAAAGATTACCAATTAATCATATTTGTCTTTCAGTTACTCCACTTACAATTTTTATCAACCATTAATGATATAAAATGTTAGCTGATATCATACATAACACATAATATGTTCAATTAGACGTTAACTAAATATTTTTACGAAAATCTATCAATTTAGTCATTAAGTCATATTAAGAATAGAATTTTTGTAATTAAAAAAATGACTAAATTAATACATTTTTATAAATATATTTTGTCAATATCCAATTAGACATATAAGATATTATATATGTTATCAATTAACGTTTTACATCAATCTTTAAAAAAAAATATTAATAAAATGACTGGATGACAAATATTATTAATTCGCAATGTTTGAATGATAAATTTAATAAAAAAAATCTTTTAGAGATAAATTTAAAAAATATCTTATTCTTAATTTTACTATTAACCCACTGTATAAACATGAAAACAGGAGAAAATTCTAACAACATACAGTTATAATTAGCTCATACAATTTTACAAACGAAAATTCATCAAGAAGAAGATAGGATTACCTGGCCAAGAGAGAAGAACTGCCAATATTCTGTATCCTCAAGTTACCCACTTACTTTCAAACTCTTTCACTCTCATCCAAGCCAGCTACCAGACCGATGTAGGGAGAAGTCTCTCTAGAACTTAGTTTAAAACCTAAAAAGCCAACCCAAGATTAAGAACTTTATGTGGAAGGTATTGCATGAGGGGCTTTCAATGAGAAAAATGTTGAACATGGAATATCGCAGATGTTTGAATCAAGAAGAAACGGTCAGCCATTGTTTACTTACCTGCCCAGAATTAGAAGCTACATGGAGAATTGTCGGGCTCTCAGTCTTGGAACGACAAACTAAGTTATGGAAATAGTGGAAAGAATTTATAATTGAAATTAGAAAGGAACTTGAAGCAAAATAGATAATCCATCATGCAGTTTATATTCTTTGGCAGATGAGAGTAGCCTATGACATATGATAAGATTATAACTTCTTAGATTGGTTGTCTTAGATGGTAATTGTTTTTGGAAATTTTCATCTTTATTTTGCTGCTGTCGTAAAGGACTATTGTGTATGCAATTACTTCATTGAATAAAATGATCTTATCTTTGGTAAAAAAATTATGGGTTTGAAGTTTGAAACATATATGCCATTTTTAATCTTATCCTAACTAACGTTCCTTTATCTCTAGGAGATGCTACTATAAGTATTGTATTCCCTTTTGTTTGATTTATTGATTGTTGAGTTGGACTATTACTGTAATGAAAAAAAAATATTATATTTCTAATATTTTTGTTTGATTTATAACTTCTAGTGGTTAGGAATTTGCTGTTTTAGTTATGTTTATAGCTTTTTCAAATAGTCCCGCTTAGGATACCTATTTTGCTCTAACTAGTTTCAAAATCTTCTTTAGAACTCCTTATTAGTTTTTTCCAACATGTTAGTTAGGCACATACCCAAATAGAAATACAGTGTCGGCCGTTGGTGTACATTGCATTTAAGCTCCAATCCAAGTAACTTGTTCAATCGCACAGTAGTAATACATGTTCAATAATTTTTTTCTCCTGCATATAAATAAGACATAAAGTACAATTATATAGTTTCTTTTTGAATAAATTAGAATTTACCGGGATAATATTGTGAGCCGGCCTTCACAGTAACATCCTAATCTTTTGTGAAATCCTCGTGTTCTAAATTTTTTCTGAAAGACATAAGAAATTCGTGCTGGAAAAATTAATTCTCTTAATTATTTTATTAAATGTAGTTTTTAATATTTAATATATTTTTATATATATATTTTGTTTTATTTAAAAAAAATAAAATAAAATATTATATTTTACAATAATAATTAAAAAAATTGAGAGGATCTATTTGCCCTACTTAGCTACAATTGTACTAACCGACCTACAGAAAAGTGCCATAAGGTGGAAATGTGAATGCCAATAGAAATCTGAGCCCAAGCCCCGTTCTTCATTTATTTTTTTTCTCTCCATAAATCATGTTTTCATTTATTTGGGTTGAATCGGGTTGACCCGTAACTCAACCCAATAGGCCAATATCCAGCCTTTAATTTATGCATATTGAAACTGTTTGCTGTGCAAGTTTTAGGGTTTAACCTGCGCGCTTCTTTTTATTATCTTTCGTTTTCTTTTACTTGTCATAAACCTTACAAGATAAACCCTCTAAAAAGTTGAAAAAACTATAAACCCACCAATACCTTAGAAGCGAGAACAAAGGACAAATAAAATCAAAACCTTGTTAACCGTTTTGTTTTGCTTTGTTTCATTCTGTTCGTGTAAATTGGAGATGGATAAGGGCATCTTTAGTGGCATGTCTGATCTTCCTGAAGAGGATAAGCAACGAATGTCCACCATGGTAGACCAGCTACAAATCCGAGACAGGTAATTTTATTTATTTATTTATTTATTTTAATGTTGCTTTGAAATAATGGATTCGGAGCTTTGGTTCGTTTGTTGTTTTATTATTCACTTTTTAGTTGTGTTTAGTTGTTTGTGAGGTTCTATATTGGAATATGGAAGGGTAATTACCCCGAGGATTGAATGCTAGATTGGGATCTGAATTTGGAAGCTATATCTTAAAAAAGAAAAAAAAATATTATTAATTTTTTAGGTTGATTTGTTGTCAATGAACTTATGCAGCCTTGATTGAACTTCACATGTTGCTCACATATGAAATTGTTAGATTATTATTTAGGATATGGGTAGCATGGCAACTTAATATTGGGTTGTGTTTCTTTTAAAATTGTTGTGTTTTTTTTAGTATGAGAGCTGAATTGAGTGAATTGATTCTTTAGGAGCTGAATTGTTGTTTCTACATAGTAATTCAATGACTCTTCTCTATATGCGCCATATACTTGTCGATTCCTGTCATATGCGACCTGTTCTATCTTGAATCCTCAAATTGACTCAATGTTTAAGATTATTAGGTTATCAATCAGGGAAGTCTATGGCTTAAAAGTAGTTTCTATTGCGGTTGATGCAGCAAAAATGTGGCCTTCTCATGTTAGATGATGATTTTTAAGCGCTGCCACTAGACTAAGGGAATAGCTCCTTAATTCCTTCTTGTCTCGCTTGTTTAGGCCTTCTTCCTTTTTCTCTCGACTAGTTGTCGCATGCCAGGGGAAAATGGAGTTCATCTCCTGTCCCTTTGGGTGCAAGAAAGCTTGTATTTCCGAGTGGTCCAATAGATGTAGCTAGCACCCTTCAGATCAAGTCTGAAGCCATCACCAATCAATGTACTCCCATGTCGAAAAATGCTCATAGTGCTGGAATGAGAAAAAAAATTGCTTTGTTCTAGTTCCCTGTTTTGTACAGAATTTCTCATTATTTTTAGTCTTTTTGAAATATCATTTTTCTTTTTTTTTTTTATTTATTTGGATACTTTAGAATTGGGTGTGTTAACTGTTAAGAACTGAAGCAAAAAATGAGATAGCTTTCTAATCTTAAATGCAAGTTTCTGGCAAAATTACATATTAAACTAACACTGTTTTGTGCATATATTAAAGCAATGCAACTATTTATAGAGTTTGAAGTTGAAGAGATGTGAATGAAGAAGTTATGGTTAGGTCCATTTGGTGTAGAAATTGTTTACTTGTAGCATAAGGTGGATTTTGTTAATTTGTTTTCTGTCACATTAAAATTGCAGTCTAAGGATGTATAATTCATTAGTGGAGCGATGTTTCAAGGATTGTGTCGATACATTTTATCGGAAATCCCTAACCAAGAAAGAGGAAACATGTGTTCTCAGGTGTGCCGAAAAATTCATGAGGCTTTCCACGCAAGTAGGTTCGAGATTTTCAGATCTTGACCAAGGCGCAAATACTGGTGTCTCTCAATAGCCTCTGCCTTCTGGACAATTAATTTTTTCATTTTTGTAACATGGAGCAATTTTTGTTTAGTATACGTTTGTCCTCTTTAGTGGTTCTTAACCAAAAACTATTCATGACAAGTGAAATTTCTTTAGATAGAATAAAAGAAAATGTGATACTGATTGGTTTTGATATGATGTTCATATTCAATGTGCCCATCATCTTCACCCTTTCTTTGTTGACGATTGTCTAAATAGCATATTCCAAGAGCAAAGTGGCATGGAGTTGTTGAACAAGGTCCTCAATAGATGCTTCTCTAATTTCTAAAGTTGTTTAAATCCATGGTCTTTTTTTTCCTATTTTGTTTTTTAATTTGAAAGATAATCATTTTCTGGCTACTTTTATACTAAGCATTTATTTTTGTATTTACATTTTAATAGGGAAAAGTAAGAAGTTTCGTATTATGAGATTATTGACTCTTGGAAGAATATAATGACATCAATAAGTATTTCTGCAATTGGAGCTGAAGCTGTTGTAAATGTTTTTTCTTTTTATTTCCCCGGTAAGTGCACGTTTCTGAAGGTCCATAAAACAAACACAATGCATTACACTTTATTTGTTAGAAGAAAACTATAGCTATGAAGTAGCTAATTTCCAATATCTAATATGTTGTAATATGATGTTTTAATTTGGGCGCATGCTATGAATCTCAACCTTATTAATTAGTAAGTCAATACTCACAAGAAATTTAGTTGTTAGATTAGCTGCTAACAATTAATTTAACAAATATTTTATGAGCACAAAAAAGTCAATTAAATTGGTTATTATATATTCGTGTTTTGTATATATTTTATGGTGGGTGATTTTAATGGTTAATTTTAATGTACAAATAATATTTTTGTTTTTAATTAGTTAATATTAGCTAATTTTTACTTCTTAATTCTTTTTTTTTTTTTTGAAAAGTTTAGGGTTTTGGATTTATAATTTAGAATTTGGAGTTAATGGATGATTTAGGATTTAGAATTTAAGATAAATAAAATAATTTTAAAAATATTAATTGGTGTTGACTGAAAAAAAATTAATTCCCTAGTATTATATAGATACTTAAGTTAACCGGTACAAGGGGTGTTTGCATGCGAAATGGTTTATTTTGATAGAAAAAACCATCCAATCTAATCCTATTGAATTTAATTAGATTGGTTGGTTTGATTTTTCCTATCCGAGGTGAACCAAACCACATCAAATTTAATTGGAATAATATTGTTTGTTATTTTTTGTTTTGAAACTAATCGAAAAAAATAAACTATTCTAGTCATATTTTTTGTATAATTCTTTTTTTTTTTATCACAATATACAACAAAATACCAAACATATTTGAATTAAAATGCTCAATTTCATATATTTCAGTCATACAACATGATTTATAAGATATTAAAGTTCAACAAGACTATATTCATATTTTAAACACACTAAATCATAAACAAAAAAGTGAAAACTATCAAGAACTATATTCATATTTCACATACAATTATACCTTACAAAATATTTGTTGTTGCTCGTGTTCTTTAAAAATTATTTTCAATTTAATTTACCAAATATACACGTTATAACTTAAAAAAATTATCTTTTAAAAATTAATTTTTATAAATTATTTTTTAAAAGTAAAATTTTTACCAAACGTGTTGATCTTACTTATCGCATGAATCCTTTCCTTGGGAGCTACTACATACCTGCCTACTCCCCAAGTCAGGTCAGGTATTGGGCCAAGTCGGACATGCATATCTATGTTGGGCCCTCTTTAGTTCTGAATCCCTTAGAGATTGTTGGTGGAGTTTTGGGCTATTTGTCTTGAACTCAAGTAAGAACATTAGGTCAATAAATTGATCACCTTTTATTTTACATTATAATATTTATTTATTTTAATGGTCATCTAAAAAAATTAAAGTAACATGCATAAATAAGAATAAATATATTATGAGTGATTTAATAATTTATTTTTTTTTGTGTTTTATGAAAACATTTATATATCTATTTATTTTTTGCTATTTTTTATTATTATTTCATCAATAATTGAGTTTAAGACAAAAAATAGTCTTATTTACTCATTTACTCAATTCAATTCAATTTTCGTGCTTCTATTATCATATTAAACTTATTTTATTTCATTTATAAAAAAAAATTTTCACTAATAACCTCAATGTAATTTCATATATCAGATGTAATAAATATTTAGATGGATAAAATTTAGAATAAAACTTTATTCTAACCCTATCTATTTTATATAAGGACAATTCGTTTTTTATGATTAGAAAATGATAATTTAATTTTCAACCATCATCTCTGTTAAATAATTAGACCCTTCTGTCTTAATGAGAGAATCTTACATAACATAATGTTGATATGTCATTCAACCATTGGATTAGGATAAACAAATCCCTCACTAAATTATATCCAAATTTACATAATGTTTAAATTTTTTTTAATATATAATATTACCAATGAGTTATATTCTTCTTGTTTTGAGGTATATATAAGTGATGATTTGACATTTTGACTATGATCTGATATGGTCACGATGATTTAAAGAAATTAATCTTTATGTAGCATTTTTTAAAAATCATAAATTAATTTAGTAATGGATAAAATAACAGTGATAATCATGAATATGGGTGTATGGTATATTGTCTACAAATGTAGACCTGCGTTCTTCAGTCACCTGTGTAGATAACGTTTTATTTGGGACAAAAATAAAAAAATCTACCACCTCCTACAAAACGTAGGCTACAATTGGTAGGAAAGGGAGACTAGAACTCGAAACGTGTACGTTAGCTCTCTGCATGCATATATGAGCAGCCTTTGACCAACCTGGAATTTTCAAAATACAGCTTGCGTTTGGTAGGCATAGAAGACAAATAGCAGATTGCGATTGGCAGCCTCCATCCTTGCATGCGCGACACGTGTAGACATGGGTGATAAATGTGGTCTTTAAAAGTCAAAACGCAAGTAAGTGTTTGTGTGTTTGAACAAAGAAGTAAGAGTGAACCATTGTGCCGAGAGTGAAAGGGAGGGTAAGTGAGTGAGACATTGTGCGAAAAAAAATGGTGCGTGATTTTACTAAATCTGAAGAACACATCATTAAAATATCTTAATCATCCTCAATGGGTAATTTTTTTTTTAATTTTAGGATCAATAAATAAATATATTTATTTATATTTAATGTATTTATTTTTTAACTAGTAATTTTATTATTATTATTATTATTATTATTATTATTATTATTATTATTATTATTATTATTATTATTAGTGACATTATTGTTGTTTGTTATTGTTATTATTATTAAGATTAGGTCTCGGGGAAAAAATTATTATGACTAGTATATTGCTAATTTTTTAAACACTGTAGAGGATGTTAATAATAAATTATTTTTTTTAATAATAAATAATACTGTTTAAAATTTTTTTATTATCTTTTAATAATTTATTGTGAATTTTTATGATAATAATAATACTGTGCAATAAAATCGAATAAATACTACTAAATAATTTTTTAATTATTTATTATGAATTTTCATGATAATAATAATACTGTGAAATAAAATAAAATAAATAATATTGGTTAATAATTTTTTAATAATTTTGAATAAATTATTATTAATTTTTATGATAGTAATAATATTGTGTAATAAAATAGAATAATTAATACTGTTTAATAATTTTTTTATTATTTTTTAATAATTTAGTAGTAATGATAATAACAATACCGTGTAGTTAAGTAAAATAAAAAATAATACTGTTTAATAATAATAATTGTTATTATTATTACCATGAGTAACGTTATTATTAATATTGTTATTATTATTATTAGCGTTGTTGTTATTGTTATTATATCAATAGTATATTGTTATTATTATCGTTAGTAATCTTATTATAATTATTAATATGAGTGACGTTGTTGTGATCATTATTATAAATAAGTTATTAACTGTTATTAATTTATTATTTAAAATTTATTATTATTATTATTATTATTATTATTATTATTATTATTATTATTATTAAGTATTTTTCTTTTTTTAGGCTATTAGGAATTTGTTATCCAGAAAATTAGATCCGTCAGATACGTTTAACAAGGTAGCTGTAGCATCACTAGCACTTACTGGGTTTCAACACGTTTTGCGAGTAGGCAGAAATGAGAGGCCATTCTACACTCCTGAGTGCATTGGTGGAACGATGGAGACCCGAAACCCATACTTTTCATCTTTCCGTCGGCGAAGTGACGGTGACGCTAGAAGACGTGACACATATTCTTGGCCTCCCAGTAAACAGAGAGGTCGTCACTGGTAGATCAGACAGTAGTCACCAGTTTTTTGTGGAGAACTGCATCGCGTGTTTTGGTCGGGAGCCCGGTCCGCATGATCACGTCTTGGGTAAGGTGAGTTTTGCATGGGTCCGGCGGTGCAAAAACACCGAGCCATGTGACATGCAGGAGTCCATTGAACGGTACGTCCGGTCTCACATTTTCTGCATGCTCGGAACGGTTGTATTTTCGAATAAGTCTACCACTTCACTAAACTCGAAGTTTCTGCCTCTACTTCGAAAATTTTACTGGATTTCAATATACAGTTGGGGGACAGCCAGTCTGGCACATTTATACAGATCGTTGTGTCGTGCATCACGATTCAACTGTAAAGAGATGGATGAGCCACTTATACTACTTTTTGTTTGGGCGTGGGAGCGTATGCCATTCCTAGTGCCTATTCCCCGCAATCAGCTCGTCGATGCTACTATACATGGATAGAAGCTCCAAAAAATGCGGTAGAGAACTCTTACACCTTCAACCTCCTCACTCTCACGGTAAACGAGAAGCGTCTTTATTTGAACACGAGACCTTAGTATCTTCGCAGTTATTTCCTTCAACCATACTGGCAGAGTCTGGTAAGAAACTTCCCAATCACCGAAAACTTTTGCAATAGATTTCTGCATTGCCAACCAAGCCTTGCGGTAACTAATAGTGTAGTTGAACCTGAATTAAACTTTTGCAATAATAGACTTCATCTTTATCGACGGGTCTGCTTCGACCAACGGCCTAATAGCATCTGCAATTGTATCTGAGTCCAACTTAGCATGATCTTGTGAAATCGTGCCCATGGTGCACGTGTGTTTGCCATTGTATCTCCTAATCTCCCAACAAGCTTTCTTTCGAATCAAGCTAGCTCGGATAAGCCAATCGCACACATCACCATAACCCTTGCATTTTGCATAGAATGTTTGCGGCTCAGACTCATACACAGTGTAATCAACTCCTCTAGAGATAGTGTAGCTTTTGATTGCAGATATCACTGACTCTCTAGAGCCAAACTCCATTCCGACACCAAATTCATCATCTCCCACCGCAATGTTGCATTCGCCTACGACATTCGCACCACCATCAGTCAGACAAGGCAAATAAAATACACACTAGTGGTTACTTAAATTAATAATCATAACATGCCCATTTTCGCATACTCAGGAAATTCCGGGGCATGTATGGCTTGGAGATCCAGAGTCCGCATAAAAGACGGAACACCAAAGGGATGTCGGCTTACAATCACATCTGCTTCATTTTGCACCGTCGAATTGTCTGTCAAGTCTCCGTCATCATTTTCATTATCGACTTCGTAGTTGGCTTCGAACTCTTCTTCGCTGTCGTTGTTATCTTCTTCCCAATCTATATCCCCGAACTCGTCAACATTGACCTCCTTGCTAACCACGTCCATCCCGGAATGCTATTCGAATTCAATGTATAGCTCTATTATCGGCACGTAAAATTAGGTTTGTTGATAAATACAGAACACCTGCTGCATACTTGTGCTATCAGTGATGGGCATTATTTAAAACTGTATCAGCCCACCAAATACTTGTACAAGATTCCTATATAAAATTTTGCTCACCCTTTTCAAAATATGACTCTGTATGTTATCTCAAAGACCATTTTGCAACTCTACAAAACTCATGGTGCATGGAATAGCAAATGACAACGGACATCCACAAACAAAAGTCATTCCTTCGTGTGTATTTGATATAGTCTCACCGTTATAATACACTCGCATGTTGATAATACCTTCCATAACTTCAACCTCACCTAACTCGACTTTTTTGACACAACTAACTACCAAAAAATTCAGAACTATAACATATGTGCAAGAAAGAAGAATAAAAGGAGTAGAAGTGGAGTGAGGCATTCGAATGAATCCTACTTCATATTTATAGGCAGGACTCTTGATTAAAATATTTTTTAAATAAAACGCAACCTGCGTTTTAAGCTTTTGAAAAAAAATTCTGACACTTTAATAACACAACCTGCATTTTGTTTCTTCAAAAAAAAAAATTGTCCCCCACTAAATGCAGGCTGCGTTTGTGCTGAAACGAAATAAATTTTTTTGAAAAACTTCAAAAAACTTAAATGCAGGCTACGTTTGTAATTTGCCCATAAAAAAATAAAAAAAATAAAAAGAGTAAAACGGAGGTTGAATTTTAGGTTGACACCATAGCAATGAAAATTTTTTACTTATGCCCATTTCATTGCACTACACCAACATTTTTTCCATAAGAAAAAAAAGACCCTCCAAAAACCCACTAAATTAAGAAAGAGAGAAGTATAGTGTAAACCTGTAGTAACATTCATTGATTGCCGCTTTTTTCTTGATCCATTTCTTTTCCAGCAACCATCTTGAAAATCTGCATTTTCTAAAATTTGTGTTATATATATACTATTTGTGCATTAAAATTAATCATCAAAATTAGTCACTATATATTGTGTATAAATATATAGTTTAACTCATATTTAATGTGTATTTTATATTTTAGTGTGTATTCTATTCTAGTGATTAATTTTGGTGTATACGTAATATAATATATTCTATTCTGGTGACTAATTTTGATATACACCTAACATAATTATATATATATATATATATATATATATATATATATTAATAAAAAAATTACTGCTACTAATTATCTCCAAACACTAACTTTTATATCATGAAAAATTATCTCTAACCTCTCTTCATAAAAAAAAGTATCATCTTTCTTTCGAAAAGAAATGGCCAAACCTATTCTATATATATATATATATATATATATAACATTGTGTTGAGAAAAGAGACTCCATCATTTGAATTTTGAACTTTAAAATTTGTTTTTGAATTATGTAATTTTTTCTATAAAGCACCACTTCTTTTGAGATTCAAATAGTTTTGAAACTGCTTCTCGAATTTCTTATTAGTCATAGGTTGGAGAAATGTTAGGTGTCCAAGTATTTTTTAAATCAAGTTTTTGTGCACTTCTTTTTCGTATATAGACGGGAATTTTTTTTCCTTTTATTCCTCCTCCTCCTTCGTTATCATCATTGGAATCATCTTCATCTTCTTTTGCGTACTTTTTTCAACCTCGTTATCGTTATCGTTGTCGTTATCGCTGCCGCTGCCACTGTCTTCTTCTTGATGTTGTTTAATTTCTTCTTCTCTTTTTTTGATCATCACCATCATACTCGTTGTCTTCATCTTCTTCTCCCAACCAATGAAATTCTCTTCTTCTTTCTTCTTCTTCTTCTTCTTCTTCTTCTTCTTCTTCTTCTTAACGTTGTTGTTGTTCTCCAACCAATGAAATTCTTCTTCTCTTGATGATCTTCTTCTTCTTCTTAATGTTTTTATTGTTTAATTTCTTCTTCTCTTTTTTTCCCTCATCATCCCCTTTTATTATCATCATCATTGTACTCGTCGTTTTCATCATCTTCTTCTTCTCTCAACTAGTGAAATTATTCTTTCTTGATGTTGTTGTTGTTTAATTTCTTCTTCTCTTTTTATTTCCTCCTCATCCTCTTTTATTATCATCATCGTCCTCGTCGTCATCGTCTTCTTCTCCTAACCAATGAAATATGCATAGCGCATAAATTTTGATGCGCAACAAAAATTTTTGGAGGACTATATACTCAGAACATTGACTCACCCAACTAACAAAATACATTCGCAGTAAAAATTTGTGTGTTATATGCAAAAATTTTTGTATTGTACTAATGAAATATGCACAACATATAAATTTTAGTGTACAACACAAAAATCTTGGTGCATAGCATAAAAATTTTGATGTGCAGCACATAAATTTTTGGTAAACTACATGCCCAGAATATTGACTCACTCAACTAACAAAATACATTCACAGTAAAATTTGTGTGATATGTACAAAAATTTGTAACTGTACCAATGAAATACGCACAACACATAAATTTTGATGTGCAACACAAAAATCTTAGTGCATAGCACATAAATTTTTGGAGGACTGCATACCCAGAATATTGACTCATCTAACTAACAATATACATTCGCAGCAAAAATTTGTGTGCTATATAAAAAAATTTGTATATTGTACCAAAGAAATACGCACAACACATAAATTTTGGTAGATGACCCAAAAATCTTAGTGCATAGCATAAAAATTTTGATGTACAACACAAAATTTTTTTGAATAATTACATACTCAGAACATTGATTCACACAACTAATAAAATATATTTTCAACAAAATTTTGTCTTATGTGCAAACTTTTTTGTGTCATACTTTGAAATTTTGTGTGCTATATCAATAAGTTTTGTGTTCTCTAACAAAAATTTTTGCTGCAGAAAGTGCGAAAAAAGAGGAGTATTGATGCATGCATGCATTTTTTTTCACTGGGCTTTACACCAACTTGGTTAAACTTAGTTATAGAAACACTTGTACATGTAGCATTACTCATGGAGGATTAGATTCTCTCATGTTTTTCTCATTTGAGGGAATAAAATGTGATTTTTCACCATACATTTTATAAGTGGGATAAAAAAAATATGAGAAAAAAATATTAAAGGGTTAGAGATCACACTATCCTCCCTCAATTGAAAAAAACAAATCGAGAGGATCCATTCCCTCACTCATGGTACATACCAAAACCATTCTTTACCTTCATACATTACACAAGTGGCGCGTGCGTTCCTTAACGTCCTTCATGTCGCCGCCGCAGGGAGTTCTTATGCGAGTGATCGATGCAATTGTCCCCTTGGAGTTGCTGTTGCTGCGTTGCTGTTCGTCGTGTCACGACACAGTGTAGTTGCTACAGGCCGTTAGAGATAGCAGCGTAAATGGAGTCATCGATTGGTGAAGAAGGCTCAAATGGCCCATTGTTTTATGTGAGTGATTAGCTTAATGAAGGCAACATTGCGAGTGTGAGCGGTAATCCAAGTCAACATAATGACAAGGTACATTGTGGAAGTTGTATATAGGATGTGGATTTTTTTCTCATGTATGTTGGATATTTTTTTTATATTTTATGTGGTATTTTTTTAAGCATGAGATTGAAAAGTTGTATGGGCATTGAATTGTCGATGTTTCTTTCATGCCCCGATGACTTATTTGTTAGGTTCACGTGGAATGTGGACTCTTTTCATGTAAGTTGGATGTTTTTTTTGTATTTTATGTTGTTTTTTAGCATAAAGTTGAAAAGTTATTTGGTATTGAGTGATGAATGTTTTTTTTATGATCCAATGGCTTATTTATTGGTTTTAAGTAGAATTTTAATATTTTTTATATAAATTGGATGTTTCTTTTATGTTTTGTGTGATTTTTTTGGCATGAGATTGAAAAGTTATTTTGTATTTGAGTTGTGGATGTTTCTTTCATGGTCCAATCATTTTTTTAGTTTTATATGGAATTTGGATGGTTTTTTCATACAAGTGAATGTTTCTTTTATTGTTTGTGTGGTATTTTTTCATTATAAGATTGAAAGACTTTTTGGGTTTTGAGAGTGTATTTGGGTGTTTTCGATTGCAGATGGAAGAAGCTACAAACTTTATTAAGTTAGAAAACAATGACACAAAATTAAGTCATGAGGTGCAAACCATAATTTATTATTGTGATAACACTAACGAGTTATTGAAAACCAGTATTAAGTGTTAATGGCATTGAATGTTGTTTTTTGTGAATTGATTTATAGTTGTCGGATCACACTAGCATTCATAATGAGAAAATTCCAAACGTAGGATTATATTTTGATTTGTTGCAATGAGCACAAGAATTTTATTCAAATTATGACAAGATGAGGAAGGAATCAAAGACACCGTTTAACCAATCGATACATTGCAATCAGAAAGGTTATCATGAGTCTCGAGTAGGGACATCTCGAACAAATAAGATAACAGCCACAAGATGTAGAGTAAGGATGTATGTGATGTTCGATAGGGATTAGGAAAATTGGATGTTGTCGAAGTTAGAATTGAGGCATTTTCATCCCTATTCTTTTAAAAAATTGATTCACTACCATGGGTATAGAAAGCTGACCATGCATGCTAAGTATGTGATTAAGGATAATGATGAGACTAGAATACAACCCAACAAGACCTACCTTGCAATGGCTAATGAGGTGGGTGGGTCATCGAACTTGAGTTACTCAAAAAAGAATGTGAAAAATTACATTACAAGAAAACTCCGTTCTGCCGATGATAATGCGGATGTTAAGGAGATATTAAAATATTTCCTACAAGATGAAAGAGATCAACCCAAACTTCTTTTATACAATAGATGTTGAGGAGGGTTACAAGTTCAGGAGTGCACTTTTAGTAGATGCAAGGTGTAGGGCATCATATGAATATTATGGCAATGTGGTGTCGTTTGATACCACATACAGGAAAAACAGGTTTGTGTGTTTATGTGTCACTCATGAAAGCCTTTTTATTCCGTAGTTGTCATACGTTCTTACTTGTGGTTGGTGTTCTTACAGGCATGGACAACCGTTTGCATCCTTTATCGGTGTCAAACACCATGAAAAGTCTACTCTTTTTTGTTGTGCTTTACTAGGGAATGAGAAAATCCCTAACTTTGAGTGGGTGTTCAAGAATGGGTGAAATGGATGAAAACTACACCACAAGAGATCATTATTGATTAGTGTAAGGCCATATTTGGTGCTATTAGAAAGGTCCTACCAAAAATGTCTCTGATGGTGCATCTGGCACATAATGAAGTAGATACCGCAAAAACTTGTAGGTTATGCCTGATATAGAAAATTGTATGCTAACATGAGTGACATGTGGAATGCTCGTTCTGTGGACTTATTTAAGAATGATTAGGTTGAGTTCAAAAAACTTATAATCTAGGCCATAATAGATGGCGATCATGTTTATTACTATTAACCTATATCAAATTTAGTTATTGATTACGTTTGTGATGTGTTTGTATGTTTTTTGCGAAGTTTGTTTTGGATTTTTTTATGGATATGTCAATGTAGTTCTTTGGCTCAGTTTGAATGGTGCTTTTACTATTTTGTTTTGTCTAGACCTTTATGACAATAGGCGGATGTGGGTTCTAATACTTTTCCAGGGCAATTTTTGCGCTGGTATAAGGAGTACGCAAAGGAGTGAAAATATACACATATAGGGGTGTTCACAGGTCGGCTTGGTTCGAGTTTGGGGTGAAATTAGAACCAAAGCAATCAAATAGTAATTGGTTTGGATTTATGTTTTTTTGTATGTACCCGAACCAAACTATACTGATTTAGAACGGATTGGTTCGATTTGGTTCGGCTAATTGGGTACCCGATGAAACAGAAATTCATAAAAAAAATAAAAGATGAAATTTTTATTTTAAAAATACTGTAAATATAATAAACGTGTAAAATCAATAACTAAGTCAACAAAATGCTAACAATAACAAAATACCCATAACAATCTACAATTATAGCTAAATACTTAAGTCATTGTAGTAATCGAAAGTCTAAACACATTAAAATCTAAACTAGAGATATCCAAACAGCAAACATATTAAAATCCAAATATATTAAACACTAAACACATTAAAATCCTAGCAAACACAAACACATCAAATTCTAAACACATTAAAAACTAAAAACAAAAGTGTGATAAAAATAATCCTTCAAAGTCTTCACTCTATAATTCTTCATTTCAGCAACCAAGCATGTTCAAGAGAGGAGTTGTGACCTTCAAAAAATTAGCATATAATTAACCAATGTTAATATATAAAATTCATTAATTGAAAGTAATTCAATAAATAAATAATTAGTAAAAAAATGTTAATCTCAAATTTTTGTAAACAACATCAACTCCAACGGCTTGATTAGATATTGTTAAAGCTGAAAGCTCTACATTAACAATAATTAAATTATTGTTAGAGACTCAACAATAACGACAATTACATAATGATTTAAAAAAATATAATTTAAAAATAGTTACCTAATTCAACTTTTTCTTAGTCCTCAATTTCTTTGTTTAAATCATTCATCTTCTCTGGATTCCTCAACCAATTTTGTGAGCAAATTAGAGATTCAACAGTAGAAGGACTTAAAGAGCTTCTAAATTGGTTAAGCATACGACCACTAGTACTAAATGCCGACTCAGAAGACACAATAGAGACGGGAATAGCCATCAAATCCCTAGCCATGTAAGCAAGAGCATAATACTTCATTGATTTCAACTTCCACCAACGCAAAATGTCGAAATCGGAAATGTTATCCTCCACATCATCTTCCATGTATCTTTCCAACTCATTCCTTTTGACCTCACGTAACTTTTTTTTAACCTTCAATCTATACTTATCCTTGAATCCACCTTCCTCTTCATTTGCATTTTCACTACCAATGACATGATCATGAGAGGCAATGCTAGAATTGAAACTACCAGAAGAACTACCATCCAAAAGGGGATATATCACGGAGTAATACTCAGACATCTTATGAATGATATCCTTTAAAATTTTCAACATATCTTTGGCTTGATTCAACCCATACACCTGGTTAAGACAAAATTCAACATACTCATACTTGTAATGAGGATCAAGAAAAACAACCACAAAAAAAGTAATTTATGCCATCATCCTCCCAACATTTGTCTAGTTTTACTTTCATTTGTGTTGCCATCTTTTTTAAACCAACATCGTTACTCTTTCTCCACTTATTCAAAGTTTTTGAATGTCACACAATTTATTGAAAAAATTATTACAAAAACCAGAAAAAGTAAGAGTTACATCATAAAATATTTTCAAGAACTTCACAAACACATGTGCCCTTTTCCAACCATTAGCATTAGGAGGTCCTCCTTCAGACTCAAGCGCCAACAAATAAAATGAGTCTTAATAACTAAACCGACTAAAAGCTGATTTAAAATTCTCAACAGCATCTAACATCAAATAGGTAGAGTTCCACCTAGTAGGCACATCTAACACTACTTTAGCCTTACAAGTTATATTAGCCTCTTGAACACACCTCTTAAAAGCTTGCAACTTAGTAGGAGATAACCTCACAAACTTGCATGTAGTTCTAATTTTACTTATTGAGTTATCAATCTCTTTCATTCCATCACTGACAATCAGATTTAATATGTGAGCACAACATCTCATATGCATGAAATCTCCATTTAACAATGTTGATCCATTCTAATCACCCATGCCTCTAAGTAATACGCAATTGCAACACTATTAGCACTAGCATTATCTATAGTTACACACTTATACAACATATCCTTCTAATACCCCTCTTGTAAGAATTGTTCTAAGACTCTTCCTATGGTCTCACCCTTATGATCAGTAATCAAGCCAAAATTCAAGATTTTTTTATGCAATGTCTAAGACTCATCAATATAATGCGTAGCCACACACGTATAATTTTAATTATGAATTGAGGTCCAAGTATCGGTAATATGGGTGGAAAAGCGGGCCGTCCCGCCACGCCTAGGCCCACACTACAAACGGGACGAGCCGACCCACCCTGCCAACAAAAGTGGGTTCGAAATACTACCCCGCCCCGCTATATGGCGAATCTAGCACGTTTGACTCTTTTTTTTTGAAAAATAAAATTTATTAAAATTAATCAAAAAATAATAATTAAAAAATTAAATACATATAAAAAAAAGTCAAATTATAATATAAATTTTTTTCTTATCTTTTTTTTAATTTTTAACTTTAATAAAATTGTTCAAAATAATATTTGTCAATAGAACCACCTTTATTTTAAAAAAATAAGTCACATAATTTAAGCATATATATAAAATTGTAAAATAAAATAAATAAAATTAATAACTAAAAGAAGAATAAAAATAAAAATGAAAAAAATGTTTGAAAATAATATAATTATTAATTTTGTCGTAGTAATAACTCTTTTATTAAATAAAAAAAGAAAAAAATTCTTTGCTCGCACAAGCCGGCCCGTCCTTGCCCGCCAAAACCCGCAAATTTGGTGGTGCGGATTTGGCGGGTTCCAAAATTTAGCCCGACCCGAGTTTTTTAACTGGTTCGGCGGGTCAGCCCGACGGGTTCGGCCCGTTTTGCCACTCCTAATCGGTAGTAAGGAAAATCATTTGGTGATTTTCAAATAACATCTTTCTCAACTTCTCTTTCTCATATCTAAACAAAGCCATACAATCTCTAGCAATTGTGATATGTGAGGGAACCCTAAACCTAGGTTTTGCTTCACTCATAAATTCTCTAAAACCTTAAGCCTCAACAAATTTAAAAGGAAGTTCATCAACAATTATCATCTTTGCAAGAATAAGACGAGTTTTCTCTTGATTAAAATCAACAAGCTTCACAATAATGGTATTAGGGTCATCTTTAAATTGGCTCCCAAGTGCAATAGTTTTCTGCCCCTTTTTAACTTGCTTATGAGGATTTTTAGTGCAAATTCTTAAATGTTTATGCAAGTTTGTGGTACCATGACTAGAACTATTGCATGCGTATTTTTTTTACATTAGTTACAACAGGCTTCATTAGAAGAACTTTTAGAAAAATGAGCCCAAACACTACTAGCTATCCTACTGGGTTTATATTTTATTTTTTTAGGCTTGCCAATAGCTCCAGCAGCTTCGGTCTGTGTTTGTGCATCAGGTTCTGATGAAGGATTTAAGGTAGAAAAAGGTAGAGGAGCTGGACTTTGCGATGTTCTACCAGAAATACCATCATCAATGGCAGTAGAAGTGGCTGCACTTGGAGAGGAAGTGCTTCCAATAATAGTGTTGCTTACAGGGTTAGTTTTTCCCATTTTTAAAGCTACGAAACGCATAGAAGAAGTACAGAATCATCAACTACACATAATTTTTATACATTTTAGTATTTCCCAAGAACTCAAACAAATAGTAAAAATTGAGCAAAAAAATTATCAAGAAGAAGTTAAGAATTCAGAACTTCAACAAAAAAATATACAGACAATAAAAATTGAAAAAAATATCAATAAGAACTAAGAATGTATAATTTCAACAAAAAATTAAATAGATAAAAAAATGAACAAAAAATTATTAACAAGAATAAAAATTGAATAGAGAGTAAAATAATTAACACTTTAAGAGATAACATAAACAAAAAATTAACGTTTACCTAACTGGAGAAGACAACCACCACCTATGGAGGTGACGGCGTTGTTGACCAGTAGATGACGCCACAGATGTTGACGCACGCTAGACGAATTTAGCTGTTGGAGAGGATGACGCTGACGGAAGACAAGCCTAGCTGCTGGAGAGGATAACGGTGACGAAAGACGCTGACGGAAGATAAAGCTAGCTGCTGGAGAAGATGACACACACGGAGAAGACAACACTGCTGCTACCGGAGAAGACGGTGTTGACGATCACAGGGACGACGATGCTGATAGAGACAATGCCGACAGAGACGACACTGACGGAGATGCCGATAGAGAGGAAGCTACTGCTGATTTGGTTGGATGAATAACGGTGAGATGGTGTGGAAGCTCTGCTAAGGTTTATTCCATGGGAGGACGCCGCTACAATATATACGGGATAGGGTTATTGGGTTTCAATCACTAAAAGGCATATATATTTTAAACTTTTATTTTTGTAATTTAATTAATACAGGTTTAGGTCCACTGGCTGGTTTGGGTTTCGTACCCCCCAGAACCATTACCCGAACTAATTACTAGAGAGAGTCATCGGTTTGGTTCAGGTTGGACCCGATTATCTGTTAGTGTCAGAACCAATTTAATTGGTTCAGTTCGGGTTTAGACGGGTAATCGGATATTCGATACCCATGAACACCCCTACACATATTTTATAGGGGGTGTTTTTACGCAGTAAGAGTAGCTTGGTTCAGTTTGTCCGTGAGTATGTGATAAACCCCATTTGTAGGGCTTATCTTGTATTGATTTTAGGGGATTTTATCACCTTTTACCCACATTTATTCAATGAAATAGCATGATTTTATAACTTCTCCCTTAATTGTGCTTAAGAGTGAAAACATGCTTTTTAGGACTTAAAATAGCTAAATCTAATTCTCCTTGATTTCATTAGATGCCTTGATATGTTTGTTAAGTGATTTAAGGTTTAGGAGGCAAAGATTGGATCAAGGGAATGAAGAAAGAAAGCATGAAAAGTTGGAGAACTCATGAAGAAATGAAAGAACCGGAAAGCTGTCAAGCCGACCTCTTCGCACTTAAATGACCATAACTTGAGCTACAGAGGTCCAAATGATGCGGTTTCAGTTGGGTTAGAAAGCTAACATCCGGAGCTTCGAAACGATATAAGATTTGCCATAGTTGCTACACGTATGGTGGTGCGCACGCGCATAATACGCGCACGCGTCGTTGCTGCCACCTGGTTCACTTAAAGCAAAACGTGGCCAGCGAATTCTAAAGTCTTGTGGGCCCAATCCAACTCATTTATGATGCTATTTAACCCAAGAAATGAAGAGGGAAACACAATCTAGTTACCATTAGTTTAGTTTAGCTTAGTTTTGGAGGGAAAATTAATTTTAGAGAGAGAAGCTCTCACTTCTTTCTAGGATTAGGATTAGGATTAGTTCTTAGATCTAGGTTTTAATCTTTGCTTTCTTCCACTTCTACCTCTCAATTCTTTGTTGCTACATTCATCTTCTTCTACTCTTTTGTTGTAATTCCCTTTATGTTGTTCTTATGTTTTGTTGTAGATCTAGTATTGTTCCTTCTACATTCTTCCAATTCAATAAGAGGTAATTCATACTAATTGTTCTTTTTTGCTTTTCTATTGTTGATCTCTTGTTTTTGTAGTTGTAGATTCCTTTAATTCTTGCATTTAATAATGATTACTTCTATTGCACTTTATGTGTTTGTTGAAATGTCTCTTATAGATATAGTATAGATTTTGTTCCTCTTGGCCTAGGTAGAGTAATTAGTGACACTTGAGTTATCTAATTTCTTTGTTGATTGATAATTGGAGAGATTGCCAATTGGTTTGGAGTGCACTAAAGCTAGTCTTTCCTTGGGAGTTGGCTAGGACTTGTGGCTCAAGTCAATTCATCCACTTGACTTTCCTTTATTTAGTAAGGGTTAACTAAGTGGAAGCAATGAACAATTCTCATCACAATTGAGAAGGATAACTAGGATAGGACTTCTAATTTTCATACCTTGCCAAGAGCCTTTTATAGTTGTTAGTTTATTTTCATTATCATTTACTTTTCATGCTTCTTATCCAAAACCCCAAAATAACCCATAACCAATAACAAGACACTTTATTGTAATTCCTAGGGAGAACGACCCGAGGTTTGAATACTTCAGTTTATAAAATTAGGGGTTTGTTACTTGTGACAAACAATCTTTTGTATGAAAGGATTATTGTTAGTTTAGAAACTATACTTTCAACGAGAATTCATTTGTGAAATTCTATACCATCAAAAATCCAATCATCAGTATGATAATGTGCTCAGAAACAAAGAGCAAAAAGAACTAGAGTACGATGTTGCAGACTCTAAATGAGTCCTTTATGTATCTAGGTTTACCATTGAAAAATAAATTTTACAAGAATACACCAAAAACATGTTTAGGAAAATCCATGCAAAATTTATTAAAAAGTTGATTGCAGTATCTATACTATGGCACAAAAGGGTGATTCAGTTTGTATGAAAGTGGACGAGCAAAAACTAGTTTGTGATAAGGTTCTGTACTATACATACGACGCGGGTTTTGACACTTTAACAAAAGGTTCGGTGAGAGTGCAACATGTTTGAATGAAGAGATATATTGTGTTGTCACACCCATAATGTATTGTCATTCTACACAGTAAATATAATACCATCCTATTATGTTTTCTCTCGATGGAGCAAGAACGTACTGTACAAGTACACTTACATTAAGAGTAGTCATGATGTGAATCATTCTGAAGATTGTGTTCACACTTTAACGTGGCTCAGGAATTCGTGACTTGTGATGAGGAAGTAGCCATATTGTACTCAGATCTTGATAATGCAAGAACCAGGCTCACTGATTATCGTGCTAACATGATCCAAAAGTGTTGTTATTACTCAAAATAGTATGGCCACACAGAGCAAGTGTGTGATTGGTGTATATGACATTCAAATCTCTTCATGGGTGTCGATAAAGGGTCGGCCAAAAACTATAGCTTAGAGCTGATCTATTTAGATCAATCAATAAATTTATGAGAAAAAAGAAAATATATTCACCTCCGATATGTGTCTACCTTAGTTATATATGAACCATCCTTTCTTGTAGCTTTTCAAACCTTTGTTGTGGTAGGTTTGTTGACATAGGCTTGTGGATACTCATATGGTTGTTTTCTTTGTGCGATGATTTTTTCAGGACGTTATTAATTTTTGGCAAGACAATGATGTAGAAGCTATTGGAAACAAAGACTTTGATGTAGCTGTTAGATGGAATGAATCACAAGAATATGGCAAATTTATGTCTTTATTAAACTCTTTTGGAAATAGTTAGACCGTTCTGAGTAGAGCTTGTACATGTTTTGTGTTGGTGGTTTTACTTTTTAGTTAGATATGATGAATTTAGAGTAACAAGTATATGATGCTCTTTGATTTTTGGATTTTTTTTACTCCTGTGAAGCAAGCATTGTAATTCGTAGTGTAATACACATTTTAAAAGAAAAGTGTCAACCAATTTTATACAAATGTTAGTTTCGTAGTTTGTAACAAAACAAGATGCACAGACCCCTGAGACATGATAACATGGTCATCTACTTTTTGTTCATAAAAATATAACAGAAGAAACATCTAATGTCCTATAAAAGTAACATGCAGAAATGTAATGAAAGGAACATCCAATAGTGTGTTAAAATGAATATCTAGAGTCTCACAGTAGAAACATCCTATTTTTTAAAGAAAATAATGACAAGGGTAACAAAAGAAACATGCAGAAGTGTAATAAAACAAACATCTAGTACTGTATCAATAAAAATATCCAAAAGTGTTACGTAAGAAACATCCAAAATCTACTGAAAAAACATTCAGAAGTATTACAAGAGAAATATCCATATGTCTGAAAAGAAATATGCAGATGTGTAACAAAAGAAACATCCAATGTCTCTCAATAGAAACATCTTGTTTTACAAAAGAAACCTCTAGAAGTGTAACAAAAATAAACATCTAAAAGTGTAACAAACGAAACATTCGGAAGTGTTACAAAAGAAATATCCAAAAGCATTACAAAAAGAACATTCAAATGCGTAAGAAAAGAAATATCCAAAGTATCATAATAAGAATTTATTGTTTTACAAAATAAACATCCAGAAAGGTCACAAAACTAATAAGAAAAAAAGGTCGGGGACGATTTTGATTTTGACTCAACTCATTAAGAATAAAAAAAGTACTTAACCCTGAGAAGAACAAATATGTTCTATTCATTCATTGATTCGAATAGATTACATGTTACTAATTTGCTCACATAGATAACCAACAATTCTTCCAAAAAAATATAAAGAACATTTGCAATCATAAGCTAAGAAACATCTATCTACAACACAAAGAAACATCCATATAATAGCAAAAAAAATATCCATCAAACGAGAAAAAGCATCTGAATCATATAATAAAACTTCCTTATACTATAAAAAAACATCCATCTAAATCACTACCTCGAAAAGAACATTTGTTGCCTTTTTTCTCGAGTTTCTCAGTGTTTCATGCAGAGATCCATGGCTTCAGTTCTTGACATTGCTCTAACTGACCACATTTCAGCCGTTAGAAGTACAATATTTAGAGAGAAGACGAATACAATTTATGGTTCACAACATAAAAACTAAGTATAGTTAAGTAGTTGCTATATAATGTAACTTAACAAGACAAACATGCATCCCTTGCAGGTCTTCTTGCTTTTAAGTTGATTATTTTTTATTGTCTTTTTCAACCAGTTGAAAATCTTCATCAGCCAAATGAATCTTCCTAGATTGGAAATGTCTAATATTGGGGGATGTGCCATGGCAAGATGACTTGTTGGGTTGTGGGGCATAAGAACATTTTTAGGACAACCAATATGAAATGTCGTCGAAATTCCATCATGTTTGCTTCACTTTCCATTTAGAATTTGTAGATGAACTTGCAAAGTTCAGTTGATGTTCTTCTATTGAATCGATTTTTCACTGCCACGTGAGCCACATACTTATCGTTAAAATCGAGGAAGTTGTCACCTATAACATGCAGGTTTGTCAGCTTAGAAACATGGGTATATTGGTGTGTGAAATATATACCCTTATCAATAATATAGAAATATGAAAATCGAATGAATTGGTAGAAATAAGGCTACTTAATACAAAAAGTAAGATAAAGTATATTTTTTGTCCTTGAAATTTGTCAAATGTTTTAAAAATATCCCATGTTTTATTTTGTTTCAATTTTATCCTGAAAGTTTTAGATTTTAATTACATATATCTCCGACAGCTAAATTTTTAAAAAATTTAAGACCAATCTAACAATAATACATAAAAATTATGCCTGATTTACTTGTGTTGAGGGTTGTTTTATGAAATTGTTGTTGAGTTGGTCTTGAATTTTTTGAAAAATTAGCCGCTAAAGGTATATTTAATGCAAATAAAAATTTTTTGAGACAAGTATTGAAACAAAATAAAATTTAAGGGTATTTTTAAAATTTTTACGGAATTTTAGGAACAAAAAGTATAATTTACCCTAAAAGGTAAGACATGCTGAATAATAGATGCAAAGCGGTACTCACCACCAGAAAAAAAGCCGACAACACACTCAATTAAGTCTGCATTAATTGGAATATTGTCAACATCTAGGTGAAAGTTATTTTTATCGAGGTTGTATGACCTCGCCAATGCCACCATGATGTCTTGCTTCACATGCCACTTTGAGGTTAGCCTTAGGAATCTAAAGCCAATAACATTTATTTTTGCTAGCTTCGTATCAGCGTGGGCACTTATAGATGGTGCATCATATCAGCAATATAACAGGGTGAGCATGTTCTCTCTAACAATTTCTGTCAACATTGAAAGTGATCGTGTGAAGCAATTACAATCATGATGAAATACAAGCATATAATAGTGTACAATGTAGTATCTTTTTACGTTGCAACAACACAATACAATTAGGGTTATAATATATAAACATTTGATAATTTGTAAGAGAACATCCCACATTCTATTTAAGAAAGAAATCGAAAAACAAAAACAAAGACTCAGAGTATAACTAAAAGAAACAATCAAAATGCAACAAAAGAAACATCCAAAAGTACAAGTAATAAAACATCCAAATTATAACAAAAGAAACATCCAGTAGTGGAAAAAAAAGAATCATCCAAGGGCTACCAAAAGATCCACTCATACCAAAATAGAAACATCCACCAACTCAAAAAAGAAACATTCACCTATACATAGAGAAACATCTACTTAAACAAAAACATCCAATAAATAAAAAAATATCCAATAAATAAAAAAATCCAAAATCTATATCACTAATAAAACTCCTAAATCATAAAAGAAACATCTACTAACCCTAAAAAGAACATTTTACTTATTCATACAAACCCAGTAATATGAAGAAACCATTTCAAATCGTATACACAAACATCTGTCATGCTTTAAAAGAAACATCCAATGATTCAAGAAAAGAAAAAAAACATCTCATATGAAGTCTCGTACTTAGTTTCAAAATCCCAAAACAGAAAAGAAACATTCATTAAATCCGAAAAAAACATCCACTAATATTTGGAGTGGCGACACAAAGGAAACGTGGCTTGACTGTGTGATGGAAAAGGAAGAAGAGATGCAATGACGTGGCATGATGGTGGAAACGGATAAGGCGTAGCGCGATGGAAGAGATGGCTTAGGCGGCGCGACATTGCAATTTGCGATAGAGGAGGAAGCCACACGGCGAAGTAGAGGAGGAGTATTGCTCGGCCCAACTTACGTGCCCGTTTCTTGGCTAACAACGTCACTATGGTGGATGTCTCGGGGCGGATGAGAGACGGTGCGAGGGCTCTTCCATGGTAGCACTAGAAAAAATGGCAAAACGTGCTGTGGTGCGGAGGCAGACGGTGTGGTAGAGTCAGAGAGTAAAGCGGCTGCGGTGTTTTTTTTTTTACTTTAGTGTCAATTAGGAAAAGATGAAACAAGGGTAAAGGTGAGTAAATGGAGTGGGATGTTTTTTCTTTTGTATTTTAGTGGGCTTTAGAATACAGCTCAAATAGGAGTTGGCTGAAATTAGTTGCACTCCTTGTTGGTTATCTAACGGAGTTGTTTTTGAAATTGGAGCCGCAACTATTGTAATTTTATTGTGTATTTTGTTTTTTTTTTTTTTGTTGTCCTACTTGGTGCATGTTTTTGAAGGTCTAGAAAGCAAGCACAATGGATTATAAGTTATTTGTTAGGGCTGATGAGTTGTAGGTCAAATGACGTTACCCCTTTCCTCGCTTATATAGAAGTTGGAAGTCTCAAGTTTGAGCTTTTCCTTAGGTGACCAAAAAAATATTTATTGGAAAACTCTAATACTACGACGTAGCTAATTTCAAATGTCGAATATGTTATAATATTATGTTTCAATTTGGGTGCATGCTATCAATGTCAACCTTATTTATTAGTAGTTCAATACTCACAAGAAATTTAGTTATTAGATTGGATGATAACTGTCCCGAGGGTTACATAAAACTGGGTTACTTTTAGGCATGAACGTGAGGTCCAGAATCCTTTTGGGTAGCGTCCGACGTTTTCTGATGTTGAGGTGCTGTCGTCCGAGTTCCTTGTATGGAGGTGGGAGTGGTACCTACAAGAGACTCCGATAGTTAATTTAGCAAAGGCTTTAGGCAGGTTTTTAGTAGATTGGATTCGAAGAATACCTGAGAGAGTCAGGGTATTTATTAGTGTAGATGTAGAGTCAATAACTACCTTTTAGAGTAGTTCCACCTTTGATGATGTATAACCATTTTTGTTTGTTAGGGAGGTTATTGAGATCTCCTTTTTAAATTACTAGGAGATATCTTAGGAGTTAGTTACTTTTTTAGATAAGTATGGCTAGACCCCTGTTGCCGTATCTGACTTTATATGGTCGGATAAGTAGTAATAAAGATCTAAATATTGATATCAGTAGAGTGTTAATTGTGCTTTACTCATTTTAGGCCTGGTTAAGTTATGGGCCAAGGTATAGACAGTGCCCCTGCTTGAGACCGAACTTTTATTAGGTCAGACTTAAGCATTTATAAATCTTGCTGATCCTTTCACAGTATCAGCTTATCACATTGGATAAACCGCCTTTCAAAGGGTCAGGTCGGGTACTAGACATGATTTAAAAAATTTAAAATGTTACTTTTTTTGTAATCATTTACATTTTTCTTTACAGTTACTTTGGTACATCGTAAATGAGGGGGTGAATTTACCATTCTGCTTTTTGGGTCCTATAAATACTTAACCCATTTTCTCTTTTTTCTTTTTGCTTCTTCTGAAACGTTTTACTTTACTCTTGCTCAAAGCTTTTTCATCTCTTTATTGTAACCCTTTCAAGATTTATCTATCTTGAAGTTCTATTTCGAATTTTCACTCGTGCTTTCTTGAGAAGTTTAGAACGTTCGTATATTTGCTGTTACATGCGCTCCTTCATCATTCAATCAAGGTTGGTTTTACTTTTTTTGTTTTATTTTATTTTCTGCATCCCTGTATGTTTGCTAGATAATGTGCTTCTGGCATCTTTGTTTTCGACATTTGTGTGAAGAGATAGCAATGGTTTCTTATTGATGTTCCTTCATGTTTTTTTGGGGATTCTACATTCTTTTTCTTTTCTTAAGTTTTGGAAAAAGTTGTTCCTTTGCTTGAAATTTATTGCTGTAAATTTGTGTGCTGAATGTGGGGTTTTGCTCTGTGTTGCCCTCAAATGGTGCCATTTTGTCTCGTGAGAACAACGCCATTTCAACTTTTATAATGTGGTTTGCTTGCTGAGTAAGAGATTTTAAGAACTATTAAGTATCTTTGTGTTGTTGAAGAAGACCCGACCTCTTGCGGGCTTGTCTAAATATTTGTGTTATTGTACTTGGTTTTCCGACTTGTTATGATAATTTTTTTTACTATGTTGTAGGTATAACTTTATGTCTCATTTTGTAATACTCAGCATGTCTTCTAAAGTTTCGTCTGACCTAGACTGAGTAGATATTACCATGCTTTCTGCTGTCTCTGTAATCATTAATGAATATGCTGAAACTTTTCATATACAACATAGATTATGTAGAGATCAGGGAGATAAGGATAAATATGAGATTGTAGTTGCTGATCCCGAGGAGAGAATCTATTTTTCCTGACTTGATAAATCGGAACGTCATTTTATTTACATGTATAAGTGCTTTTTCACTAGGTCGGGGGTGAGTCTCCCTTTTTCTAATTTTGAATATGAAATTCTCCATCTTTGCAAAGTTGTCCCTTCTCAACTTTATCCTAATTCTTGGGGTTTTTTGAAAAATTTATCAAATAATAAGTCGAGAACTTGACCTACCCTTATCTTTCAAAATTTTCTTTTATCTTTTTCAACTGACCAAACCATTCAGCTCCAAGAAATAGAGCTGGATTTCCTTTGGGTTGTTCAAGGAAGGAAGGTCCTCTCTATTTTCGATGATTCTTTCCATGATTTCAAAAATTATTTTTTCAAGATCCAATCGTTTGAGGGTGTTTGACCTTTCTTTCTGAATGAGAGAGACGAAGCCCGTTTTAGCCTGTATTGGGAGGAGTTTCCCATAATTATAAAGTACAATCTTGAGGATTTCGATAAGGTAGAGTTGTGTGTAGTTTCCCTGTTCCAAGAGTTCTGGGACCGATCTCCTAACCTTGATACCAATAAATTTCGGGTAGGAAAGCCGAGTTACATGCGTACAGAGCTAGGTAGCGCTTTTTTTTTTGCATTTTGTAGATACCTTTTGTTGTTATTTGTAATGCTTGTATTACCCAATTTTGATGTTTGATTTTGTAGCAAGAATGACTAGTCGATCGAATGCTTTGAAAATCCTCTGCCAAACACAGAAAAATATTATTGCCCGAATTATTCAATTAAAAGAGGCCGGTAAGTCGGGTGACCTCTCTTCCCCCCTCCAAGTTGGACTTGGGTTCTTTCTCCTTAGTTAAGACTCTTCCCAGTCCTACTCTTCCACCTCTTGCTCCTCTTAGTGGTTTTGATATTCAAACCATTCCCCCCATTCCTCTTTTTCCCGAGCGAGATCGAAAAAACATAAGAATTCCGAATCGAGAAGTGTGTACGAATAAGGTTTCGATGCTGTGGCTTTTTGTGAGAAACATGTCCTTCCTCAAAGTTTTATCAGTATGGATGATGTTTCTATAAAAAATCATCTTCAAGTTTTAGTCTGAGGTGGGATCAGGACGGCTGGAGTTTGCTGTGCTTTGTTGAGATAACTTAAAGAGACTCACCTTGGTGCCACTCAACGAACTCTAACAGACTTATAGGCTGAGGTGGCATATTTACGGGAGTCTAAATCAGAGCTGGAGAAGGAGAAGAAAACTTTCATTTCCAACCTTTTGAAACTTTGAGAGGGGATAAAATAGGCTGAAACTTCATGTGTCATGGTTGAAGGTTTAAAGAAGAAGGCCGAGGAGAGTTATACCCGAGTTTTCGGGGGAGAAATGGGATTTGGTGGATGAGGTCGCTAGTTGAAGGAGGCGTATGCCGATTTAGAGGAGTTAATTTTGCCCAGGGTATGGACGAGATGACCGAGAACTTGAAAGCTCAGTTCCAGGATATTGCTCCCGAGATAGATCTCTCCCTCATTAATCTTGACATGATTGTGGTTGATGGGAAGATCGTTCCTCCTTCTAATGATGACGCCCCTTCTGAAGATCTTTAGACATCGAGTGCTCGGGTTGAGGAAGCTTCCCAAAGCTTTCCAACTCGGATGGACGAGAAAACCTCCTTCTCCCCGGTTCATATTGAAGAAACTCTCTCTACCCCGTCGGTTCAACCTGAATAAACTTCTAACATGACTTTTGGAAAACAGGAACCTCCCTCTTAATTTCATTTCTTGATATTTGACAACATGATTTGTGGGTCTTGTGAACAATTTTTATTTTGTAATAGCTTAGTTTGAAAGCTTTTTTAAACACTTCTTTGATGGATTCTACCCCTTTAGGGGCTTTTGAAACAGCGTAGCTTCTGCTATACTTTTATTACTTCATAAGCATTTTCATAGCTCTAATGTGATCAAATATTTTTGTGAGATAACCTTCATCTTCAAATTGGTGAATGGTTTTTTATTGTTTCTTTTCTTAACTCAGATCAAGTGAGTTTCCCTAAGGTCAAATAACTCTTGGAGTTCCTTCTTTTTAGGAGGCTATGATAATTCTCTTTTTCATTTTGGAAGACTTAGTGCCAACATCTGAGGTTGGTCACATTTGTCATTAAGTTACTTTTGCGATTCATTTTGGGGCCACTTCTTTGACCGACTTGTTTTGTACGAGTGGTTTCTTGAGTTTTTACCACGATCTGCGTATGTAACTTCTTACACTAATTTGGACCTCATCACTTTATCTTGCCAACCACCTTAGGTCGGGCAACGATTTTCACGCTTTTTCTAGCTTAAATTAATGTATGTTAGTAGGATAATCAATGGAATAAATAATGAATTAATATTACTGAAAGAATAATTTACAAATGCTATTTGGATACTAAGAGATTTTCTATTGTAGCTCCTAGCCCTTGTTATGGTGCCTCGTTAAAATCCTTTTCAGAAAAACCCTTGTCGAAGAAAAAACCGTGAAGTCAGAAAAAAGAGTACACTAGGGAACAAGGTTCGCTTCCTAGCTGTAGTATCTCTTTATGTTGCATGCATGCCACAATCTTGGGAGTTCGTTTCCTTTAAGGCTAGACACTTTGAAGTAACATTTTTCCAAGAATTCAATGATCTTATAAGGTCCTTTTCAGTTTGTAGCCATCTTTTCTTCGCCCGACTTCTGCACACTAATGTCATTTCAGATTAGTATGGGTTTGTTTGTGGCGAAGTTTCTTCTGATGACTTTCTTTTACCTTATGGCCATTCTTTGCTTCAATGTTTTCTCTCTTATCCGAGCTTGTTTTCATACTTCTGGAAAGAAATTGAGTTCTTCCTTTTAAGCTCAGAAATTTCCTACTTCATTGTAGAATTTAACCCTTGGAATTTCTTCGTGGACCTCTATTGGAACCATGGCTTCTATGACATAAGCAAGTCGGAACGGAGATTCTCCAATTGTTGAGGGGTGTTGTCCGATATGTCCATGATGGAGGGATTAATGTCGGTCTAGAATTAAACTTCATTGCAAGCATAGTCTAAACCAATAATTAACTCTCAATTAAAGTTTAAAAGGTTGTCACAATTCAAACCAAAATAACCGGGAGTAGAATTTCGGACTGTTCTCCCTAAGAATTACAATCAAGTGTTCAATTATTGGCTATGAGGTAATTGGGGGTTTGATAGCAACAAACAAAAAATGTAAATAGTAAGAAAGTAAATAAGCATGCAAAGAATTAAACTCAAAGCAATTAATCAAGGAAAAGAAAATTCAAATGCTAAAAAAAAAACTCTTGGCAAAGGTTGAGATTCAAGGCTTCCTATCCTAGTCATTGACCATAAGCATGATAATTGTGAAGAATTAATCCTATTTAGTCAACCCTAACATCGAGAATAAGTCAAATAGGCATAATTGATCTCAATCTACAAATCCTAGCCAACTCACTAATTAACTTAGTGAAAGACTAGCGTTAGTGGAACCTAAACCAACTAACAATCTTAAATCACAAGTAATCTTGGACATCAATGACTCAAGGTCACCTAAGTCCTCAATCCCAAGCCAAGAGTGTGAAAAAAAATTACTCAATAACTAAAAGAGGCATTTTATCAAACACTTGGCATGCATAAAAGAAAAAATATGGTAAATTACAATAATAATGGAATCTAAACTACCAATTGCAAGAAAATAATAACAATAACCCAAACAAACATCAAGAAAACATAAAATATCAAATTGCATTAAATGTAGTCAAAATTAACAAGAGTTTATAAGCATGAAAGTGATAAAATAAAGGAAATTAACAAGTAAACTAAGAAAGTCAAGATGTTAGAACAATAAAATATAAGAAAAACTAACTTAAAACAAGATTAAAACCTAAAACTAGAGAGAAAATTAAGCTAAAATCCTAAAATTCTAGAGAGAAGTTGGAGTATCTCTCTCTAGAATTGTCCTAAAACATAATAAAAACCTAAACTATGACTACTTGGGTTCATCTCCCTTCAATTCTTGGTTCAATAGCATCAGAAATGAGTTGGATTGGGCCCAAAATAGGCTATAAATCACGGGTCACGTGCTTCATTAATTGAGGCATGCTCTCTGACGCGTGCATACGCACAAGTGTGTGCATACGCACTCCTAAACTCCATGTCCACTATAAATATATGCATTATTTTGAAGCCCCAGATGTTAGCTTTTTAATGCCACTAGAACCACCTCATTTGAACCTTTTTACCTCAAGTTATGATCAATTTAGTGCAAAAAGGTCAAGATTGGCAGCTTTGCAAATCCTTCGTTTCTTGAATTCTTCAATTTTGCATGCTTTCCTTCCACTTCTTCAAACTATTCTTGCCTTCAAAACCTTAAATCACTCAAAAAATTATATCAGGCATCGAATGGGAGAAAAGTGAATTAAAATTGGTAATTTTAAGTATAAAAAGTATGTTTTTCACAATTAAGCACAATTAGAAAAGAATTCACAAAAGCCCTGCTATTTCAATGAATAAGTGCAGGTTTATGTGATAAAATCCACTCATTTAAAACAAAAGATTACCATCAAATATGGATTCATCAGTCCACAAGACTTGGGAAAGCTCTTCAGTCCATGCACCCGTTGCATCTTGTAATCAGCGCTTGAGCCCAGCCAATACGGCTTTATTCACGGCTTCTACTTATCCATTGGTTTGAGGATACTCTATCAACGTAAATTGATGCTTAATCTTGAGACTTGCCACCAGACTTTTGAATGTTGAGTCGGTAAAGTGAGCTTCATTGTCCCTGGTGATGGAGTATGAGACTCCAAACCGGGTAACAATGTTCTTGTAAAGGAATTTTTGATTTTTTTTGGGCCGTGATAGTTGCTAGAGGTTCTTCTTTGATCCACTTATTAAAGTAATTAATCCTGACTATGAGGTATTTTACTTGTCTGGATACTTGAGAAAATGGTCTGAGGAGGTCCAAGCCCCATTTTGCGAATGGCCAAAGTGAAGTGATGCTAATAAGCTCTTTTGGTGGTACCACATGAAAATTAGCATGTTTTTGGCAAGGCTAGTATTTTTTAACAAAGTCGGTTGCTTTCTTTTGCAAGGTCAGCCAGTAGAAGCCTGCTTGCAAGACTTTCTTAGCTAGTGAACTAGCTCCCAAGTAATTTTCACAGATGCCGCTATGGATTTTTTGTTGGACTTCCTCTGTTGATGAGGTCGGAACACACTTTAGTAGGGGTATGGAGATTCCTCTTCTCCAGAGTACATTGTGAACCAAAGTTTGATTCTATGTGTCCTTTATAAGTCTCCTTGCCTCCTTTTTCCTTTTCAGGGAGGGTATCGAATTTGATGTATTCGAGGATGGGGTCATCCATCCCAGATTTAGGTTAGTGACTGTCAGTGCATCTGACTTGTCAACTTCTTTGGTCACTGAAAGAGTGTGGAAAGTTTTATGAATTAGACTTTTATTGTTACCCCCTGGCTTGGTGCTGGCCAACTTAGAGAGAGCATCAGCTCAATTGTTGAATTTTTGAGTTATATGCCTGACCTTTGCTTCCTGGAATTAGGCTAATTATTTCAGTATTTTTTTTCAAGTACTTCTTCATGTTGGGATCTTTAGCTTGGTAAGTCCTATTTACTTGAGAAGTTATTACTTGAAAGTCACTAAACACTATTAATTTTGTTGCCCCGACTTTTTTGGCTAGCCTCAAGCCAGCAAGCATGGCCTCATACTCTGCTTGATTATTGTAAGTTGGAAACTTGAATTTCAATGATTCTCAAGAATGATTCCTGCCCCATTTCTGGATTTATTTGACAATTCATCTACATATAGATGCCAGGCTGTAGGATCTCCTTGGACTTCTGTATACTCGGCTAAGAAGTCAGCCAGGTATTGGAATTTGATTTCTGTGGAAGTTTTGTATTCCAAGTCGAACTCGGACAGTTCAACGGCCCATTGTAGCATCCGACTCGTAATATCTGTCTTCTGGTTACTTCGTATTAGAAATATAACTATTTATGTACTTTTTATAGGTTTTTTTTAAATAAATAATTTGTAGCATATTTACCAATTTACACAATATTTATTTATCATGTGTATTTATAGATACATGAAAAATTATTTCGTTTTCTATTATTTAAAATGGACTATTTATCTTCTCTATTATTTGAAACATTCTATTTTTAATAGTTTGGTTTAATTTAAATTATTAATATTTTTTTATTATTTTTAAAAATTATATTTAATTATATATATATATATATATATATATATATATATCTCGTTTACACTATAAACTAGATAATTTTTCATGTAAGTTTATACTATAAACAAGATAAGTGTAAAATTATCTCATTTACAATATAAATAAGATAAATAAATATTGTATAAATTGATAAATACGTTACAAATTATTTATTTTGATAATTAAAATAATTAAATTATTTATTTAAAAAAATTCTTTTCTCATATCAATTTAATCTTTTAAAAGTAGTAGTTTCATTATATATAAAAAATATATTTATAATTTTTTAAAAAATTTTAATCATGTTATTTGTTCCAAGGTGATTACTAAAACAGTCGATAGAGATTGAGTTTGACAAGATGGTGGTCCAAAGCTCCCGAAGTGCTTTTAAGACCATTTCTACTAGGAAATTTATCTCAATCCCTATTTATGGCACACCTATTATAAAAAGTAACTCCACATCTATTTTTGCATCATAAACAGTAAATAGAAATTCAAAACATTTTTCTCTTCTCCATTAGGAGGAACTAACTTTAGTCCCTATTGTGGTCCCACTTAATTAATTAATTAAAATACTTAAAATTAATATAATTATTTTTTTCAATAATATTATCTAAATTTATAAATTTAAAAATAATCCACTATTAAAAGATATTAATATTAAATAAATTCATATATAATAATAATACACAATATATAATTCAAAATTACACTAATTTATAGTTTTGTATTTATAACTACTAATTTTAATAATGTCGTTAGCATTTTAAATTTTAAAAATAAAAATACCCAACCCAACTAAAAATTATTTTGTAAGATGTAAAAATTAAATTATTTTTTAATGTAAGTAAATTTAATTAATTATAATTTAATATAATAATATAAATAATATTTAATATTAATTATGATATAAATATTTAATATAAATCATTAATTAAATAAAAATTTAATTATTTAATCTAATTAATTATTAATAAATTAATTATGATTTAATTATTTAATTAATTATTATTTGAATAATTAATATAAATTATTAATTAAATAAAAATATAATTATTTAATATACTTATTTATTATAATTATTACTAACTTAATTATTATTTAATTATTTAATATAATTATTTAATTATTTCAAATTTTATATTATTATTTTTTATAATAACTTGCCAAGTGATAAATTATTATTGGTTAATTTGAGTCCCTGTTTAGAGGGACTCTCTCACCTTAAGACTTGTACAAAAACTCATTTCTTCTCCCTTTCAATGGTGTCTTCCTGCTTTTGTCAGAAATAAAGTTTCAAAATCTTGCCCATTAGAGTTGCTCTAAGATAACGGTTAGGAATACTTCCAAAAAATTTTAATGTCGAGAGAAAATACAAAGAACCAATTTATACTTTTTAATTCTAAAAATTCTTATCTTTTTGAAGGGTTTAGTTTCTAGGTTTATTATTTAGGATTTAGAGTTATATGTATTTTAGTAGAATGTATCTAATTTGGATTAAAATGTTACTAAAGGGATATCATAAGTAAAGAAGAGCTGCTAAACACTGTGTATGATGGTATTTGCAGTACGAATTGATTTGATTTTGATAGATTTAGTTAGAACTCCTACAAATAGCTCCAAAATAAAGTGGCATGAAATCGACTTGAAACAGACAAATATGAAAATTGCATATATTGAGCGAGATACTTCTTTAAAGATGCTTCCTACTTAAGATGATATATCTTTTGCTCCAATATTTACTTACTCAAACCAATATTTTCGCTTCTACTTCATCCACCATTACTCACTTTCGCTTTGATTATTTTTTATCCGAGGCCAATCAAACCGCATTGAATTTAATTGGATTAGTTTTGTTTTTTTTTTTTTAGTTTTAAACTAATAAGAAAACTAAACCATCTTAGTCATATTTAGTGTAATAAAAATTAAATTTTTATAATGTTCTTTTCAGCCAATAGTATACTATAAAATATCAAATATTTTAAAAGTATAAAATTCAATATCATTATCTTCAATCATACAACATGATTTGTAAGATAATTCAAAATTTAACAAGATTAATTTCATATTTTAAACACAATGAATCAAAAACAAAAATGAAAAATTTGTTCTTGATAATTTTTAATAAAGTTTGAGACTAAGAGACATATATATATTTTTTTTAAACAAAAGAGCTGAACACACAAAGTAAAACATGAGACATATATGTGATACATTAAAATTTATAATGAGACTTATAATAAAATTATAATGATAGAAATAGAATAAAAATTATACTTTTAATTTGATTTCTTTCAATTTGTGTTGTAAAATTGATAATTAAACCAACCCAATCAAAAACGATAAATTTCAAATTTTTAGTATTTAATTTTCATTTTTTTTCCTTCGGTTTATCGTTTTAGTTTGGTTTAGTTTAATTTTAAATATTTCTAAATGTGTATTTTGGTATTTCTCCAAGATTATGGGCATATTTTCGAAGATCGTGCAATAGTTGAATCCTATTTGTTGCGTAGGATCCTTTCCTCGAGAGTTGGCATAGTTATCGTGTAATTTAAACCTATAAATTTTTTTTTTAAAATTTAAATTAATCCAATTCGATGTATAATTTAATCTAAAATATTTTATATATTTTTTTAATACTAATTGTTTAAAAATATCATTTGTTTTAATTTTTTTATTAACTTTTTTAATTATTTTAATTGTAATTTTTTTATAATAATACACATATATCATTTACACTTTTTTTCAAACTCTAAATATTTGATTTGCAAACCAGATATGTGTAACTATACATACTAATCCATGTCGTTTACCAGTATCTCAAATAATTATTTGATACAAATTGTTAAATACGTTATAAATTATATATTTTAGTAAATAAAATAATTAAATTTTTATTTGAAAAAAATATCTTTCATATATGATATGTAACAAATATTTAAATGGATAAAATTTAATTTAAATTACGAAAATTAAAAGATTTTAATTTTAATACATTAATAGTATAAAATATTTTATATAATCATATAATCACAACCTTTTTTTGAATAACCATTTATGTGGTTAATATAAAAGATAATTATTTTTATTAATATAATATTATGTGATTAGATATATGTATAAAAATACATGTGCCCATCAAAATTAAATTCATTTGAATATTATAAAATTTTTGTAACAAAATAAAGTTAAAATAATAATTTAAATATAAAATACTAAAATAAACACATTTGAATATATAAAATAAAATCTTGAAACAAATCTAAATAAATAAACTTACATTTTTTTGTGACTAAATAAACTTATATTGAAATTAATATTAAAATTTTTAGATTTTGTTTTATTCATCTATTGTGTGTAAGTGTTTATATTTAAAAAATAATAATTGATTATCCATCATCAATTTCTCTTAACAAATTCATGAATCGAGACAGAAGAATCCTCTTAAATGAGGCATGTATTTTTTGAAAATTTTAATTTATGAGCAAATAACTTAAAATTAAAAAGTAACAACTTAAACAAATCTTTATCTTTATCTTTATCTTTATAGTAATGCAAATGTCTTTATAGTAATACAAATGAGGAACTCATATGTTGACGTGGCGCTCATACGTTGAGTTTGAAAATTTATTTACTTAGGTATCGTCACTAAAAAATTTTAAAAAATTTATAAATTATAAATTATTATTTGCTTAGGTTGTTATTTTTTAATTTTTAATTATTTGTTTAAGTTATTTTACTTAAGTTGTTATTTTTTAAATTTTAAATTATTTTATTTAAGTAGTTGTTTTTTAAATTTTAAGTTATTTGTTTAAACTCCTACAAATGAGTCCAAAATAGAGTGACATGAAATTGACTTAAGAAAAAAAAAAAAAGACAAATATGAGAATTGCATATATTGAGTGAGATACTGCTTCAAAAATGCTTCCTACTTAAGATGATATGCCTTTTGCTCCAATGTTTGCGTTACTACTTCATCCACCAGCACTCACTCTGGCTTTGATTATTTCTTGTCTGAGGCCAATCAAACCGCATTGAATTCAATTGGATTAGTTTTGTTTGTTTTTTAGTTTGAAACTAATAAGAAAAACCAAACCATCTTAGTCATATTTAGACTTAGTGTAATAAAATTAAATTTGTATAGTTTTTTTCAGCCAATAGTATACCATCAAATACCAAATATTTTAAAAGTATAAAATTTAATATCATTATCTTCAATAATACAACATGATTGGTAAGATAATTCAAAATTTAACAAGATTAATTTCATATTTTAAATATAATGAATCAAAAATGAAAATGAAAAAAATTGTTCTATAATTTCTAATAGCATTTGAGACTAAAAGACATATATGTGATACGTTAAAGCTTATAATGAGATTTATGGTAAAACTATAATGACAGAAATAGAATAAAAATTATACTTTTAATTTGATTTCCTTCGATTTGTGTTGTATAACTGATAATTGAACCAACTCAATATAAAATGACAAATTTCAAATTTTAAATTTTAAATTTTTAGTATTTAATTTTTATTTTTTTTGCTTCTATTTATCGATTTAGTTTGATTTAGTTTAATTTTAAATATTTCTAAATGTGTATTTTGGTATTTCTCCAAGATCGTAGAGATATTTTTTAAGATCATGCACTGGTTGAATCTTATTTGTTGCGTAAGATTCTTTACTCGAGAGAGTTGGCACAGTTATCGTATAATTTAATTTTATAGATTTTTTTAAAATTTAAATCAATCTAATTTGATGTATAATTTAATCTAAAATATTTTATGTACTCTTTTTTAATACTAATTATTTAAAATATCATTCATTCTAATTTTTTTTATCAATTTTTTTAATTATTAATTGTATGCTAAAAATTTAAATTTTTAATATTATTTTAATTATAATTTTTTTATAATAATATACATATATCATTTATACTTATAAACGAGATATGTGTTTTTTTTTCAAATTCCAAATATTTGGTTTGCAAACGAGATACCTACAAAAAAAAATTTGGCTATACACATTGACTCATCTAGTTTACCAGTAAATCAGATAAATTATTTGAAAAAAATCTCTTTCATATATGACATGTAACAAATATTTAAATGGATAAAATTTAATTTAAATTATCAAAACCTAAAGATTTGAATTTTGATATATTAATAGTGTAAAATATTTTACATAATTGTATAATCGGTTAATTACAACCGTTCTCTTAAATAATTAATTATGTGGTTAATATAAAAGATAATTATTTTTTTTAATATAATATTATGTGATTAGATACACATATAAAATAATTTTATACAGTCTATCAAAATTAAATTCAAACTAAAAAAGGTTAATTCATTCACGAATAATCAATAAATCCCTGAAATTACTAAAAACGGGTTTACCATTTAAGAAGAGCAAAAACAAAACGGCAAGTATCTGTAATTGAATTTTAATTTAAAAGTTGAATTTTGAAATCAAAACTTCTGTTCTTGCTCAACGGGCAACAAGAGTTCTCGAAACTGCTCCTTCTTTTTTTTTTTGTGTTCTCTCTTTCTTTCCCTCAATCTCTTGCGAGTTCCACTATGAGTTCCACTATGTCCCCAGGGATAGGTAGCCAGGCATCGGCTTCACCCCCTCATCGGTATTCATGTGCTTTTTTTTCATTGCTTTTTGTCAATCAATGATGTTGTACCTTGATAACGGTGTCGTTTTGTGTCGATATATGGTGTGCCTGCTTGATTTTGCTTAATGTTTGCATTTAGCAATAGCAGCTGATTTTTTGTTCTTGCTACGGATATCTGCTTTGTTCCATTTTGGATCTTTCTTGTGATCTTCAATAATTAATTTTCACCACTTGAATATTGTGTTACACACAGGAGAACTACTGGTCCTATAAGGCGAGCAAGGGGTGCTTGGACAGCAGAGGAGGTTAGTAATTGGACTTGGAGATAGCTGTTGTTACTTTTATTTATTGTCTTTAATGTTTTGGTGATACGTGCTCTTACTGTTTTAAGAAGTTGATTAATAGTGAATTCATATTAGTTGATTTAGTGCTTCTTAATATACATCTTTATATGCTAAAAATGCCAATGTATTTATAGTTCTGTCACATTTCAAATTGAGACCAAGATGTTTTCTTGTCATTTTTACCCACTTGACTTTTCATGTAATCACAACATAGTGCTCTTCAAACTCCTGCAGGATGAGACATTAAGGAATGCTGTTGCAGCCTTTAAGGGAAAGAGTTGGAAAAAAATAGGTATTTAGATTTAATGATATGGTAGTAAACAATATTTGTTTCCAATTTGTTCTGTGAAGGAGAATTATTTATTATGAAGTTGAACCACAGGAATTTGTCTTGCGAGAATCATAAGACATAATATTTTCTATACCACTTGCTTACTGAAAGAATTATGCTCAATTTCATGACACCAATTTAAAATGTGAATGCAGCTGAGTTTTTCCCCTGATAGAACAGATGTTCAATGTCTGCACAGATGGCAAAAAAGTTCGTAGTCCAGAACTTGTTAAAGCACCTCCCTTGGACTAGGGAGTGACGCAACATTGCTAAGGTTTCATTTTGGAATTCCAAGAATTTTTCATGGAAAAAAAGTATGGAATGTACTGGTTTCAATATTTGTAAGTTGGGGTTGAATTTTAAGACCGGTAAGGAGAGGGTTTTAGAAAATAAGATTTTTTTTTCTTTAATCTTTTTTGGATATGGATAATGTCATTTTTTTAATAATTTAGGGATTTGAACAGTTAAATCCACAATTATTTTCTTTCAATTATCTTTTTTGGATATGGATAAAATATTTTGTTGTGGTATAATTTAAATAAATTTATTAAAAAATATTCATGATAGTTCATTACTCTTCGAAAAAATATTAAAATTATACTACAAAAAAATTTTATTCTATGCAAAATAATTTAAAAAATGGCTTAAAAAATGGTAGGAGTACTATAAAAATTTGTAATGTCCTAATGATTTAGGATATTAAAGAAATACTCTAAATAGTCAATAATAATTTAGAAATTAAAGAAAATATATTTTTATCATGTATTTACCTAAATTACTAGAATATTACAAACTTTTATAGTACTCATAACATCTTTAAAGTCATTTTTTTAAAATTATTTTGTATAGAATAAAATATATTTTTAATTGTTTTGTATGGAATAAAATATTTTCTTTTATTTCTAAATTATTATTGACTATGTAGAGTATTTTATTTAAAATTTGAGTACATGCATATATTTACCTAAGTCATTAGAACATTACAAATTTTTATAGTACTCCTAACATTTTTAAGCCATTTTTTAAAAATTGTTTTGCATAGGATAAAATATTTTTTGTAGTATAATTTAAATAAATTTATTAAAAAATATTCATGAGCTATTAAAAATGGACAAAAGAGTATTGTATGAAATTCAAATTGATAGCTCATTAATATTTTAAAGAAGTCTCATAATTAATATTTTGTTAACTTTTTTTAATGTATGAAATAAAATATATATTTTTTAATTTTTAAATTATTAATTTTTTTAATAAATTTTTTTAATAAATTATTAATTTTTTAACAGCATAATTCGTATTATACCATGAATAATTTGAATCAGTCAAATTCAAATTACTTGAAAAGACGTGCGTGGTGTAGTTCAAATCACTCTGATTTGAATAACTGTGTGTAATTCAACTCAGGTTGATTTGAATGAGTGTGTGCGTGTGTTTATGTATAATTTGAACCCAATTGATTCAAATTATGTAGAAATAGAATTCGAACTCCATGTAAATGTGTATGGAATATTTGGCTCCCTTGATTTATTATTGTCATTTGCCCTATTTCTTATTAACTCAATTTCTTTTACAGTTACATATTTGTTTCATAGTTTGATTTAATATTACTTTTTATAAAACATTCTTAATTTGATATGAGTTTATGTATTTTCATTTTTATTTTTCATTATATTATGAAAAAGATAAATTAAAATTATATTTTACAATATTATTCATTGGTATATAACATTAAAACTATAACATAGAAAGATTCGATATAAGGGTTATACATTTGGATATTTAAATGACACGAAAAAAATAATTATTTCAGTAAGTCTACACCTATCATACAAATTAACCCAATGAGATGTTATACAAGATTGAAAGTTGCGATAAAAATACACTGTGGTAATTGGTTGCGACCGGATAAAGAGAAGAAGAAAATAAAAGAAGAAAATTACGGCTAACAATAGGGTAGGGTAGGGTATGGTTTGAACTCTATCCTAATCTTATTCGCGGGTTGAAAATTTCATTAAAACTCTATCATATTCTATCCATGAATTGAGAATCTTTCGACCCTAATCTTATTGGCACCCTAAAATTCTAAATTCTATCCTATCATACCCACATAAATATCAATTTTTTTTCAAAACAAATATAAACTTCAATCATTTTAAATTTCATAGATATTAATAAAATAAAAAATAAAAAACTAAATTCCAATTAAAATTAAAAACAATAAAATTTTAAAAAAATCCAACATAAAATTACAAACATATATATTATTATGCTAATAAAATAAAAAATAAAAAACTAAGTTCAAATTAAAATTAAAAACAATAAAATCTTAAAGAAATCCAACATAAAATTATAAATAGCATGATCATCAAGTTTTTAATAAAATTAAAATAACATAAACAAAGATAAATATCTTTAGACATTTTTTCTGATTCCAAATTCTTGCAACATTACTCTTCCGTCAGTTCAAAAAATGCATCATCATCTTCATTTGCAGTTTGATAATCAAGTTTTCTACCTAAAAATCAAATACAACAATTTTATTATATATAATTTTAACACAATTATAATTTCTAAACAAATTAAGAAATTAAAAATATAAATAACTTCTTTTATGATATGTTGTCTAATAACTGACTTACAATGGTTGCACACTTACACTTTGTCTTTTACTCTTTTTTTTCTTTATATTTACTAAAGTATTGCTAATAAACACTTTTTAATGAAGATTTGTTGCTATTTTCAACTAAGGTAGATTCGTCCGGAACAAAATTAACAATTTTTTCAACAGAAATTTCTTCTTATTGTTCTTGAGCCACTACATTCATGTTGGTATTATCCATCTAAATTTAATTGCCTACACAATCAGTAAAATAAATAATTAACATTAAAAATTCAAGCATGTTAAAAAATCATTAAGATTTAAAACAAGCACAAAAACTGCAAAATAAACCTAAATTTAGTTGCCTACACAATTAATCAGTGAAACAAAGGGATAAGTATTATTTTGGTCCTTAAGGTATAGGGTCAAAATCAAAATTGTCCCTAATCTTATTTTTTATTTAAAATCATCTCCAACGTTTTATTTGGTATTTTGGACAATTTTACCCTTCAATATATTATAAGACATAAAGAGATAAGCAAGGCTACTTCTTCGTTCTTCACTTCTTCTCATTGACATTCAGAGAAGAGAGAGAAGCAGAGACTCAAAGAGAGAAGGAGAGAAGAAAGTCTCGCCGTCGCCGCCGCTGACGCCCTCCCCCTCAACCTCGCCTCGCCGCGCCTCGCCTTCCCTCTCGCCCTTGCTTCACCACGCCTTGCCCTCGCCTCGCCTTGCCTTGCCGCACCTGGCCTTCGCCCTCGCCTCTTGTTCTTCGTCATCATCGGGGAGGTGGTGGTGGTGGTGGTCGTCGTCGTCGTCGTCGTGTTCCTCGCGTTTCCAGCATCACTGCAGCGCCACCCTTCTGCTTCCCTCCCTACTTTTCGCTATCCAGATTCACTGCTACCACCACCATACAGTTTCACCGTCGCTACCATCACAGATAACTTAAGATTCAAGTTCCTAATTCCTGCTCTTATTCATCACAATTCCTAATTTTCAAATTTATCACAATCCCTAACTTTCAAATTCATCACATACCCTGCAGTTGTTTTCGTCGAAACTGAAGGAGGTCGCTGCTGAGCTGCTCCCCTCCCTACGTCGCTGCTACTGCAACCACCTTCTCTAATCTTTGTTCTTATTTTTGTTAAGTTCTTGTTTCTGAATTGCTGATGCTTTTTTTTATTTTCTGTTTTTTTTTATTTCTTTTAAATATGAATCTATTATTGTTGCCATTGTTGTTGTTGTTGGATTTGAAGAATAAATTTTGTTCTGTTGTTGTTTCTGGATTGTTTTTGGATGTTATTATTTTTTTTCATTCTTTTTATTTTTTGTTTTTTATTAATTTGAATTGGTTGTTGTTGTTGTTGGATTTGAAGAATTTGATGTTATTCATCACAATCCCTAATTTTTTAATTTTTATTCTTATTTTTGTTCATTACAATTTTGAGTTTTGTTAATTGTATTTAAAGATTTGTAATTTTAAATTTTGTTAATGGAAGAAGAAGGATTTGTAGTTTTGAATTTTGTTAATGGAAGAAGAAGGAGAGAAGGGCACAAAACACAACGTAGCGAAGAGAGGAGAAGGAAGAAGAGTTGTGGCGATGGAGGATGGAGGAAGGAGGAAGAACCGAAGGAGAGTTGGGGCTTGCGGTGATGGAGAATTGGTTTATGGCCGAATGAATTTGATTTGAGAAGAAACGACACTTTCACTTAGATCTTAGAGTTTCTGAATGATTTTGATTTGAGAAAAAACGACATTTTACTTAGGTTTTAGAGTTTCTGAATTCATATATGATTTTTATTTTTTTTATTTTTATTTTATGTTAACTTTATAAATATACAAATGTTTAAAGTTAAGTTATTAAATTAACTAACTAGTATAGTGGTTATTACTCACTTATTGAAAATTATTATATAGCCCACAATTCTCACATCATTTACAATATATCTAATTTTTATAAAATATGTGTTATAAATAAAATGCAAATAAAATACACTCTGAACCTATATCCTATCTTACCCACAAACATACCTAAATTAATCTTTACCTTATTCGCTTTATTTGCAAACATATCTAAATTCGGATTAAACCAGATTGAATATCACAAATAAAATATCTATTGCCAGCCGTAAAGAGAACAAGACGTAAAACAGAGCAATGCAATATAAGTTTTATTAGTTCGATTTGGTTGTATATATATTCTATTAGTTTAAATCTTTTTTATTTTTTAAATTTCAATTCATCAATTACTTCTAATAATACTTAAATATGATATGTTGCTCTACAGTGTTATAAATTATAAGCGGTAATTTTTTCACGTAATGAAGTTAAACGGATTAATTTATTATTTGAATATTACAATTATGCCTTATTTTAATATACTTAGTATTTATGATATATCTAAAATTTGAATGATAGTTATACACAAATAAAATAATAACTTCATCTCTAAAACATTAAAAATATATTTTTTTCGTTAATAATATGATTTCTAAATGTTCAAATATTTATAATAATAACGGTCCAAGCAACATTTCGGATGACGACATCTTTCGTTGACATTTTATTAATATTCTATAATTTTTTTTAGAATTTTGTTAAATAGACATAAAACTTTTAATTCCTTCCCATATATACACAGATCTATAGTATTATAAATGACAATTTATTTCTTAATAAATTTATACTATTAATTTATCATTTCAATTATTTTCATGTGGTATATGTTTAATATACTCAAAGTACTTATTATGTATTTATATTTTACATACTACTCATCTGTAATTTTTTAAATATTTTTGTCTTAGCAATGCTAATAATTTAAATATTTTAAATACAAATTATATCTTGAACATGTTATGTTGATAATGAACAAAAATTGTACTTAAATAAATTAAAATAAAATTATAATATCATATATAACAGAGCATAAAATAAAATTAACTATTTTTTGTTAAATAATTCAATTAATTTTTTTCCTATACAAAAATCTTATAATTACTTATAAGTGTTTTAATATAATATATTGCATATTCCTTCAATGCTCTAAATTATGTGAAGCAATTTTCTAATATAAAAATTTTAAAGAATCTTTAACTTTTAATTATTATATATTATATATTATTATAAAATAATTTGCTAGCATTTTATGTAAAAAAGTGTGGAGTGTACCGGTTTCAATATTTGTAAGTTGGGGTTGAATTTTAAGACGGGTAAGGAGAGGGTTTTCGAAAATAAATTTTTTTTCCTTTAATCTTTTTTGGATAGGGATGATGTCATTTTTTTAATAATTTAGAGATTTGAACAGTAAAGTCTACAATTATTTTCCTTCAGTTATCTTTTCTAATCTATTCTTATATGTCTTATTTTTTTTATTTAATTTTTTTAACCTTTCTTCAACCATAGCACATCTTTGCGGCTAATTTTTTTTATATCGGAAGAGTGTGTGAGTTGTGCTTGATTATGGTGTATACAGGTGTTAGACACAAGTGTGGGACAGGGAGAAATCGGACCGTCCGAATTCTTTGTTAAAAAATTCGTTAATCACAAATCGGACCGTCCGATTAGTTTTTGTTTTTTTTTTATTTATTTAACATGAAATCGGACCCTCCGTGTACAGTTTTTTTTTTTTTTAAAAAACCGAAAACGGACCCTCCGTTTTCCATTTGTGTTTTTTTTAATTTTTCCTTTAAAACAAAACGGACCCTCCGTTTTTAGGTTTTTTTTTTTTTTAAATCAAAACGGACCGTCCGAGTTTTATAAAAAAATTATTTTTCTGTGGATCTCCTCTAATCGGACCGTCCGAGTTCTTTTTTTTTTTTAAAAATCAAAACGGACCCTCCGTTTTCCATTTGTATTTTTTTTAATTTTTCCTTTAAAACAAAACGGACCCTCCGTTTTTAGGTTTTTTTTTTTTTTTTTAAAAATCAAAACGGACCGTCCGAGTTTTATAAAAAAATTATTTTTCTGTGGATCTCCTCTAATCGGACCGTCCGAGTTCTTTACTCTAAATCGCTCGGTCCGATTTCAACCTTCTGACACCACATGCAGGAAAAACACCCCTATTCTCCATAATGCTGTTACACCCCAACCCTTCCTCCATATTAAAAATAAAAAGCGCATCTTTGCACCCATGATATAAAGAGAAGCATAATGCGATAAATACTATCTTATTTGTATTTTAATGGTTAAATTTAGTGTTCTCTCCATTTCATAAATAAAGATCCAATTTAGTCTTTATTTATTTTTAAGAACGACAAGATTTCCTTTGTCTTAAAAAAATAAAATTTCAACTCTTAACTTTTTTATTTTAGGATAATACGATTCTTTTGATAAAAAAATTCTAGTACCGAAAATTAGTTTTGTGAGAGATTTTATTTATAATTTATAGAAATTTTGAACTCCCACAAATTATTAGTAATTTTATTTTTAAAAAATTTAAGTTTGTTTTTGAAAAAAAAATTTCACCAGTGGTGGTTAAGTGGTGCGGTATTTTATAACCCATAAACTAACCAGCAAGTGCATCGGGTCGTACCAAGTAATATCTTACGTGAGTAAGGGTCGATCCCACGAGAATTGATGGATTAAGCAACAGTTATTGAGTGATAAGCTTAGTTAGGCAAGCAAAAAAGGGTTTTGAGATATTCAAAAAGTTTAAATTCGAACTCAGAATATAAAAAGGATAGACAAATAAATAAGTTGGGAATAAAATATAGAGAAAACTGTTAAGTCTTCAGAGTTATCTATTTTTCTGGATTAACTTTTCTTACTAACTATTTTAATCATGTAGGATTTAATTTATGAAAACTATATGTGGCTAGGCCCTAATTCCTTAGACCTTTGTAGCCTCCTCTAAAATTCATTAACTGCCAATTCCTTAGTCAATTAATTCCAATTAGAAGGTGAAGTTCAAATTTTAGTTTATATGCCACAAAAATTCTAATTACCCAAAAATAAGAGGATTATATGTCACGTATCCTGTTAAATCCAAATAATTAAAATTTAGGAGAAATTGTTTTCAAGCTGCTGTTCAAGTAAAGAGCTTTTCCAAGTTTTACAAGAACTCAAATAGAAATAGGGTCATACTTCCGTCCCACCCAAATTCATAAGATAAAGAGCGAAAACAATTCTTAAATTATAAATCCACTCATGAATTAAAATAGAAAAAGTAATAAAATCAATCCATACAAATAGACAGAGCTCATAACCTTAACAATGGAGGATTAGTTACTCATGGAATGCGAAATGTAAATTTGTATAGAATTCCCTAATGGAATCCCCCTAATTGGAACCTAACCTATAGAAGAGAAGTCTCTCCTTTTTATAACTAATCCTAATTAATTTAAAATATAATATCTAAAATTAAGATAATATCTTTTCCTATTTTCAAATTCAAATTTGAATTTAAATCAGAATTAATTAACTATTCCGCATCTTGTAACGTGGGGACCACTTGACTTCACTGGATCCGCACCTAACTTGGGTGCTAAAATGGGACCCAGAAATCACCCCCAGTGGTTTCTGCATTTTCTGCACGTGGCGCACGTCACGCGTACACGTCAGCCACGCGTACGCGTCGATGGTCTTTTTCACAAGTCACGCGGATGCGTCGTTGAGCAAATCTTCAATTCACGCGTACGCGTCAATCATGCGCACGCGTCGCCATGGATACCTCCAAATCATGCGCACGCGTCAGGCACGCGTGTGCGTCACTCCTCTCTGCCATCTCCTTTGATTCTTGTGCTGCAGAAACTCCATCAAATCCAGTCGAATGCTACCTAAAATAAACAGTATTGCATAAAATTTAAAATAGCATCCATAGTGGCTAAAATATAATTAATTCTTGATTAAACTCAACAAATTAGATGCAAATTCACTAGGAAAAGATAGAAAAGATGCTCACGCATCACAACACCAAACTTAAACTGTTGCTTGTTCTCAAGCAACCAAAACTAATATAAGCTTAGGATGTGAATTTGCATGAGAACGAGAGTTTGATTAAGCTCATGTCTCTTCTTACAGTGTGGTTTACAACTGCAATCCTAAATAGTTTTGGCATTTCACTTTATCCTTTGAAGTTCAGAATGATTGGAATCCATAGGAACTCGAAATTCAGATAGTGTTATTGATTCTCCTAGTTCAGTATGTTGATTCTTGAACACAGCTACTTTATGAGTCTTGGCCATGATCCTAAGCATTTTGTTTTCCAGTATTATCACCGGATACATAAATGTCACAGACACATAACTGGATGAACTTTTTCAAATTGTGACTCAGCTTTGCTAGAGTCCCTAGTTAGAGGTACCCAGAGTTCTTAAGCACACTCTTTTTGCTTTGGATCACAACTTTAACCACTCAATCTCAAGCTTTTCACTTGACACCTTCACGCCACAAGCACATGGTTAAGGACAACTTGATTTAGCCGCTTAGGCCATGATTTTATTCCTTTGGGCCCTCCTATCCATTAATGCTCAAAGCCTTGGATCCTTTTTACCAAGGCCTTTTAGTTTTTATTGGCTTTTTCTTTTTTTTCTTTCTTTCTCTTTATTTTTATTTTATTTTTTATTTTATTTTATTTTATTTTTTTTCACAAGCTTTGTGTTTTTCACTGCTTTTTCTTGTTTCAAGAATCAATTTTATGATTTTTCAGATTATCAATAACATTTCTCTTTTTTTCATCATTCTTTCAAGAGCGCAACAATTTTAATATTCATAAACTTCACTATAAAAAATATGCACTGTTCATGTCATGCATTCAGAATTACAGAAAATACCACCACATTTAAGTAAATAAGACTACTTTTAAAATTAACTCAATTTCTCATGCAATACATCACTTCTGTATTTTTTATTTGAATTCAAGCTCAGTGAGTAATACATGAGACATCTTTTCAGAATTAAAGCAATTAAGAAGAAAACTAAACTAGTCCTAGGATTCTAACTAATAAAGGATCATGCAACAAACAAAGTAAAATAGCAGAAAACTGGAACGTAACATAGAAAAAGAGGGGAGGAATAAAAAAAATGAAAGGAACTCAACCACCTTAGTTATCCTAGCAGTCGTTTTATTCTTCAGGTTGTGCTCCTCAATGAAGATGATTCGCCTCCCTTTTGGTGCAATAGGAATAAACAGAAAACCCTTAAGTGAAGCGTCAACTCCAAACTTAAAGGTTTTTCTTGTCCTCAAGCAAAGAAGAACTGAAAATAGAAAGAGACAAATATTATGATGAAAGAAAAATAAAAGGATAAAAGAACAAGAGAGAATTTAGATTGGGTGAGGGGGAAAGAAAATTAAAACTTGGGCGGTGAACTAATGGAGTTGTGCGGCGCAAGTGACGCGTACGCGTGGGTCACAGATTTTTCTTAATGACGCATGAGCGTCGGGCACGCGTCCGCGTGCCCTGGGTTTTGTGTGATTCGTGCGAATCCAGCTGCGCGCACACGCAACTATCTGTTCGTGTGGCTTAGGAACCAACAATTTCATACGACGCGTGTGCGTCATGCATGCACACGCGTGGATGGCCATTTTTGCAAATGACGCGCACGCGTCAGGGACGCGTACGCATGGTCAATTTTGTGCGTCTAGCACACTTCCTTCCCCAAGCCAGCATAACTCTCTACCCAAACACACTTTTACATCGATTTTTCAGGTCACGCGTACGCGTCGCTGACGATCGGATTTCTATCGGTAAAGAAATTCACAAATATAATCGCATTGTAAATATAGTTTCTAAACCAACAGAGAATTCTTTCGTACAAAATTTAGGTTGTCACTTAAGCAAACCCAATAAAATTGATAACCAAGTATTCAAACCTCGGGTCATCTTCTCAAGGAATTGCAGGGAGGTGTGTTTATTATTGATTATGAAAAATTGTATATTTTTGGGTTTTTTGAAATATTGAGCAAGGAAAATAAATTGCAAGGAAAATAAATTAATAATTGAAAAACTCTTGGTAAGGTATGAGAATTGGAATTTCTATCCTTGTTATCCTTATCAGGTGTGATGAGAATTGGGTTTCAACCCCACTTGGTCAACCTTTACTAAACAAAGGAAGGTCAAGTGGGCTAATTAGCTTGATCCTCAAGTTCTAGTCAATTCCTATGGAAGGACTAGCTTTAGAGTGATCTAGATCAATCAGTAATTCCAATTTCAATTAACAGCTGAGTTTGATAACTCAAGTGTTACCAATTACTTAACCAAAGTCAAAAGGGAAAATAAATCTAATTTAAATTAAAAGTATCATAAATAGAATAAAACAATCATGAATCTGAAATACCTCAAATTGTATTAAATAGAAAATCAATATAAACATAAAGAGTTCATAAACTAAATTGAGAAAATAAATAAAAAGAACATTGAACCTGTGATTGAAGAAGATGAAATCCTAATTCCTTTAAGAGGAATCCTAATCCTAAATCCTAAGAGAGAGGAGAGAACCTCTCTCTCTAAAAACTACATCTAAACATAAAATTGTGTGTATGATCTGATATGTTGAGTCTCTGCATCTTTCCTGACTTTAATCTGTGTTTATGGGCCAAACTTTGGGTCAAAACGCGGCCCGAAATCACCCCCAGCATTTTCTGTTAATTCTGCAGATCGTGCATGTCATGTGTATGCGTCGTCAACGCGTGCGCGTCATTCAGCGTTTTTTCTTGCCATGCATACGCGTCGTCCACGCGTTCACGTCACTCATGCAGCTTCCAATCCACGCGTTCGCGTCAGGCACGCGAGCGCCTCATTGCGATTTCCTCTATTTCGCGCGGTCGCGTGAGCCATGCGTTTGCGTCGCTCCTCGCTGGTCATCTTTTTAATTTCTTGTGTTCCTTCCATTTTTGCAAGCTTCCTCTCCATTCTCTAAGCCATTTATGCCCTATGAAGCTTGAAACACTTAACGCACAGATCACGGCATTGAATGGTATAAAAGAGAAATTAAAATACATAATTTAAAGATTTAGGAAGCAAGTTTTCAATCATAGAATAAATTTGGGAAGGAATTGTAATATCATGCAATTCATATGAATAAGTGGGTGAAAAGCTGATAAAAACTACTCAATTTAGCACAAGATAAACCATAAAATAGTGGTTTATCAATCGCTGATGTGCCCACGTGAATGGTGAAAATCACAAACGACGCACACGCGTGGGGTACGCGTACGTGATGAGCGGATAATTTATACGCTTTTTGTCATTATTTTTAGTATTTTTAGTTAGTTTTTATTATATTTTTATTAGTTTTTATTTAAAATTCACTTTTCTGGACTTTACTATGAGTTTGTGTGTTTTTCTGTGATTTCAGGTATTTTCTGGCTAAAATTGAGGGACCTGAGCAAAAATCTGATTCATAGGCTGAAAAGGACTGCAGATGCTGTTGGATTCTGACCTCCCTGCACTCGAAGTGGATTTTCTGGAGCTACAGAAACCCAATTGGCGCACTCTCAACTGCGTTGGAAAGTAGACATCCTGCGCTTTTCAGCAATGTATAATAGTCCATACTTTGCTCGAGATTTGATGGCCCAAACAGACATTCCAAATCAGCTCAAGAATTCTGGCATAAAACGCCAGAACTGGCACAAGAATGGGAGTTAAACGCCCAAACTGGCACAAAAGCTGGTGTTTAACTCCAAGAAGAGTCTCTACACAAAAATGCTTCAATGCTCAGCCCAAGCACACACCAAGTGGGCCCGAAAGTGGATTTTTATGTCATTTACTCATCTTTGTAAACCCTAAGCTACTAGTTCTCTACAAATAGGACCTTTTGCTATTGTATTTTTATCTTTGATCAGTACTATGCTATCTTAGATCAGATCTTGGTTCTTCTGGTTCCCTCTCTGGGGCCGAAGCCAATGATCACCATTATCACTTATGTATTTTCAACGGTGGAGTTTCTACACACCATAGATTAAGGTGTGGAGCTCTGCTGTACCTCGAGTATTAATGCAATTACTATTGTTCTTTTATTCAATTCAGCTTATTCTTGTTCTAAGATATCACTTGTTCCTCAACTTGATGAATGTGATGATCCGTGACACTCATCATCATTCTCACCTATGAACGTGTGCCTGACAACCACCTCCGTTCTACCTTAGATTGAGTGGATATCTCTTGGATCCCTCAATTGGAATCTTCGTGGTATAAGCTAGAATTGATGGCGGCATTCAAGAGAATCCGGAAGGTCTAAACCTTGTCTGTGGTATTCTGAGTAGGATTCAAGGATTGAATGACTGTGACGAGCTTCAAACTCGCGATTGTGGGGCGTTAATGACAGACGCAAAAGAATCAATGGATTCTATTCTGACATGATCGAGAACCGACAGCTGAATAGCCGTGCTGTGACAGAGCGCGTTGAACATTTTCACTGAGAGGACGGGACTGTAGCCATTGACAATGGTGATGCCCAACATACAGCTTGCCATGGAAAGGAGTAAGAAGGATTGGATGAAGACAGTAGGAAAGCAGAGAGACGAAAGGGACAAAGCATCTCCATACGCTTATCTAAAATTCTCACCAATGAATTACATAAGTATCTCTATCTTTATTTTATGCTTTATTCATAAATCATTCATAACCATTTGAATTTGCCTGACTGAGATTTACAAGATGACCATAGCTTGCTTCATACCAACAATCTCCGTGGGATCGACCCTTACTCGCGTAAGGTTTATTACTTGGATGACCCAGTACACTTACTGGTTAGTTATGCGAAGTTGTGATAAAGAGTTGAGATTGCAATTGAGCGTACCATGCTGATGGCGCCATTGATGATCACAATTTCGTGCACCAAGTTTTTGGCGCCGTTGCCGGGGATTGTTTGAGTTTGGACAACTGACGGATGATCTTGTTGCTTAGATTAGGTATTTTTCAGAATTTTTAAGAATGAATTCTAGTGTTTCAAGGTGATGTTCTTATCATCACCAAAGCTGATTGATCTTCATCAATTTAGCTCTTGAATGCAATGTCCTGCTGAAGCTTGGCTAGCCATGTCTAATTTCTTTAGACTAAAGCTTTAGACTAACATTGCATGATTCCTGGAATTCTTATTAAAAATTTTGAATCTCTTTATTTTCTTTTCCATATAAATTTCAAAAAAAATCCAAAAAAATTACAAAATCATAAAAACCAAAAATATTTCTTGTTTGAGTCTAGTGTCTCATTTTAAGTTTGGTGTCAATTGCATGTTTCTGTTCTTCTTGCATTTTTCATGTGTCTTCATTGATCTTCAAGTTGTTCTTGATGATTTACTTGCTCTGATCTTTAAATTCTCTTGTTTTGTGTGTTTTGTTGTTTCTCATATGCATTCTCAATTTGTTAGTGTCAGTAGTATACAAACTTCTAAGTTTGGTGTCTTGCATGCATTGTTTATTTGATTTTAGTTGCATTTTGATTATTCCTCATCATCAAAAATTCAAAAAAATTCTTAATTTGTGTCTTTTCAAGTCAATAATACAGAGAATTGAAGGTTCAGAACATACAGCAGAGGAATTACACAGAAAAAGCTGGGCGTTCAAAACGCCCAGTGAAGAAGGAAAATCGGCGTTTAAACGCCATCCAGGGCACCTGGCTAGGCGTTTAACGCCGGGCGTTAAACTCCAGAATGGATACCATTCTGGGCGTTTAACGCCAGGATGGCACAAGAGGGAAGATTTTGCTTTTAATGCAAATTTTTTTCAAGTTTCCATAATTTTTCAAAATCAAATCTTTTTCAAATCATATCTTTTCAATCATATATTTTCAATCACATATTTTCAAAATCAATTTCTTTCCATTTTTCAAAAATACTTGCTAACAATTAATGATTTGATTCAACATTTCAAGTATGTTGCCTTTTCTGTTGAGAAAGGTTTAATGTTTGAATCATATCTTTTCTTGTTAGCCAAGTCATTAATTTTCAAAATCAAAATCTTTTTTAAATTATTTTTCAAATCATATCTTTTCAATCATATCTTTTTAAAACTATAATTTTTCAATCATATCTTTTTAATCACATCTTTTTCAAAATAGTTTTCAATCAGATCTTTTTGATTTCTAATTTCAAAATCTTTTTTAAAAATCACTTTATTTTTTCCCCTCTTCTCACATCCTTCCATTTATGGACTAATACTCCTCCACTATCAACAATTCGAACTCCATCTCTTTTGATAAGTTCGAATTCCTCTTCTACCTCTTCCTTCAATTTTTCTTTTCCTCTAACACCTCAAGGAATCTCTATACTGTGACATAGAGGATTCCATATTTTCTTGTTCTCTTCTCTTTCATATGAGCAGAAGCAAAGACAAAAGCATTCTTGTTAAGGCTGACCCTGAACCTGAAAGGACCTTGAAGCGAAAGCTAAGAGAAGCTAAAGCACAACTCTCTGTAGAGGACCTAACAGAATTCTTCAAAGAAGAAGACATGGCAGCCGAAAACAACAACAATGCCAACAACGCAAGGAAGGTGCTGGGTGACTTTACTACACCTACTCCCGACTTCTATGGGAGAAGCATCTCTATCCCTGCCATTGGAGCAAACAACTTTGAGCTTAAGCCTCAATTAGTTTCTCTAATGCAACAAAATTGCAAGTTCCATGGATTTCCATTGGAAGATCCTCATCAGTTTTTAACTGAATTCTTGCAAATCTGTGACACTGTCAAGACTAATGGGGTTGACCCTGAGGTCTACAGACTTATGCTATTCTCTTTTTCTGTAAGAGACAGAGCTAGGATATGGTTGGACCCACAACCTAAAGAAAGCCTGAACTCTTGGGAAAAGCTAGTCAATGCCTTCTTGGCAAAGTTCTTTCCACCTCAAAAATTGAGTAAGCTTAGAGTCGAAGTCCAAACCTTCAGACAGAAGGAAGGTGAATCCCTCTATGAAGCTTGGGAAAGATACAAACAATTGATCAGAAAGTGTCCTTCTGACATGCTTTCTGAATGGAGCATCATAGGTATCTTCTATGATAGTCTATCTGAACTGTCCAAGATGTCATTGGACAGCTCTGCTGGAGGATCTCTTCATCTGAAGAAGACGCCTGTAGAAGCTCAAGAACTCATTGAAATGGTTTCAAATAACCAATTCATGTACACTTCTGAAAGGAATCCTGTGAACAATGGGACGAATTAGAAGAAAGGAGTTCTTGAGATTGATACTCTGAATGCCATATTGTCTCAAAACAAAATATTGACTCAGCAAGTCAATATGATTTTTCAAAGTCTGTCTGGAATGCAAGCTGCACCAGGCAGTACTAAGGATGCTTCATCTGAAGAAGAAGCTTATGATCCTGAGAACCCTTCAATGGAAGAGGTGAATTACATGGGAGAACCCTATGGAAACACCTATAATCCTTCATGGAGAAATCATCTAAATCTCTCATGGAAGGATCAACAGAGACCTCAACAAGGTTTCAACAACAATAATGGTGGAAGAAACAGGTTTAGCAATGGCAAGCCTTTTCCATCATCTTCTCAGCAACAGACAGAGAATTCTAAGCAGAGCCACTCTGACTTAGCAACCATGGTCTCTGATCTAATCAAAACCACTCAAAGTTTCATGACTGAAACAAGATCCTCCATTAGAAACTTGGAGGCACAAGTGGGTCAGCTGAGTGACAAACCCCATTTTGAGGGTTTATCTTGTGCTGATTTCAGGGGTTTTATCAATGATTCCACACACTTTCTATATGAGAATACAAGAGTTTGCATTCCTTTCCTAGTTTTGCCTCATGAATGAAAACATGCTTATTTTGCACTAAAATAGATACATTTCTAATCTTCTCTTGATGCCATTCGATGCCGTGACTTGTGTGTTAAGTGGTTTCAGGATATAGAGTAGGAATGGACAGAAAAAGAGAAGGAAGACGGGTGCAAAGGAAGGAAGCATGAGAATTGAGCTTTGGAAATTTCCGTATGGGCGCGTGCGCGCATCTGGCGCGCCCGCGCGGATAAGAGCAACGTGAAGCCGAGACTAAGAGCCAAGCCACGAGCCGGCTTGAGTAGCGGCTAAGCCAGGATCCTCATGGACGCGCACGCGTACATCACGCCTCCGCGCACATTACAAGACGCCTCAACAGCGCGTACGCGTACCTTGCGCGTGCGCGCCGATTTGCGAATGTGGTTTTTTAAGAAGTCACTTGACTTAGGCGTGGAGGTAGTTAAGAATCCCACTTTTGGGGAAATGCCTTGGCGGGAAAAGGCTTAAGAAGACCAAGGGAGCAAGGGTAAAACACACTTAGTTCATTTTGCTAGATTTTAGATATTTTTGGGAGGAGAGTTAGTTTTCACTTTTGGAGAGAGAAGAAGAGGAAAAGATTCCAAGCTTTTCACTAGGGTTCATCTTCACCCAATTCCTGAATTTTCAATCAATTTTGGTGAGATCCATTACAATTCTCATTCCATTTCATTCATGTCATAGATTTTTCTTCTCCAAATTCAAGTAGTTGTAATTGATCAACTTTCATAGATTTAGAATTTAATGTTGTAATTTTGAATTTCATCAACTCTTTGAGAATTTGCTTTCCATTGCTACTTTTTGAGGCTTGTTGTTAGATTCTTGTGTTGCAATACTTTCAATTCTATTTTTCTTCTCATTTTACTATGACTTTCCTTTTTGCTCATCACATGTTTGATAAAATGTCAACACTAGCTATGGAGTAGAATTTTTACACTTGGCATAGGGTTTGGTCATTGGAAGAAGTTGAATGGTTGTATCAATAGTTGATTTGGAATTAGGGATTGCTAGTTGGCTTGGAGTGCACTAAAGTTAGATTCCCATGAGGTGAAGCTAGGACTTGTGACTCAAGTTGATTGTTTTCATTTGATTTTTCTCTATACTTAGGGGATAACTAAATGAAGCAAGGCCTAATTGTTGTCAACATTGAATGGACTATAAGGATAGAATTTCTAATGCCAACCCTAAGCCAAGTCTTTTGATAATTGATTGTTTGTTCCTCATTACTTTGTTAAAACCTTCAAAGAATTTCAACAAGGCTTACTAAATCAATAAGATGCACACTTTGGCAATTCCAAGGGAGAACGACTCGGGAGACTAGTACTCTCGGATATAGATTGTAGATTTGTTTGATGATGGATTTTGCGTTGGTTTAGACTATACTACGATTGATCACTTGATAAATTCTATACCGGCATAAAATTCATTCGTCAAAATGGCGCCGTTGCCGGGAAATTTGCTTAGTGTTCCATGTTATTGTTTGGATTAAGCATGTATATATGTACATAGTTGCACTTCATTGTAAATTGCTCAAGTGACTAACCCCTCATTCGTTACAATGAATTTCATTTCCCCTTCATTGCATGACGCGTTCACAACCGAATCCGAGCTTAGTCCCTTTTGATCTGGAAATAGAACAAACTTTGTTTCATATTAGACAAGCTCGGAGGCGGCTTAAGTTTGAAAAAGGGGAAGAGGTTTTCACCACCTCAACCACCTTACTAGAAGTGAACATTGAACCGTCACTCAAAGAAGGCATTAATCCTACTCCCATCAATCTTACTAACAAATCTTCTTTTGTTCTAGGTACTAATACCATGGATGCTCCGAGGAGAGTTACCATCAAGGAAGCGGGTGCACCGGATTATGTCCTTCAACCCCTTCACGTAACTCACCCCAACTTGAATGCGAACTTCGAATTGAAGACCGCTTTGATCAACCTCCTACCCAAGTTTCACGGGCTTCCCGCACAAGACCCTATTCGACATCTCAAGGACTTCCATCGCATATGCTCGACTACTAGACGGGAAGGGTCCGATGAAGTTGCTATATGGTTGTTTGCCTTCCCTTTCTCTCTTGAGGACAAGGCTAAAGAATGGTTCTACACCCTCTCTAGTGAAGTTACCTCCGATTGGGACTTACTTAGAAGGGGATTCTTGGATAAATTCCTGCCCCCGGAAAAGATGGATAGGCTAAGGAAGGAAATGTCTTGTATTGTGCAAGGTGAGACGGAACCACTCTACGAGTATTGGGAACGGTTTCGCAAACTACTAGATGCATGCCCTAATCACATGATCGACACTCACGTATTGCTTGGATACATATGTCAAGGGATGCGAGAGCAAGATAGAACCCTCTTGGACACCTCTAGCAATGGTTCTTTGACCAAATATAAAACCGCGGAGGAGGCATGGCAACTTATTATTGACTTAGCCGAATCCAATCAACATATGAGGCGAAGAGTCAACCGTCCAAGGACCGTGAATGAGGTATCAACTAGTAGTGAAACCACCGCTCTAACTCAATCCTTGAATGAGATGACATCCATCTTGAGGCAACTCCAATTGAACCAACAACAACCACAACCTCAATCATGCCAACAACACCCTCCACCACCTCAACAACACAACCAACAATTGGTCCCTCAAAGAGTTTGTGGCATTTGCTCTTGCTACTCTCACTACACGGATGAGTGCCCAAGCCTTCAAGAAGACAATACCTTGGCGGCTACAGAAGAGAATCCAAAAGGAGAGTGTAAGGCCATCAAAATGGCCGAATTTGGAGAGGAGAAAGAGGCAGTGAATGCCACTGAGGAAAACCTCAATGGACGTCCACTGGTCTCCAATGAGTTTCCTAATGAGGAACCATGGGAATCTGAGGCTCACATTGAGACCATAGAGATTCCATTGGATTTACTTCTGCCATTCATGAGCTCTGATGAGTATTCTTCCTCTGAAGAGAACGAAGATGTCACTGAAGAGTAAGTTGCTAAATACCTTGGAGCAATCATCACGCTAAATGACAAGTTATTTGGTAATGAGACTTAGGAGGATGAACCCCCTTTGCTCACCAAAGAACTGGATGACTTGTCTAGGCAGAGATTACCTCAAAAGAGACAGGACCCTGGGAAGTTCTTACTACCTTGTACAGTAGGCACCATGACCTTCAAGAAGGCTCTATGTGACCTAGGGTCAAGCATAAACCTCATGCCTCTCTCTGTAATGGAGAAGCTAGGGATCTTTGAGGTGCAAGCTGCAAAAATCTCACTAGAGATGGCAGACAATTCAAGAAAACAAGCTTATGGACTTGTAGAGGATGTTCTGGTAAAAGTTAAAAACCATTACATCCCTACTGATTTCATAGTCCTAGAGACTGGAAAGTGCATGGATGAATCCATCATCTTTGGCAGACCCTTCCTAGCCACAGCAAAGGCTGTGATTGATGTTGACAGAGGAGAATTGATCATTCAAGTGAATGAAGAATCCCTTGTGTTTAAGGCTCAAGGATATCCCTCTGTACACATGGAGAGGAAGCATGAAGAGCTTCTCTCAAAATAGAGTCAAACAGAGCCCCCACAGTCAAACTCTAAGTTTGGTGTTGGGAGGCCACAACCAACTTCTAAGTTTGGTGTTGAACCCCCACATTCAAACTCTAAGTTTGGTGTTGGGAGGTTCTAATATTGCTCTGAGTATCTGTGAGGCTCCATAAGAGCCCACTGTCAAGCTACTGACATTAAAGAAGCGCTTGTTGGGAGGCAACCCAATGTTATATTTATCTATTTTCCTTTGTTATTTTATGTCTTTTATAGGTTGATGATCATGGGAAGTCACAAAATCAATTGAAAAAGCAAAGACAGCATGAAAAACAGAAAGAAAAACAGCACACCCTGGAGGAAAACTTACTGGCGTTTAAACGCCAGTAAGGGCAGCAAATGGGCATTTAACGCCCAGGCTGGCACCATTCTAGGCGTTTAATGCTAGAAAGGGGCACAAGACTGGCGTTAAACGCTAGGAAAGGGCAAGAAGCTGGCATTAAATGCCAGAAATGGGCACCAGCCTGGCGTTTAATGCCAGAATTGGCAAAAAAGAGCATTTTTGCTCGCCACTTGGTGCAGGAATGAATTTTTCTTGACACCTCAGGATCTGTGGACCCCACAGGATCCCCACCTATCCCACCACTCTCTCTCTTCTTCACCCATTCACCAATCACCTCAACACCTCTTACCCAAAAACCCCTCACCTATCAAATCCCACTATTCTCTTCACCACTCACATCCATCCTTCATAAAACCCCACCTACCTCACCATTCAAATTCAAACCACTTTCCCTCCCAAACCCACCCATAATGGCCGAACCATGCAACCCCTTTTCACTCCTATATAAACCCATCTTTACTCCTTCATTTTCACACAACCTAAACACTACTTCTCCCCCTTGGCCGAACCACAAAGCCTCCTCCATCTCCTCTATTTCTTCTTCTTCTACTCTCTTCTTTCTTCTTTTGCTCGAGGACGAGCAAACCTTCTAAGTTTGGTGTGGTAAAAGCATTGCTTTTTGTTTTTCCATAACCATTTATGGCATCTAAGGCCGGAGAAACCTCTAGAAAGAGGAAAGGGAAGGCTAAAGCTTCCACCTCCGAGTCATGGGAGATGGAAAGATTCATCTCAAGGGTGCATCAAGACCACTTCTATGAAGTTGTGGCCAAGAAGAAGGTGATCCCCGAGGTCCCTTTCAAACTCAAAAAGGGTCAACTTTGATCAAAGGTTGGACCAAGTCCTTATAGACATTTGTGAAGAGGGTGCTCAATGGAAGAGAAGATCAAAGAATCATGAGAGAGGAGCAACAAAGGCAAGGAAGAGACATTGAGGAGCTCAAGCACTCCATAAGATCTTCAAGAGGAAGAACAATCCGCCATCACTAAAGTGGACCCGTTCTTTAATCTTATTGTCCTTTATTTCTCTGTTTTTCGAAAAATATGCTTTATGTTTATCTATGTTTGTGTCTTATGATCATTAGTGTCTTAGTGTTTATGCCTTAAAGTTATTAATGTCCTATGAATCCATCACCTTTCTTAAATGAAAAATGTTTTTATTACAAAAGAACAAGAAGTACATGATTTCAAATTCATCCTTAAAACTAGCTTAATTATCTTGATGTGGTGACAATACTTTTTGTTTTCTGAATGTATGCTTGAACAGTACATATGTCTTTTGAATTTGTTGTTCAAGAATGTTAAAATTGTTGGCTCTTGAAAGAATGATGAAAAAGGAGACATGTTACTGAGGATCTGAAAAATCATAAAAATGATTCTTGAAGCAAGAAGAAGTAGTGAAAAGCTTGCAGAAAAAAAAAGAGAGTATCTGTAAAAAAAAAAAGAGAGAAAGAAAAAGAAAGAGCAAGCAGAAAAAGCCAATAGCCCTTTAAACCAAAGGCAAGGGTAAAAATAAAAAGGATCCAAGGCTTTGAGCATCAGTGGATAGGAGGGCCTACAGGAATAACATCCTGGCCTAAGCGGCTAAACCAAGCTGTCCCCAACCATGTGCTTGTGGCGTGAAGATGTCAAGTGAAAACTTGAGACTGAGCGGTTAAAGTCGTGATGATCCAAGGCGAAAAGAGTGTGCTTAAGAACCCTGGACACCTCTAATTGGGGACTTTAGCAAAGCTGAGTCACAATCTGAAAAGGTTCACCCAGTTATGTGTCTGTGGCATGTATGTATCCGGTGGTAATACTGAAAAACAGAGTGCTTTGGGCCACGGCCAAGACTCATAAAGTAGCTGTGTTCAAGAATCAACATACTTAACTAGGAGAATCAATAACACTATCTGAATTCTGAGTTCTTATAGATGCTAATCATTCTGAACCTCAAAGGATAAAGTGAGATGCCAAAACTGTTCAGAGGCAAAAAGCTACTAGTCCCGCTCAACTAATTGGAGCTAAGTTTCATTGATGTTTTGGAGTCCATAGTATATTCTCTTCTTTTTATCCTATTTGATTTTCAGTTGCTTGGGGACAAGCAACAATTTAAGTTTGGTGTTGTGATGAGCGGATAATTTATACGCTTTTTGACATTGTTTTTAGTATGTTTTTAGTATGTTTTAGTTAGTTTTTATTATATTTTTATTAGTTTTTATTTAAAATTCACTTTTATGGACTTTACTATGATTTTGTGTATTTTTCTGTGATTTCAAGTATTTTCTGGCTGAAATTGAGGGACCTGAGCAAAAATCTGATTCAGAGGCTGAAAAGGACTGCAGATGCTGTTGGATTCTGACCTCCCTGCACTCGAAGTAGATTTTCTGGAGCTACAGAAGCCCAATTGGCGGGCTCTCAACTGCGTTGGAAAGTAGACATCCTGGGCTTTCCAGTGATATATAATAGTCCATACTTTGCCCGAGATTTGATGGCCCAAACAGGCATTCCAAGTCAGCTCAAGAATTCTGGCGTAAAACGCCAGAACTGGTACAAGAATGGGAGTTAAACGCCCAAACTGGCACAAAAACTTGCGTTTAACTCCAAGAAGAGTCTCTACACGAAAATGCTTCAATGCTCAGCCCAAGCCCATGCTGTGACAGAGTGCGTTGAACATTTTCACTGAGAGGACGGGACTGTAGCCGTTGACAACGGTGATGCCCAACATACAGCTTGCCATGGAAAGGAGTAAGAAGGATTGGATGAAGACAGTAGGAAAGCAGAGAGATGAAAGGGACAAAGCATCTCCATACGCTTATCTGAAATTCTCACCAATGAATTACATAAGTATCTCTATTTTTATTTTATGCTTTATTCATAAATCATTCATAACCATTTGAATCTGCCTGACTGAGATTTACAAGATGACCATAGCTTGCTTCATACCAACAATTTCTGTGGGATCGACCCTTACTCGCGTAAGGTTTATTACTTGGATGACCCAGTGCACTTGCTGGTTAGTTGTGCGAAGTTGTGATAAAGAGTTGAGATTGCAATTGAGCGTACCATGCTGATGGCGCCATTGATGATCACAATTTTGTGCACCAGTACGCGTGGGTTTGTTTGTGCTAGAGGCATAATTCTTGCGCCACTCCCGTGCAACTCTCTGTCAAATTTTATTTTGCACGCACAGGCATATGACGTGTACGCGTCAGCGACGCTTGTGCGTCATGTGCTCCTTTTCTCTTTTTTTTTTGGTTCCTGTTCTAAAATAGCTGCATGATTAGAAAATTAGTAAGAACTCAATAAAAATCAAATAAGTAAGAAAACTACTACTACGAAAAATAACTAAGAATGAAAAGGAATGATCATACCACGGTGGGTTGTCTCCCACCAAGCACTTTTAGTTAAAGTCCTTAAGTTGGACATGTGGTAAGCTCCTTGTCATGGTGGCTTGTGCTTGTATTGATCCAGGAATTTCCACCAGTGTTTGTAATTTCAATGGCCACGGGATCCCAAGCTAGGCGCATAACGCCTTCGAGCAAGTTGAAGCAAGTGACAAGGCCCCAACAGTGTTGATTGTGGAAATGAATTCCAGGGTCCCAAACTTTGCTTTTACACCCGTCTTCTTGTGGATCACCATTGTTCCCACCGGGTGACAAGCAATCCAAATTCTCACAGAGATATCCAAATAACCTTCTAGACCCATTCAAGTGAGCTGGTGCACGAAATTGCAATCACACTTTTGCAACCCCGCACAACTAACCAGCAAGTGCACTGGGTCGTCCAAGTAATACCTTACGTGAGTAAGGGTCGATCACACGGAGATTGTCGGCTTGAAGCAAGCTATGGTTATCTTATAAATCTTAGTCAGGATATCAATAATTATCAGGGTTGATTGTGAAAAGTAAAAGAACATGAAATAAGTACTTGTCTTGCAGTAATGGAGAACAGGTTGAGGTTTTGGAGATGCTCCATCTTCTGAATCTCTGCTTTCCTACTGTCTTCTTCTTCAAACACGCAAGGTTCCTTCCATGGCAAGCTGTATGCAAGGGTTTCATCGTTGTCAGTGGCTACCTCCCATCCTCTCAGTGGAAATGTTCAACGCACCCTGTCACGGCACGGCTATCCATCTGTCGGTTTTCAATCAGGCCGGAATAGAATCCAGTGATTCTTTTGCGTCTGTCACTAACGCCCCGCCCTCAGGAGTTTGAAGCTCATCACAGTCATTCAATCATTGAATCCTACTCAGAATACCACAGACAAGGTTTAGACCTTCCGGATTCTCTTGAATGCCGCCATCAGTTCTAGCTTATACCACGAAGATTCTGATTAAGGAATCCAAGAGATATCTACTCAATCTAAGGTAGAACGGAGGTGGTTGTCAAGCACACGTTCATAGTTGAGAATGATGATGAGTGTCACGGATCATCACATTCATCCGGTTTAAGAACAAGTGATATCTTAGAATGGAAGCAAGCATGATTGAATGAAAAACAGTAGTAATTGCATTAATCCATCAAGACACAGCAGAGCTCCTCACCCCCAACCATGGGGTTTAGAGACTCATGCCGTGGAAGGTACACAAAGAAACGTGTAAAGTGTCATGAGGTACAGATACAATGTCAAAGATCCTATTAATAGTGAACTAGTAACCTAGGGTATACAGAAATGAGTAAATGACGTAAAAATCCACTTATGGGTCCACTTAGTGTGTGCTTGGGCTGAGCATTGAAGCTTTCATGTGTAGAGACTTTTTCTGGAGTTAAACGCCAGCTTTTATGCCAGTTTGGGCGTTTAACTCCAATTTTTATGCCAGTTCTAGCGTTAAACGCTGGGAATTCTGAAGCTGATTTGCAACGCCAGTTTGGGCCATCAAATCTCGGGCAAAGTATGGACTATTATACATTGCTGGAAAGCCCAGGATGTCTAATTTCCAACGCCGTTGAGAGCGCGCCAATTGGGCTTCTGTAGCTCCAGAAAATTCACTTCGAGTGCAGGGAGGTCAGAATCCAACAGCATCTGCAGTCCTTTTTAGTCTCTGAATCAGATTTTTGCTCAGGTCCCTCAATTTCAGCCAGAAAATACCTGAAATCACAGAAAAACACACAAAATCATAGTAAAGTCCAGAAAAGTTAATTTTAATTAAAAACTAATAAAAATATACTAAAAACTAACTAAATCATACTAAAAACATACTAAAAACAATGCCAAAAAAAGTATAAATTATCCGCTCATCACAACACCAAACTTAAATTGTTGCTTGTCCCCAAGCAACTGAAAATCAAAGTAGGATAAAAAGAAGAGAATATACTATAGACTCCAAAATATCAAGGAAACTCAGCTCCAATTAGATGAGCGGGACTAGTAGCTTTTTGCTTCCGAACAGTTTTGGCATCTCACTTTATCCTTTGAAGTTCAGAATGATTGGCATCTATAGGAACTCAGAACTCAGATAGTGTTATTGATTCTCCTAGTTAAGTATGATTATTCTTGAACATAGCTAGTGTATGAGTCTTGGCTGTGGCCCAAAGCACTCTGTCTTCCAGTATTACCACCGGATACATACATGTCACAGACACTTACTTGGGTGAACCTTTTCAGATTATGACCCAGCTTTGCTAGAGTCCCCAATTAGAGGTGTCCAGGGTTCTTAAGCACACTCTTTTTGCCTTGGATCACAACTTTATTTCTTTCTTTTTCTTCTATTTCTTCTCTTTTTTTCGTTTTCGTTTTTTTTTTTGAATCACTGCTTTTTCTTGCTTCAAGAATCAATTTGATAATTTTTCAGATCCTCAATAACAGTTCTCTTTTTCCTCATTCTTTCAAGAGCCAACAATTTTAACATTCTCAAAACAACAAATTCAAAAGACATATGCACTGTTCAAGCATTCATTCAGAAAACAGAAAGTATTGTCACCACATCAAACTAATTCAACTAGTTTCAGAGATAAATTCGAAATCCTGTACTTCTTGTTCTTTTGTGATTAAAGCATTTTTCATTTAAGAGAGGTGATGGATTCATAGGACATTCATAGCTTTAAGGCATAGACACTAAGATACTAATGATCATGTAATAAGACACAAACATAGATAAACATAAGCATAAAAATTCGAAAAATAGAAAATAAAGAACAAGGAGATTAAAGAACGGGTCCACCTTAGTGATGGCGGCTTGTTCTTCCTCTTGAAGATCTTATGGAGTGCTTGAGCTCCTCAATGTCTCTTCCTTGCCTTTGTTGCTCCTTTCTCATGATTCTTTGATCTTCTTTAGTTTCATGGAGGAGGATGAAATGTTCTTGGTGCTCCACCCTTAGTTGTCCCATGTTGGAACTCAATTCGCCTAGGGAGGTGTTGATTTGCTCCCAATAGTTTTGTGGAGGAAAGTGCATCCCTTGAGATGAATCTCTCCATCTCCCATGGCTCGGAGGTGGAAGCTTTTGCCTTCCCTTTCTTCTTTCTAGAGGTCTCTCCGGCCTTAGGTGCCATAAATGGTTATGGAGAAACAAAAAGCAACATTTTTACCACACCAAACTTAGAAGGTTTGCTCGTCCTCGAGCAAAAGAAGAAAGAAGAGAGAGAGTGGTGGGGTAGGTGGGGATCCTGTGGGGTCCACAGATCCTGAGGTGTCAAGGATAATTCATCCCTGCACCAAGTGGCGAGCAAAAATGCTCCTCCTGCCAATCCTAGCGTTAAACGCCGGGCTGGTGCCCATTTCTGGCGTTTAACGCCAGCTTGGTGCCCATTCCTGGCGTTTAACGCCAGTCTGGTGCCCCTTTCTGGCGTTAAACGCCCAGAATGGTGCCAGACTGGGCGTTAAACGCCCATTTGCTGCCCTTACTGGCGTTTAAACGCCAGCAAGTTCTCCTCCAGGGTGTGCTGTTTTTCTTTCTGTTTTTCATTCTATTTCTGCTTTTTCAATTGATTTTGTGACTTTTCATGATCATCAACCTGTAGAAAACATAAAATAACAAAGGAAAATAATAAATATAACATTGGGTTGCCTCCCAACAAGCGCTTCTTTAATGTCAGTAGCTTGACAGTGGGCTCTCATGGAGCCTCACAGATACTCAGAGCCATGTTGGAACCTCCCAACACCAAACTTAGAGTTTGAATGTGGGGGTTCAACACCAAACTTAGAGTTTGGTTGTGGCCTCCCAACACCAAACTTAGAGTTTAATTGTGGGGGCACTGTTTGACTCTGTTTTGAGAGAAGCTCTTCATGCTTCCTTTCCATGGTTACAGAAGGGGAACCTTGAGTCTTATAGTTTGCACTGTCTGTAAGCCACGGAGCTTCCTGAATAGCAAATAATTGCTCATCCGGAAAGGTTTCAGAGATCTCAGTAGGAGGGAGGGATGCTCCTGCTACTGGTTCTATCCGGGACAGGTGATCAGCTATTTGATTCTCTGTCCCTTTTCTGTCTCTTATTTCTATATCAAACTCTTGCAAAAGCAACACCCATCTTATAAGCCTGGGTTTTGAATCTTGCTTTGTGAGTAAGTACTTAAGAGCAGCATGGTCAGTGTACACAATCACCTTTGATCCCACTAGATAGGATCTAAACTTGTCAATGGCATAGACCACTGCAAGTAACTCTTTTTCTGTGGTTGTGTAGTGCTTCTGTGCATCATTTAGAATACGGCTGCCGTAATAAATGACGTGCAGAAGCTTACCATGCCTTTGTCCCAATACTGCACCAATGGCATGGTCACTGGCATCACACATTAGTTCAAATGGTAATGTCCAGTCTGGTGCAGAGATGACTGGTGCTGTGACCAGCTTAGCTTTCAGAGTCTCAAACGCCTGTAGACACTCCTTATCAAAGATAAATGGCGTGTCAGCAGCTAGCAGATTACTCAGAGGTTTGGCAATTTTTGAAAAATCCTTTATAAACCTTCTGTAGAATCCTGCATGCCCTAGAAAGCTTCTGATTGCCTTAACATTGTTAGGTGGTGGTAATTTTTCAATTACTTCAACTTTAGCTTGATCCATCTCTATTCCCTTGTTTGAAATTTTATGCCCAAGGACAATCCCTTCAGTCACCATAAAGTGACATTTTTCCCAGTTTAAAACTAGGTTGGTCTCTTGGCATCTTTTCAGAACAAGTGCTAGATGGTTAAGGCAGGAGCTGAATGAGTCTCCAAATACTGAAAAGTCATCCATGAAGACTTCCAAAAATTTCTCTACCATATCTGAGAAGATAGAGAGCATGCACCTCTGAAAGGTTGCAGGTGCATTGCACAGACCAAAAGGCATCCTTCTGTAGGCAAATACTCCAGAAGGACATGTAAATGCTGTTTTCTCTTGGTCCTGAGGATCTACTGCAATTTGGTTGTAACCTGAGTAGCCGTCCAAAAAGCAGTAGTATTCATGACCTGCTAGTCTCTCTAGCATCTGGTCTATGAATGGTAAAGGAAAATGATCCTTTCTGGTGACTGTATTGAGCCTTCTGTAGTCAATACACATGCGCCACCGTGTAACTGTTCTTGTAGGAACTAGTTCATTCTTTTCATTATGAACCACTGTCATGCCTCCCTTCTTGGGGACAACGTGGACAGGGCTCACCCAGGGGCTATCAGAAATAGGATAAATAATCCCAGCCTCTAGTAACTTAGTGACCTCTTTCTGCACCACCTCCTTCATGGCTGGATTTAGCCGCCTTTGTGGTTGAACCACTGGCTTAGCATCATCCTCCAATAGGATCTTGTGCATGCATCTTGCTGGGCTAATGCCCTTAAGATCACTTATGGACCACCCAAGAGCTGTCTTGTGTGTCCTTAGCACTTGAATTAGTGCTTCCTCTTCCTGTGGATTTAGAGCAGAGCTTATGATCACAGGAAAAGTGTCACCTTCTCCCAGAAATGCATATTTCAGGGATGGTGGTAGTGGCTTGAGCTCGGTTTTAGGAGGCTTATCTCCTTCCTGAGGAATTTTCAGAATTTCTTTTATTTCCTTTAGTTCCTCCAGATCAGGCTGAACATCTTTAAAGATGTCATCTAGCTCTGATTCAAGACTTTCAGTCATATTGACCTCCTCCACCAAAGAGTCAATAATATCAGTGCTCATGCAGTCATTTGATGTGTCTGGATGCTGCATAGCTTTGACAACATTCAACTTGAACTCATCCTCATTGACTCTCAGGGTTAATTCCCCTTTTTGGACATCAATGAGGGTCCGTCCAGTTGCTAGGAAAGGTCTTCCTAGAATGAGAGTTGCACTCTTGTGCTCCTCCATTTCCAGCACTACAAAGTCAGTGGGAAAGGCAAATGGCCCAACCTTGACAATCATGTCCTCAATTATGCCTGATGGGTATTTAATGGAGCCATCAGCAAGTTGGAGACATATCCTGGTTGGTTTGACTTCTTCAGTCAAGCCAAGCTTTCTGATAGTGGATGCAGGTATTAGGTTGATACTTGCCCCAAGATCACATAGAGCTTTCTTGGTACAAGTACCCTCTAATGTGCATGGTATCATAAAGCTTCCAGGATCTTTAAGCTTTTCTGGTAAGCTCTTTAATATGACTGCACTGCATTCTTCAGTGAGAAAAACTTTTTCAGTTTCTCTCCAATCCTTCTTATGACTTAAGATCTCTTTCATGAACTTAGCATAAGAAGGTATTTGCTCAAGTGCCTCTGCAAACGGAATCTTTATTTCAAGAGTCCTTAGGTAGTCTGCAAAGCGGGCAAATTGCTTATCCTGCTCCACTTGGCAGAGTTTCTGAGGATAAGGCATCTTGGCTTTATATTCCTCAACCTTAGTTGCTGCAGGTTTATTCCTTACAGAAGTGGTTGGAGAAGCTTGCTTAAGGGGGTTGTTATCAGCACTTGCAAGTGTCTGACCCCTTTGTGGCGTTTGAACGCCAGGATTGGGTGCTTTTTGGGCGTTTAACGCCAGATTGCAACCCTTTTCTGGCGTTTGAACGCCAGAAGTGGCTATCCATTGGGCGTTTAACGCCACTTTCTTATCCTTTTCTGGCGTTTGAACGCCAAAATCATTCCTCTCTGGGCTCTTACTGTCCTCAGAGGGATTTTGGGTAGTTGGTTGGTCATCCTCTGTCAGTTGTTCCTTTCTTAGCTTTCTGCTGCTTTGAGTTGATACATTCAATGTCTTCCCACTCCTTAATTTAACAGCTTGGCATTCTTCTGTTATCTGTTTAGATAGTTGCTGTCTTGTCTGATTCAATTGTGCTTCCATATTCTTGTTAGCATTTTTAGTGTCTTGGAGCATCTCTTTAAATTCTGCTAATTGTTTTGTCATAAGGAGTAATTGCTGATTAAGCTCAACCATCTGTTCTTGAGGGTTAGAATCAGTAGTTACTGCCATAGCTTCTTCTTTTATAGAGAACTCATTGCTAGAGTACAAATATTGATTTCTAGCAACAGTATCTATAAGTTCTTGAGCCTCTTCAATTGTCTTCCTCATGTGTATAGATCCACCAGCTGAGTGGTCTAAAGACATCTGAGCTTTTTCTGTAAGCCCATAGTAGAAGATGTCTAACTGTACCCACTCTGAAAACATTTCAGAGGGGCATTTTCTTAGCATACCTCTATACCTCTCCCAGGCATTATAAAGGGATTCATTATCCTCTTGTTTAAAGCCTTGGATGTCCAGCCTTAGCTGTGTCATCCTCTTTGGAGGGTAAAAGTGATTCAGGAATTTGTCTGATAACTGTTTCCATGTCTTTATGCTTGCTGTAGGTTGGTTATTCAACCACCTCTTAGCTTGATCTTTTACAGCAAATGGAAACAGTAATAGTCTGTAGACATCCTGATCCACCTCTTTATCACGTACTGTGTCAGCAATTTGTAAGAACTGTGCCAGAAACTCAGTAGGCTCTTCCTGTGGAAGACCGGAATACTGGCAATTTTGCTGCACTATGATAATGAGTTGAGGATTTAGCTCAAAGCTGCTTGCTTTGATGGGAGGTGTACAGATGCTACTCCCATATGCAGCTGTAATGGGGTTAGCATATGACCCCAGAGTCCTTCTGGACTGTTCAATCCCACTTAGGTCCATGATGGATAAAGGGAAATGATATGGATTGCAAATAGATAAATTTTGTTTTTTTTTTGAATTAACCGAAAAAAATAAAATAAAACAAAAGGAAAATAAAATAAAAATTTGAAAATTAAAAGAAAATAAGATCAAAGCAAATTGAAAACTGAATCAATTAGTTAATTAAAAAGATTTTGAGATTAGCAATTAAAAAGATATGATTGAAAAATTTTATGAAAAATATTTGATTTTTGAAATGAGGAAAGAGAAAAACAACAAAATGACACCAAACTTAAAATTTTTAGAAAATCAAACACTAATTTTCAAAAATTTTAAGGGAAAAACACAAAGAGGACACCAAACTTAGAATTTTTACGGATCAAAAGGGACTAAAGACATGCAAATTCGAAAATTAAAAGAAAAACAAAAGCATGCAATTGACACCAAACTTAAAATATGAAACTAGACTCAACTAAAAGACTCTAAACCAACAAAAATAAAACAGTCCTAATCTAAGCAACAAGATAAGCCGTCAGTTGTCCAAACTCGAACAATCCCCGGCAACGGCGCCAAAAACTTGGTGCACGAAATTGCAATCACACTTTTGCAACCCCGCACAACTAACCAGCAAGTGCACTGGGTCGTCCAAGTAATACCTTGCGTGAGTAAGGGTCAATCCCACGGAGATTGTCGGCTTGAAGCAAGCTATGGTTATCTTATAAATCTTAGTCAGGATATCAATAATTATCAGGGTTGATTGTGAAAAGTAAAAGAACATGAAATAAGTACTTGTCTTGCAGTAATGGAGAATAGGTTGAGGTTTTGGAGATGCTCCATCTTCTGAATCTCTACTTTCCTACTATCTTCTTCTTCAAACACGCAAGGTTCCTTCCATGGCAAGCTGTATGCAAGGGTTTCACCGTTGTCAATGGCTACCTCCCATCCTCTCAGTGGAAATGTTCAACGCACCCTGTCACGGCACGGCTATCCATCTGTCGGTTCTCAATCAGGCCGGAATAGAATCCAGTGATTCTTTTGCGTCTGTCACTAACGCCCCGCCCTCAGGAGTTTGAAGCTCATCACAGTCATTCAATCATTGAATCCTACTCAGAATACCACAGACAAGGTTTAGACCTTCCGGATTCTCTTGAATGCCGCCATCAGTTCTAGCTTATACCACGAAGATTCTGATTAAGGAATCCAAGAGATATCTACTCAATCTAAGGTAGAACGGAGGTGGTTGTCAAGCACACGTTCATAGTTGAGAATGATGATGAGTGTCACGGATCATCACATTCATCCGGTTTAAGAACAAGTGATATCTTAGAATGGAAGCAAGCATGATTGAATGAAAAACAGTAGTAATTGCATTAATCCATCAAGACACAGCAGAGCTCCTCACCCCCAACCATGGGGTTTAGAGACTCATGCCGTGGAAGGTACACAAAGAAACGTGTAAAGTGTCATGAGGTACAGATACAATGTCAAAGATCCTATTAATAGTGAACTAGTAACCTAGGGTATACAGAAATGAGTAAATGACGTAAAAATCCACTTATGGGTCCACTTAGTGTGTGCTTGGGCTGAGCATTGAAGCTTTCATGTGTAGAGACTTTTTCTGGAGTTAAACGCCAGCTTTTATGCCAGTTTGGGCGTTTAACTCCAATTTTTATGCCAGTTCTAGCGTTAAACGCTGGGAATTCTGAAGCTGATTTGCAACGCCAGTTTGGGCCATCAAATCTCGGGCAAAGTATGGACTATTATACATTGCTGGAAAGCCCAGGATGTCTAATTTCCAACGCCGTTGAGAGCGCGCCAATTGGGCTTCTGTAGCTCCAGAAAATTCACTTCGAGTGCAGGGAGGTCAGAATCCAACAGCATCTGCAGTCCTTTTTAGTCTCTGAATCAGATTTTTGCTCAGGTCCCTCAATTTCAGCCAGAAAATACCTGAAATCACAGAAAAACACACAAAATCATAGTAAAGTCCAGAAAAGTTAATTTTAATTAAAAACTAATAAAAATATACTAAAAACTAACTAAATCATACTAAAAACATACTAAAAACAATGCCAAAAAAAGTATAAATTATCCGCTCATCACAACACCAAACTTAAATTGTTGCTTGTCCCCAAGCAACTGAAAATCAAAGTAGGATAAAAAGAAGAGAATATACTATAGACTCCAAAATATCAAGGAAACTCAGCTCCAATTAGATGAGCGGGACTAGTAGCTTTTTGCTTCCGAACAGTTTTGGCATCTCACTTTATCCTTTGAAGTTCAGAATGATTGGCATCTATAGGAACTCAGAACTCAGATAGTGTTATTGATTCTCCTAGTTAAGTATGATTATTCTTGAACATAGCTAGTGTATGAGTCTTGGCTGTGGCCCAAAGCACTCTGTCTTCCAGTATTACCACCGGATACATACATGTCACAGACACTTACTTGGGTGAACCTTTTCAGATTATGACCCAGCTTTGCTAGAGTCCCCAATTAGAGGTGTCCAGGGTTCTTAAGCACACTCTTTTTGCCTTGGATCACAACTTTATTTCTTTCTTTTTCTTCTATTTCTTCTCTTTTTTTCGTTTTCGTTTTTTTTTTTTGAATCACTGCTTTTTCTTGCTTCAAGAATCAATTTGATAATTTTTCAGATCCTCAATAACAGTTCTCTTTTTCCTCATTCTTTCAAGAGCCAACAATTTTAACATTCTCAAAACAACAAATTCAAAAGACATATGCACTGTTCAAGCATTCATTCAGAAAACAGAAAGTATTGTCACCACATCAAACTAATTCAACTAGTTTCAGAGATAAATTCGAAATCCTGTACTTCTTGTTCTTTTGTGATTAAAGCATTTTTCATTTAAGAGAGGTGATGGATTCATAGGACATTCATAGCTTTAAGGCATAGACACTAAGATACTAATGATCATGTAATAAGACACAAACATAGATAAACATAAGCATAAAAATTCGAAAAATAGAAAATAAAGAACAAGGAGATTAAAGAACGGGTCCACCTTAGTGATGGCGGCTTGTTCTTCCTCTTGAAGATCTTATGGAGTGCTTGAGCTCCTCAATGTCTCTTCCTTGCCTTTGTTGCTCCTTTCTCATGATTCTTTGATCTTCTTTAGTTTCATGGAGGAGGATGAAATGTTCTTGGTGCTCCACCCTTAGTTGTCCCATGTTGGAACTCAATTCGCCTAGGGAGGTGTTGATTTGCTCCCAATAGTTTTGTGGAGGAAAGTGCATCCCTTGAGATGAATCTCTCCATCTCCCATGGCTCGGAGGTGGAAGCTTTTGCCTTCCCTTTCTTCTTTCTAGAGGTCTCTCCGGCCTTAGGTGCCATAAATGGTTATGGAGAAACAAAAAGCAACATTTTTACCACACCAAACTTAGAAGGTTTGCTCGTCCTCGAGCAAAAGAAGAAAGAAGAGAGAGAGTGGTGGGGTAGGTGGGAATAGTTGAGAATGATGATGAGTGTCACGGATCATCACATTCATCCGGTTTAAGAACAAGTGATATCTTAGAATGGAAGCAAGCATGATTGAATGAAAAACAGTAGTAATTGCATTAATCCATCAAGACACAGCAGAGCTCCTCACCCCCAACCATGGGGTTTAGAGACTCATGCCATGGAAGGTACACAAAGAAACGTGTAAAGTGTCATGAGGTACAGATACAATGTCAAAGATCCTATTAATAGTGAACTAGTAACCTAGGGTATACAGAAATGAGTAAATGACGTAAAAATCCACTTCTGGGTCCACTTAGTGTGTGCTTGGGCTGAGCATTGAAGCTTTCATGTGTAGAGACTTTTTCTGGAGTTAAACGCCCGCTTTTATGCCAGTTTGGGCGTTTAACTCCAATTTTTATGCCAGTTCCAGCGTTAAACGCTGGGAATTCTGAAGCTGATTTGCAACGCCGGTTTGGGCCATCAAATCTCGGGCAAAGTATGGACTATTATGCATTGCTGGAAAGCCCAGGATGTCTACTTTCCAACGCCGTTGAGAGAGCGCCAATTAGGCTTCTGTAGCTCCAGAAAATCCACTTCGAGTGCAGGGAGGTCAGAATCCAACAGCATCTGCAGTCCTTTTTAGTCTCTGAATCAGATTTTTGCTCAGGTCCCTCAATTTTAGCCAGAAAATACCTGAAATCACAGAAAAACACACAAACTCATAGTAAAGTCCAGAAAAGTGAATTTTAATTAAAAACTAATAAAAATATACTAAAAACTAACTAAATCATACTAAAAACATACTAAAAACAATGCCAAAAAGCGTATAAATTATCCGCTCATCATGAGCTCTACATCAATCCTTGTACTTCAATTTGGAGCATGCAACCATATTGAACCTTGCTTGACATCTCTTGCCACTAACCATCTTCCTCTTACTCTTAATGCCACAAAGAGCTATAATTTGACCATCCATCTCTAGTAGCCCATATTCAAGTGGGAAAGCAAAGGTTAAGGATATGAATTTTACCCACTTAAATGCTGTATTAGATGGTGATGGCTTTGGAAGAGGTCTTGCAAGCTCCACTCCCTTGTGCTCTTCTTTGAATTCTTCTACCTCTTTGCAAGCTTCCTCAATTTTAACCTCTTCCTCTTGGTAGCTTTCTTCTAATTCAATCTCTTCTTCATTGCTTACCAAGGGTATGGGAGATTGTGCATCTTTCTCTTCTTCCATATGTGAGGGTAGAAAGTTTTCTAATTCACTGTAGTATAAACTCCTTTGATTGGTTTCCTCACTTTCTTCCATAGGATCTTGCATTGTATCTCTTGGGAAGAAATTTTTTTGTTCCCCTTTCTGGTTCTTTATCATCGTCTACACATAATTCTCTACATTTTTAACACTCGTCTTTATATCATGTAGGCATTCTTTCGTGAGGAACTCAAGATTTGATGGTATTTGAGATGAATAAGGAGATTGTGGCTCTTGACATGAATAAGAAGGAGATGATGGTTCTTGATATAAATAGGGAGATGGTGGTTCTTGGTATGAATATGGAGGTGATGGTTCTTGTGATATGAATATGGAGGTGGTGGCTCTTGATAGTTGAAATATGGAGCATTGAAGTTTCTTTGGTTTTGACTTTGCCAACCAAAATTTAGATAGTTCCTCCATCCACCATAATATGAATCACTATACGGGTGTGAGTAGTAACCCATGTGATCTCTCTCCATTATTTTTCCTTAGCACAAAATACCAAAAAGGATTAAACGCACCATGTGGTAAACAGGAAAGCAAAGAAGACAGAATAGAAATTTTTTTTTGAAAAGGAATAAAATAAAGAATAATAAAAATTAAAAAATAAATGAAAATAAGTGAACTATAAATTCAAAAATTAAACAAAGAAAGATACTAGAATTTTTTTTTAAAAAAATATTTTTTAAAGAAAAATTACTACGGGGATGCCAAACTTAATTTCAAAAATTAAGAGGAAAATTTTTTTTAAATAAAATAAATCAAAATAATTATTTTTTTTAAAATAGTACTAAAACAAAAAGTTAAATAAAATTAAAACTAAAACGCCTAATCTAAGCATTCAAACAACTAATAGTTGTTAATCACTATCAATTCCCGGCAACACGGCCAAAAACTTGGTACGGTATTTTATAACCCACAAACTAACCGGCAAGTGTACCGGGTCGTACCAAGTAATACCTTACGTGAGTAAGGGTCGATCCCACAAGGATTGATGGATTAAGCAACAGTTATTGAGTGATAAGCTTAGTTAGGCAAGCAAAAAAGGATTTTGAGATATTCAAAAGGTTTAAATTCGAACTCAGAATATAAAAAGGATAGACAAATAAATAAGTTGGGAATAAAATATGGAGAAAATTGTTAAGGCTTTAGAGTTATCTATTTTTTCGGATTAACTTTTTTTACTAACTATTTTAATCATGTAGGATTTAATTTATGGCAAACTATATGTAGCTAGACCCTAATTCCTTAGACCTTTCTACCCTCCTCTAAAATTCATTAACTGCCAATTCCTTGGTCAATTAATTCTAATTAGAAAGTGAAGTTCAAATTCCAGTTTATATGCCACAAAAATTCTAATTACCCAAAAATAAGAGGATTATATGTCACGTATCCTGTGAAATCCAAATAATTAAAATTTAGAAGAAATTGTTTTCAAGCTGTTGTTCAAGTAAAGAGCTTTTCCAAGTTTTACAAGAACTCAAATAGAAAGAGGGTCATACTTCCGTTCCACCCAAATTCATAAGATAAAGAGCAAAAACAATTCTTAAATTATAAATCCACACATGAATTAAAATAGAAAAGCAATAAAATCAATCCATATAAATAGACAGAGCTCCTAACCTTAACAATGGAGGATTAGTTGCTCATGGAATGTGGAATATAAATTTGTATAGAATTCCCTAATGGAATCCCCTTAATTGGAACCTAACCTATAGAAGAGAAGTCTCTCCTTTTTATAACTAATCCTAATTAATTTAAAATCTAATATCTAAAATTAAGATAATATCTTTTTCTATTTTCAAATTCAAATTTGAATTTAAATAAGAATTAATTAACTACTCTGCATCTTGTAACGTAGGGACCACTTAACTTCACTGGATCCGCGCCTAACTCGGGTGCTAAAATGGGGCCCAGAAATCACTCCAGCGGTTTTTGCATTTTCTACACGTGGCGCATATCACGCGTACGTGTCAGTCACGCGTACGCGTCAATGGTCTTTTTCGCAAGTCACGCGGACGCGTCGGTCACGCGTACGCGTCGCTGAGCAAATCTTCAATTCACGCGTACGCCATGGATACCTCCAAATCACACGCACGCGTCAGGCACGCGTGCGCGTCACTCCTCGCTGCCATCTCCTTTGATTCTTGTGCTGCAGAAACTCCATCAAATCTAGTCGAATGCTACCTAAAATAAACAGTATTGCACAAAACTCAAAATAGCATCCATAGTGGATAAAATATAATTAATTCTTGATTAAACTCAACAAATTAAATACAAATTCACTAGCAAAATATAGAAAAGATGCTCATGCATCATTAAGTAGTGAAAGATCATTGTTGAAAATGATATTGCAAAAAAAAAAAAATAATTGCACTACGAATACCTTTTAAAAAAAATAACATCGAATAAAAAATAAAATAAAATAATATTAATGTTGATGATATTTGGTGATGATGACAATAAAAGAGATAACGATGGTGATAAAGTATGCATACATGATAGAAATAGTAGAGATAAAAGTGACAATGATGAGAATGAAGGTGGTGGTGATAGTGATCATAGTTGGTTATATTGTTGAAAAGAACTTTGTGAGGTTTAAAACCCTAACAAAGTACTAATAAAACTTCTACAAAACTAATTTTCCTTATTATTTAACAGATCTTGTAACAAAAGGATTGTATTGTCTTAAAATAAAAATGTTGAAGATCGAAGTATCTTTTTTTTAACAAAGAGCAAGTTAGATCTTTATTTTATTTCTTATTAACTCAATTTCTTTTACAATTACATATTTATTTCATAGTTTGATTTAATATGTTTTTTTATAAAAATTCTTAATTTGATATTTGAGTTTATATATTTTTGTTTTTATTTTTTTATTATATTATGAAAAAATAAATTAAAATTATATTTTATAATATTATTCATTAGTATGTAACATTAAAACTATAACAATATGAAAAGATTCATTATAATAGTTATATAATGACAAAAAAATAATTATTTTAGTAAGTCTTCAACTATCATATAAGTTAACACGATGAAAGGTTATACAAAAATGAGAGTTGTGATAAAAATATACGGTGATAATTGATTGTAATAGGATAAAGAAAAGGAGAAAGTAGAAGAAGAGAATTAGGGTTGGCAATGGGTAGCGCTAGCCTACCTTACCGCGAGTTAAAAATTTTATTAAAATTCTATCATATCTTACCTGTGAGTTGAGAATCTCTCAATTCTAATCCTACCCACATTTTAAAGTTCTAAACCCTATCCTATTCTACCTGTAGAAAGATCAATTTTTTTCAAAGCAAATATAAAATTCTATCATTTCAAATTTTATACATATTAATAAAATAAAAAATAAAAACTAAATTCAATTTGAAATTAAAAACAATGAAATTTTAAAGAAATCCAACATAAAATTATAAACATACATATTATTATATTAATAAAATAAAAATAAAAAATTAAGTTCAAATTAAAATTAAAAATAATAAAATTTTAAAAAAATTCAACATAAAATTATAAATAACATGATCATTAAGTTCTTAATTAAATTAAAATAACATGAACAAAGAATGCATCATCATTTTTAGATATTTCTTCTAATTTCAAGTTCTTGCAACATTACTCTTCTGCCAATTCAAAAATTGCATCATCATCTTCATTTGCAATTTAATAATCAGATTTTCCACCTCAAAATCAAATACAACAATTTTATTATATATAATTTTAACACAATTATAATTTCTAAACAAATTAAGAAATTAAAAACATAAATAATATCTTTTATGTTATGCTACCCAATAACAGACTTATAATGGTTGCACTTTATCTTCCACTCTTTTTCCTCTTATATCTATTAAAGTATTGTCAATAAACACTTTTCAATAAAGATTTGTTGCTATTTTCAACCAGGCAGATTCGTTCAGGACAAAATTAGCAGTTTATTTAACAAGAATTTTTTCTTGTTGTTCTTGAACCACTACATCTATATTGGTACTATGCATTCTAAATTTAATTGCCTACACAATCAGAAAAATAAACAATGAACATTAAAAACTCAAACATGCTAAAAAATTATTAAGATTCAAAACATGCACAAAAATTAGCTATAAAATAAACCTAAATTTAGTTGCTTACACAATCAATCAGTAAAATAAATAATGAACATTAATTGGGACAAAATAAAAAAAAATTAGAGAACGAATTACAGAATAAACCGTCAAAAATACAGAATAAACAAGCATGTTGAAAAATCATCAAAGAGAGCACAGAGAGCAGCAGTGTAGCACAACGTAACGAAGAGAGAATGGCACGAAGTAGCGACGCAGAGAGAAGAAGAGGGCACGAAGGACAACGTAGCGAGGAGAAGAGATCATGAAGGATAAAAAAGAGTTGTGGCGATGGAGGAAGGAGGTAGGACCGAAGGAGAGTCGGGGCTTGCACCAATGGAGGAATGGCTTATGGCCGACTGGATTTGATTTGAGAAGAAACAACATTTTTACTTAGGTTTTAGGGTTTTTGAATGATCAATTATATATGATTTTTATTTTTATTTTATTTTTATTTTATGTTAACTTTATAAATATACAAATGCTCTAAATTACTAAATTAACTAACTAGATTAGTGATTACTCACTTATTACAAGTCATTACATGAGGAAAGTTGTGAGTTCAACTCTCATCTCCTTTACTATATTATTTAGACTGATCTCTATCTTATTCGCTGCGGATCGAATAGCTTACCCTACCGTACCAATTGGACTGAGTTAGGTATTTGCGAGTAGGATATGTACTACCAATTGTTAGAGAAGAGGATAATGTGACACAAAAAGAAGGGACAATAAAAATAAAACTTAATAATTTTAAAAGAATAATGAAACTAAAAATAATTTAAGATATGTTGAATATATATTTAAAATAAAATATACAAGTATTATTTTATCAATTAGAATTATAGATGGATATAAAGAATGTTTAGAATTTAAATTTTTGTATCCGCTTCAAATTAAATTGAATTAAAAATTAAATAAATTTAAAAACATTTATAAATAACTATTTTGTGAAAATGTTCATATTGATTTTATATATTTGTTACACATAATAATAACATAATATTTTTTTATTATACCTTATTTAATTTAATTTTTTATTTTTAATTATCAATATTAAATTAAAAATTTTAAAAATAAATATATAAAATTAATTTTTTTTAAAAATAATAGAAAAGCTACTGAAGAAAACTGAACTAAGTATATTCTATTAGTTTTAATTAGGTATTTTTTGTGAAAAAAATTATACATTTTAATTTTATACGTGTTCAATTCTTATTCATAATATATTTTTTAATAATCATTGCCTCAATTGTTTTATATATTGTTTTATATCTTTTAATCTTTTTTTTTTCTTTTTATTACAGTTCTTTGTTAAGTTTAAAACAGTTCCATTTTTCTTTATTTTTAATATTCACAATGTAATGTTTTATTAGTTCAATATTTGGTAGGTTGTATATATATTCTATTAGTTTAAATATTTTTTATTTTTTAAATTTCAGTTCATACACAATAAATAGTCAGTTACTTCTAATAATGCTCAAATATGATATGTTGTTCCTACAGTGTTATAAATTATAAGTGGTAATTTTTTCACGTAATGAACTTATATGGATTAATTTATTATTTAAATATTATAATTAGCCTCCATTTTAATATACTCTTACAAAATAATGATTTCATCTCTAAAATATTAAAAATATATTTTTTCGTTAATAATATGATTTCTAAATGTTCAAATATTCATAATAACAACGGTCTAAACAGCATACCGGATGACGCATCTTTTCTTGGCATTTTATTGATATTCTATATTTTTTTTTAAATTTTGTTAAATACACATAAAACTTTTAATTCCTTCTAATATATACACAGATCTATAGTATTATAAATTATAAATGACAATTTATTTCTTAATAGATTCAATTATTTTCATGTAGTATATATTCTTTCAATATACTCAAAGTACCTATTATGTATTTATATTTTTGTCTTAGCAATGCTAATAATTTAAATATTTTAAATAAAAATTATATCTTGGACATGTTACGTTGACAATAAATAAAAAATTGTACCTAAATAAATTAAAATAAAATTACAATATCATATATAGCAGAGTATAAAATAAAATTAACTATTTTTTGTTAAATAATTCAATTAATTTTTTTTTGTACACAAAAATCTTATAATTACTTACAAGCAAGTGTTCGAATATAATATATTGCATATTCCTTGAATGCTCTAAATTATGAGAAACAATTTTCTTATATAAAAATTTTAAAGAATAATCTTTAACTTTTAAATTATTATATATTATATAGTTATATATTAATTTGCTAGCATTTTATATACTACATTTATGCATAATCGACTTTATTAGTCTCTACAAAAATTATACTATATTTGTATACACTTTGATCACTAATTTCCTTCCTATATATTTAACTCCAAAATAATCTTTTAACATATTAAACTCATAGCAATGAAGCTGGTCCAAACAACTGACGTGATGATAATATAAACAATTAGTATTCTATACATATTTAAGTTTTGTATGATAATGCATTCTTAATAAATAAATAAATTTTTAAAAATTAACTTTTAAATTATCTTATCAGTATATCCTAGCATTTTAATGTATTGATAGTACACATTATTTATAAGCATAATTGGTCTTAAAAAAAATATATCTATTTAATGCCATTATGAAAATCAATTTGAAAAAGAGTTGAAGTGCCTAACCAAAAATAATTCAAGTCTATCTATATAAAATTTTATAAAAACAAAAAAATGATACTTGTAATATACATATACTAAAAATTAAAATAAAATATGTGAATTTTAACGAAAACAAAACACCAATAATTTAAAATACTTTATAGTGAAAGAATTATTTTACCATAATAAAAAAAATGACAAAATAAAAGGGGTAAAATATATTTCAAGTAACAAATAATATAATTTATCTATTCAAAATTATATAATACAATAACATGGATAGTAAAAGATACATAAAAAAAAATACGCTAAAACTAAACATACTAATTCCTGTTAGTCATTTATAAACTCTTAGTGCGTACCAAATATATAAACTCAGTCGTTCAATTCAACTATCTTTTATAATTATTAAAATCATGCACGGTATAATAGATTAAATATAATGTATGAGTATGTATTAAGGATAATGTATGAGTATACTGTTATGTTTCCCAGCAATAGGTTCATATTTTGGTTCCCTTATTTCATCCAACAAAATACTTATCTAATTCATACATTTTATTATTACTTAGCTTCTTTAATTACTAAAAATTATAATGATAAATTCAGGCGAAAGCAAAATTTATCATATCATATATGAAATAAATAAATAAATAATTCTATAAAACAATAGATGAAACTGAGAATTTTAAACATAAAAATCATGATATACAAAGATAACATCTTAAAAAGTTATGATATATTTCAGACTAAAATTCTATTGTATTAATTATTTTATCTAAAAAATAGTTCATAGCAGACATAATGTTAACATAAAAAATATATAATGTCGCAATAAAATAATTAAAATTTAAAATAATCTAAAATTGTTTTATATGGTGTAAGATTCTAATTTGGTTATAAAAGTTTCGAATAAAAGATTTTAAACAAAAAATATATTTTTAGGTAAAAGAATAAAATAATTTTAATACACAATAAAAAATATTTTTTTTTAAAGTAAGATAATTTCATTCATAAAATGAAAGAAATATATAGGTGTCTATATATAGACAAATAAAAAAATAGAAGATTTTCAACGCTTTATTATAGAGATAACATCATATAATAATCATAAGAAAAATAAAAAATAAAGTGCTCATCAATTAGGAAGTGAAAATTTATTAAAACTCTCTTTTTTTGCAGTTTCAAAAAAAATATTTTTTTATAATTAAAAAAATAAAATAATTTATATAAAGAATAACATAATCTTTATAAAGAATAAAATATATTTTTATAATTAAGGTTATTAAATAATTTTGAATAACAAAATTTGAATTACGTAAAGTCAAACAAAATTACAATATTATAAAGTGTAACAAAGTTTAAGAAAAAAATTCAAACATTATTTAAATATTTGATAGTTTACTTATCCTTTTTTACAATAATTCATACTCATAAATTATTTCAGTTTTAAAATTACACCAATGTTATATTTTAATTTTTGTTACATGTTCTGAATGATTGTATGTATGCAAATCGAAACAACTGAACTTGATTTACACTTTTTCCATGTAAATCGAATCAAGTTACGTCGATTTAAGGTGATACATGATAAATCAAATTAATTGGATTTGATTTAGTATAGGAATAATTTGTATTTAATATAAATCGATACAACTAAATTTGATTTATTAAATATGCAGCTTTCTTAATAAATTAAATCTAATTAACTCGATTTAATACTGCACAACACATATACAACAAATCAAATAACCTTGATTCGATTTATACTTATATTATATAATGTTAAACAAAACTATTAAATTCTAATTATCTGTGTTAGAAATTTTCATCGACACCCTTCTTCACATTTGTGGTAGCAAGTATAATATTGGTAGTTTGGGATATTAATGTTATTTTTTATTTTTTGAGTTCAGTTAGAAAATTAGCCATTTTTAGTAAATACCAATCAATTTTTTTGAGGGCAAATTACATGAATAAATCAAATTGGTTTGAAATTTATTCAATTACACCTTTCTAAAACTTTTTCAATTTTTATTGTTGCTTCTAGAATAAAATAAAATTTTTAAATTTTATCACAATAATTTTTTGTAAGAATAAATTATTTGGGTAAATTAAATTTTAAAATTTTAAAATAACATATTTTCAAAGACAATTTTTAAAAATGAATTAAATTTTTTTTAAAACAAACAGCTGAATATTGTACTGATATTATTGTCTAGAATAAAAGAGTATGATACTCTCAATTTTTTAAGTGAATAAAGATAATTATTATTGACCTATTGTGCTTAAAAAATAGTGTTTAATTTGCTAAAAAAAATTAAAAATTAGTATTTAATTTAAAAAGTATAAAAGTAAATAAAATTTTCAAATTGAAAATTTGTTATGAAAAATAAGTTAGACAAAAAATTTAACACCAATTCATAAGCACCGTACAATTAAATAAAATAAAATAATATACTGCCGCGCAACACCACTTTCGATTCTTAGTTTAATAATATTTTTTTCTTATTCGATAAATAATCATATCATTATTTTAGCGATCAAATGTTAATTATATTATAACCATTTTTAATCTTGCCAAAAAATATTGATACAAGTCTAATTATTAAATTTCACATCTTTTAAATTTTTTTAATATCAGATTAATTTAAGACTCTTCTAACCACTCCACTTTGGCCTATCGAAGAGTTTTGGATAACAATAACGTATAAATAATCTATGTATACATGATCCATTACAGGGTACCAGGAATTAAGCTATCAACTGTTTTCTCATAAATCGCTATATCCAGCAACGATTTATACACAGTACATATTCTTCTACACCCTCTAAAATTTCTATTTTGTACTTTTTTCACGTAATTTGCACTGCACTATGGTGAATTATGTGAAATTTAAAAACAGCTACACCCTATAATCTACAGTTGTAGCGATTTATCTATAATTAAAAAAATTGTAAATATGTCTGCTGTTTCAAAAAGTTGTAATTAGATAAATTTAAAGTTCAATTGATTTATTTATGTAACTTGTCCTTTTTTAATTATAATATTATTATAAAATTTAAATATTAAACTTTAAATTCTAATTTTCAATTTAAATTTTGAATTTTAATTTAAACTTTAAACTTAGTTTTTAAAATTAGAAGATTAAAAAGTAATTTTATAATCTAATTTTTTATTTTTTTATTGGTATTTTTATTTATCATTCCAATTTTTTTAGGTAATTAATCCAATAATATATTTTAAAGCCACACTTTTAAATATTTTTAGCTAATTAATAATAAAAAATAATAAATTTTACTTACCTTCTAATATTTTTCAACGTAGGTAACCTATTAAAAGATAAAAAAAATTTATTAAATCTTTTTAATTAATGAGTACTCATTAATCTTTTTAATTAATGAGTACAGTTCATACCTTGGCCTACTATTTAAGTAAATCTCAAAATAAGTAAAGCCTAATTAACATATATCGGTTGGATCGATACTTATGAGGCCGGGTGCAGCGACGCTATCCTAGCCTTACTTGCCCGACTCAGTCTCCTACAATCTTTTTCATTCATCTAGAAAGGAGATCTCAATAATCTCCCTATCAAAAGGGAGTAACCAACCCACCACCGAAGGTGAGACTATTCAAAAGGTGGTTATTAACTATACATCTACACTTATAAATATCCTGATACCTTCAGGTATACTTTGAATCTAATCTACTAAAAATTTACCTAAAATCCATGCTAACTTAAGTATCGGAGTCCTTTGCAGGTACCATTCCCCACCATCACCAAGATGTCAGATGGTGGCACTCTAGCAGCAAGAGTCGTCGGACAAATAATCCAAAGGCATTTATATTTCACATCCAAATCCAAAGCAATCCAGTTTCAAGTAACCCTCGGAACATTGGTGTTGTCAGGGACATGAAAGTCTATATCCAATCATGGCAGACGATCGTCCTAAAAAGGGACACATGGCATCTGAGTTTGAGCCAAAATATCACAACGACGATCGGCAATAGTGATACATCCACAGCAAGACAGAGCGAACAGTTCTAATGGGGAGGAAACTTCATGAAACCCTCAACCCAGAGGAATAAACTTATAAATTCAACCACCTAAGGACATGGTAAACCAAAATCCTGCAGAATTTTTGGGATCGGTATACAGACACCATAGACGATTGGAGCGGCTTAAGATGGAATTAGAGCAACAACGAGAATTTGAACGAGCTCTAAAAAGGGAAGTACGACAATGGAGGGATCTGAAAGAAAAACTCAAAAAATTGGAAACTGATCTTTGAGGTCGGAGAACCCATGCAGATCGGGAAGAAACTCATTTTAGAGGTGAAGATCCTTTCAAAGAAGAGATCATGTAGGCTAGGGTTCCCAAAAATTTTAAAAGTCCCGACATGAACCTCTATGATAGAACGACTGACCCGATACACCATCTAAGTAACTTTAAAAGCCGAATGTACTTGGCCGACGCGTCGGATGCAATTCATTGCAAAGCTTTTCCGATGAGGTTAACCAAGACGGCAATGAAGTGGTTTGATAGTCTACCACCCAAGTCTATAACTTGCTTTGACGATCTTGCAATAAGTTTTCTTACCCGATTCTCCATCCAAAATAGGAGTGGCAACACTACCCAAACCCGCGGGTACCCACCCTGCCCCTACCCGTTCGGGGCGGGTAATTACCCGCACCCGCACCGGGGCGGGTTTTAGCGGGGCGGGTTCTTGGGCGGGACGGGGTCGGGTTTAGGTTAAACCCGCCCCTACCCGCCCCTGTATATATAATAGATATATAAATATATTTTTAATATATAATATATGTAATATATATAAAATAATTAGTAAAATGATTAATAATATTGTATCATATTTAAATTTTTACTTTAATTTATGTTATGAATGTAAATAATGGTTATATAATTTTTAAAATTTTATTTTATTTTTTGGATTTAATAATTATTGGGGTGGGTAGAGGCGGGACGGGTTAGGGTTTAACATTTTACTACTCACGGGTAGAAGTGGGGCGGGATCGGGTAGAGCAAAAATCCGCCCCTACCCGTCCGTTGCCACTCCTAATCCAAAAAAAATAAGGTCAAACACGCTCCAAGCCTCTTAGGGGTCAAGTGTAAGAGTAAAAAATTTTAACAAGTTAATTATGTAATTAAAATCGGGTGAAGAGTGCATAAACTGCCCGATTTGAGTTAAAATTTTAAATTTCACAATTTAAAAATTTACAGATAAAATTTAAACTCAAAAATAATTAGAGTGCAAAAATATAATGAATCATGAAAAAATGTGTACCAACGTCGTAATTAACTGTACATATATAAGTCTGTCTAGTAGTGCATATGAAAAAAATAGAAATATAAAAATATTAGAAAATATTTAGAATACGAACTAGAATACATATCTTTAAAATTTTGGCCCAATAGGTGAAATGACAAAAATTTCCTTTGCTTAAAGAGTCACAAAAGTGACTCCATCCCTAAAATTTCACCACATTTGGCCAAAGAGAGATAGAGAGCTCGAGAGAAGAGAGGAAGAGAAAACCTAACAACAAACACTATTCACCTTCTCCATTCAAATCCACTTTTCTCACAAATCGGAGCACCGATTGGCAATCCATTTGTGGCTACGCATTCCTCTCAACTCTTTCTACGTTTCTATGTAACTTTTGTGTGAGTAATCGTGAGAACTTAACTCTGATTCTCTATTTTTCTCTATTTTTGCATTTTTGGATAGTGAGGTATTGAGTTTGTGACTTTGATGCATTAGGGGAAGCTCAAGCTCACATTTTAAACGGGATTTCAACCCATGCTCATATGGAATAATGTAAAGGAACTCTCTCTTTATTTTTTCCTAATTTGTGTGAAAACCTAGTATGAATCATGTGAAATTTGGATATTATTAGAATAGAGTTGTTTGAGTATTTGACTTGGTTGGTGTTGATTAAAACTTGCATTAATTGAGGCTTGGATTGGCCAGAGATAAAGGTTCAATAGGTTAAAACTGCTGTCAATTAAGGTACAGGTTTTGGTTTCGGATAAACACTATATAATGCTATATGAAAACCTAGGCTAATTGACATTAAGATATTGTTGGATTGAGGTTGTTGATGTTAATAGTTTAGCATGAATGTGTGAAATTAGATGATTATTTGAGTGTTGAATGAAAATGGCCGAAGGCCTTGATTTAATGAGTTTCTAATGCTTGATATATATATATATATATATATATATATATATATATATATATATATATATATATATATATATATATATATATATATATATATATATATATATATATATATTGATGTGGCAAATGTGAAGATTGGGATAGTATAATTGTTGAGTGGTATGTTTGTCAATTATTAAGAATGAGACTTGTGGTGGTCGCTGGTTTAATTTGTTGAAAATTTTTAAGTTGTTGGAAATAAACTTTGGTAATGGATGTGTGGACATGTATGTGCATGATTAATTGTTGATTTTGGGAAAATTGTATAAGTTTGGTTAATGAAAGGTGGTGGGAAAAATTGTGATCATCAATGGCGCCATCAACATGGTACGCTCAATTGCAATCTCAACTCTTTATCACAACTTCGCACTACTAACCAGCAAGTGTACTGGGTCGTCCAAGTAATAAACCTTACGCGAGTAAGGGTCGATCCCACAGAGATTGTTGGTATGAAGCAAGTTATGGTCACCTTGTAAATCTTAGTTAGGCAAACTCAAATGGTTATGAATGATGAATAAAACATAAAGATAAAGATAGAGATACTTATGTAATTCATTGGTGGGAATTTCAGATAAGCGTATGAAGATGCTTTGTCCCTTCCGTCTCTCTGCTTTCCTACTGTCTTCATCCAATCCTTCTTACTCCTTTCCATGGCAAGCTGTATGTAGGGTTTCACCGTTGTCAGTGGCTACCTCCCATCCTCTCAGTGAAAATGTTCAACGCACCCTGTCACGGCACGGCTATTCAGCTGTCGGTTCTCGATCATGTCGGAATAGAATCCATTGATTCTTTTACGTCTGTCACTAACGCCCCACAATCGCGAGTTTGAAGCTCGTCACAGTCATTCAATCATTGAATCCTACTCAGAATACCACAGACAAGGTTTAGACCTTCCGGATTCTCTTGAATGCCGCCATCAATTCTAGCTTATACCACGAAGATTCTGGTTAAAGAATCCAAGAGATATCCACCCAATCTAAGGTAGAACGAAGGTGATTGACAGTCACACGTTCATGAGTGAGAATGATGATGAGTGTCATGGATCATCACATTCATCAAGTTGAAGAACAAGTGATATCTTGGAACAAGAACAAGCTGAATTGAATAGAGAACAATAGTAATTGCATTAATACTCGAGGTACAGCAGAGCTCCACACCTTAATCTATGGTGTGTAGAAACTCCACCGTTGAAAATATATAAGAACAAGGTCTAGGCATGGCCGTGAGGCCAGCCTCCCCATGATCTAAGATAGCATAAGAATGAAGATAGCTACCAAGATTATAATACAATAGTAAAAGGTCCTACTTATATAGAGAACTAGTAGCCTAGGTTTTACAGAGATGAGTAAATGACATAAAAATCCACTTTCGGGCCCACTTGGTGTGTGCTTGGGCTGAGCATTGAAGCATTTTCGTGTAGAGACTCTTCTTGGAGTTAAACGCCAGCTTTTGTGCCAGTTTGGGCGTTTAACTCCCATTCTTGTGCCAGTTCCGGCGTTTAACGCCGGGCATTCTTGAGCTGATTTGGAACGCCAGTTTGGGCCATCAAATCTTGAGCAAAGTATGAACTATTATACATTTCTGGAAAGCCCAGGATGTCTACTTTCCAACGCCGTTGAGAGCGCGCCAATTGGGCTTCTGTAGCTCCAGAAAATCCACTTCGAATGCAGGGAGGTCAGAATCCAACAGCATCTGCAGTCCTTTTTAGTCTTTGAATCAGATTTTTGCTCAGGTCCCTCAATTTCAGCCAGAAAATACTTGAAATCACAGAAAAACACACAAACTCATAGTAAAGTCCAGAAAAGTGAATTTTTAACTAAAAACTAATAAAAATATACTAAAAACTAACTAAAGCATACTAAAAACATACTAAAAACAATGCCAAAAAGCGTATAAATTATCCGCTCATCACAACACCAAACTTAAATTGTTGCTTGTCCTCAAGCAACTAAAAATCAAATAAGATAAAAAGAGGAGAATATACAATGAATTCCAAAAATATCTATGAAGATCAGTATTAATTAGATGAGTGGGGCTTTTAGCTTTTTGCCTCTGAACAGTTTTGACATCTCACTCTATCCTTTGAAATTCAGAATGATTAGCTTCTTTAGGAACTCAGAATCCAGATAGTGTCATTGATTCTCCTAGTTAAGTATGATGATTCTTGAACACAGCTATTTTATGAGTCTTGGCCGTGGCCCAAAGCACTCTGTCTTCCAGTATTACCACCGGATACATACATGCCACAGACACATAATTGGGTGAACCTTTTCAGATTGTGACTCAGCTTTGCTAGAGTCCCCAATTAGAGGTGTCCAGGGTTCTTAAGCACACTCTTTTTTCCTTGGATCACAACTTTATTTCTCTTTTTCTCTCTTTTTTTTCTTTTTTTTTTCGTTTTCTTTTCTCCCCTTTTTTTTCATTTTTCTCCTTCTCTTTTTTTTTTGTATTCACTCCTTTTTCTTGCTTCAAGAATCATTTTTATGATTTTTCAGATCCTCAGTAACATGTCTCCTTTTTCATCATTCTTTCAAGAGCCAACATTCATGAACAACAAATTCAAAAGACATATGCACTGTTTAAGCATACATTCAGAAAACAAAAATATTGCCACCACATCAAAATAATTAATCTGTTATAAAATTCAAAATTCATGAAATTCTTCTCTTTTTCAATTAAGAACATTTTTCATTCAAGAAAGGTGATGGATTCATAGGACATTCATAACTTTAAGGCATAGACACTAAGACACTAATGATCACAAGATACAAACATAGATAAACATAGGCATAATTTTTGAAAAACAGGAAAATAAAGAACAAGGAAATTAAAGAACGGGTCCACCTTACTGATGGCGGCTTGTTCTTCCTCTTGAAGATCTTATGGAGTGCTTGAGCTCCTCAATGTCTCTTCCTTGCCTTTGTTGCTCCTCCCTCATGATTCTTTGATCTTCTCTAATTTCATGGAGGAGAATGGAGTGTTCTTGGTGCTCCACCCTTAGTTGTCCCATGTTGGAACTCAATTCTCCTAGGGAGGTGTTCAGTTGCTCCCAATAGTTTTGTGGAGGAAAGTGCATCCCTTGAGGCATCTCAGGGATTTGATGATGAGAGGGATCTCTTGTTTGCTCCATCCTCTTCTTAGTGATGGGCTTGTCCTCATCAATGGGGATGTCTCCCTCTATGTCAACTCCAACTGAATAACAGAGGTGACAAATGAGATGAGGAAAGGCTAACCTTGCCAAGGTAGAGGACTTGTCCGCCACCTTATAAAGTTCTTGGGATATAACCTCATGAACTTCTATTTCTTCTCCAATCATGATGCTATGAATCATGATAGCCCGGTCTATAGTAACTTCGGACCGGTTGCTAGTGGGAATGATTGAGCGTTGGATAAACTCCAACCATCCCCTAGCCACAGGCTTGAGGTCATGCCTTCTCAGTTGAACCGGCTTCCCTCTTGAATCTCTCTTCCATTGGGCGCCCTCTTCACAAATTACTGTGAGGGCTTGGTCCAACCTTTGATCAAAGTTGACCCTTCTAGTGTAAGGATGTTCATCTCCTTGCATCATGGGCAAGTTGAATGCCAACCTTACATTTTCAGGACTAAAATCCAAGTATTTCCCCCCGAACCATAGTAAGCCAATTCTTTGGATCCGGGTTCACACTTTGATCAGGGTTCTTGGTGATCCATGCATTGGCATAGAACTCTTGAACCATTAAGATTCCGACTTGTTGAATGGGGTTGGTAAGAACTTCCCAACCTCTTCTTCGGATCTCATGTCGGATCTCCGGATATTCACTCTTTTTGAGTTTAAAAGGGACCTCGGGGATCACCTTCTTCAAGGCCACAACTTCATAGAAGTGGTCTTGATGCACCCTTGAGATGAATCTCTCCATCTCCTATGACTCGGAGGTGGAAGCTTTTGCCTTCCCTTTCCTCTTTCTAGAGGTTTCTCTGGCCTTGGATGCCATAAATGGTTATGGAAAAACAAAAAGCAATGCTTTTACCACACCAAACTTAAAAGTTTTCTCATCCTCGAGCAAAAGAAGAAAGAAGAGAGTAGAAGAAGAAGAAATGAAGGAGAAGGAAATGGCTTTGTGGTTCAGCCAAAGGGGGAGAAGTAGTGTTTAGGTTGTGTGAAAATGAAGGAGAGAAGAGGGGTTTATATAGGGGTGAAGAGAGGGGTAGGGTTCGACTATGGGAGGGTGGGTTTGGGTGGGAAGGTGGTTTGAATTTGAATGGGGACGTAGGTGGGGTTTTATGAAGGATGGATGTGAGTGGTGAAGAGAAAGATTGGATTTGATAGGTGAAGGATTTTTGGGGAAGAGGTGTTGAGGTGATTGGTGAATGGGTGAAGAAGAGAGAGAGTGGTGGGGTAGGTGGGGATCCTGTGGGGTCCACAGATCCTGAGGTGTCAAGGAAAAGTCATCCCTGCACCAAGTGGCGAGCAAAATTGCTCTTCATGCCAATTCTGGCGTTAAACGCCGGGCTGGTGCCCATTTCTGGCGTTTAACACCAACTTCTTGCCCTTTCCTGGCGTTTAACGCCAGTCTGGTGCCCCTTTCTGGCGTTAAACGCCCATCTGCTAGCCTTACTGGCGTTTAAACGCCAGCAAGATCTTCCTCCAGGGTGTGCTATTTTTCTTTCTGTTTTTCATTCTGTTTTTGCTTTTTCAACTGATTTTGTGACTTCTCATGACCATCAACCTACAGAAAACATAAAATAACAAAGGAAAATAGATAAAATATAACATTGGGTTGCCTCCCAACAAGCGCTTCTTTAATGTCAGTAGCTTGACAGTGGGCTCGCATGGAGCCTCAGAGATGCTCAGAGCAATGTTGGAACCTCCCAACACCAAACTTAGAGTTTGAATGTGGGGGTTCAACACCAAACTTAGAAGTTGGTTGTGGCCTCCCAACACCAAACTTAGAGTTTGACTGTGGGGGCTCTGTTTGACTCTGTTTTGAGAGAAGCTCTTCATGCTTCCTCTCCATCGTGACAGAGGGATATCCTTGAGCCTTAAACACAAGGGATTCTTCATTCACTTGAATGATCAATTCTCCTCTATCAACATCAATCACAGCCTTTGCTGTGGCTAGGAAGGGTCTGCCAAGGATGATGGATTCATCCATGCACTTCCCAGTCTCTAGGACTATGAAATCAGCAGGGATGTAATGGTCTTCAACTTTTACCAGAACATCCTCTACAAGTCCATAAGCTTGTTTTCTTGAATTGTCTGCCATCTCTAGTGAGATTTTTGCAGCTTGCACCTTAAAGATCCCTAGCCTCTCCATTACAGAGAGAGGCATGAGGTTTACACGTGACCCTAGGTCACACAAGGCCTTCTTGAAGGTCATGGTGCCTATGGCATAAGGTATTGAGAACTTCCCAGGATCTTGTCTCTTTTGAGGTAGTTTCTGCCTAGACAAGTCATCCAGTTCTTTGGTGAGCAAAGGGGGTTCATCCTCCCAAGTCTCATTGCCAAATAACTTGTCATTTAGCTTCATGATTGCTCCAAGGTATTTAGCAACTTGCTCTTCAGTGACATATTCATCCTCTTCAGAGGAAGAATACTCATCAGAGCTCATGAATGGCAGAAGTAAATCCAATGGGATCTCTATGGTCTCAGTGTGAGCCTCAGATTCCCATGGTTCCTCATTGGGGAATTCATTGGAGGCCAGTGGACGTCCATTGAGGTCTTCCTCAGTGGCGTTCACTGCCTCTCCCTCCTCTCCAAATTCAGCCATGTTGATGGCCTTGCACTCTCCTTTTGGATTTTCTTCTGTGTTGCTTGGAAGAGTACTAGGAGGGAGTTCAGTAATTTTCTTGCTCAGCTGACCCACTTGTGCCTCCAAGTTTCTAATTGAGGACCTTGTTTCAGTCATGAAGCTTTGAGTGGTTTTGATTAGATCAAAGATCATGGTTGCTAAGTCAGAGTTGTTCTGCTTAGAACTCTCTGTCTGTTGCTGAGAAGATGATGGAAAAGGCTTGCCATTGCTAAACCTGTTTCTTCCACCATTATTATTGTTGAAACCTTGTTGAGGTCTCTGTTGATCCTTCCATGAGAGATTTGGATGATTTCTCCATGAAGGATTATAGGTGTTTCCATAGGGTTCTCCCATGTAATTCACCTCTTCCATTGAAGGGTTCTCAGGATCATAAGCTTCTTCTTCAGATGAAGCTTCCTTAGTACTGCCTGGTGCATTTTGCATTCCAGACAGACTTTGAGAAATCAAATTGACTTGCTGAGTTAATATCTTGTTCTGAGCCAATATGGCATTCAGAGTATCAATCTCAAGAACTCCTTTCTTCTGATTAGTCCCATTGTTCACAGGATTCCTTTCAGAAGTGTACATGAATTGGTTATTTGCAACCATTTCAATCAGTTCTTGAGCTTCTGTAGGTGTCTTCTTCAGATGAAGAGATCCTCCAGCAGAGCTATCCAAAGACATCTTGGACAGTTCAGACAGACCATCATAGAAAATACCTATGATGCTCTATTCAGAAAGCATATCAGAGGGACACTTTCTGACCAATTGTTTGTATCTTTCCCAAGCTTCATAGAGGGATTCTCCTTCCTTCTGTCTGAAGGTTTGGACTTCCACTCTAAGCTTACTCAATTTTTGAGGTGGAAAGAACTTTGCCAAGAAGGCATTGAATAGCTTTTCCCAACAGTTCAGGCTTTCTTTAGGTTGTGAGTCCAACCATGTCCTAGCTCTGTCTCTTACAGCAAAAGGGAATAGCATAAGTCTGTAGACCTCAGGGTCAACCCCATTAGTCTTGACAGTGTCACAGATTTGCAAGAACTCGGCTAAAAACTGATGAGGATCTTCCAATGGAAGTCCATGGAACTTGCAATTCTGTTGCATTAGAGAAACTAATTGAGGCTTAAGCTCAAAGTTGTTTGCTCCAATGGCAGGGATAGAGATGCTTCTCCCATAGAAGTCGGGAGTAGGTGCAGTAAAGTCACCCAGCACCTTCCTTGCATTGTTGGCATTGTTGTTGTTTTCGGCTGCCATGTCTTCTTCTTTGAAGATTTCTGTTAGGTCCTCTACAGAGAATTGTGCCTTAGCTTCTCTTAGTTTTCGCTTCAAGGTCCTTTCAGGTTCAGGGTCAGCCTCAACAAGAATGCTTTTGTCTTTGCTCCTGCTCATATGAAAGAGAAGAGAACAAGAAAATATGGAATCCTCTATGTCACAGTATAGAGATTCCTTGAGGTGTCAGAGGAAAAGAAAAATAGAAGGCAGAAGTAGAAGAATTTGAACTTATCAACAGAGATGGAGTTCGAATTGTTCATTGAGGAATAGTGTTAGTCCATAAATAGAAGGATATGAGAAGAGGGGAAGAAATTTTCGAAAATTAAGTAAAAGATTTTAAAAACATTTTGAAAAATACTAATTGATTTTCGAAAACTAAGAGTGGAAAAGAAATCAAGTGTTTTTTTTTTGAAAAAGATTTTTGAAATTAGAAATAAAAAAGATTTGATTGAAAACTATTTTGAAAAAGATGTGTTTAAGAAGATATGATTGGTTTTAAAAAGATGTAATTGAGAAGATATGTTTTGAAAAACATTTTAAAAAGATTTGATTTTAAAAATTAATAACTTGGCTAACAAGAAAAGATATGATTCAAACATTAAACCTTTCTCAACAGAAAAGGCAACATACTTGAAATGTTGAATCAAATCATTAGTTGATAGCAAGTATTTTTGAAAATGGAAAGAAATTGATTTTGAAAAAGATTTGATTGAAAAGATTTGATTTGAAAAAGATTTGATTTTGAAAAGATTTTGAAAACTAAAAAAAAAATTGATTTGAAAACAAAATCTTCCTTCTTGTGCCATCCTGGCGTTAAACGCCCAGAATGGTGCACATTCTGGCGTTTAACGCCCAAACCACTACCCTTTTGGGCATTAAACGCCCAGCCAGGCACCCTGGCTGGCGTTTAAACGCCTGTTTGCCTTCCTTACTGGGCGTTTTGAACGCCCAGCTTTTTCTGTGTAATTCCTCTGCTGTATGTTCTGAATCTTCAATTCTCTGTATTATTGACTTGAAAAGACACAAATAAAAATATTTTTGGATTTTTAATAATGAGGAATAATTAAAATGCAACTAAAATCAAATAAACAATGCATGCAAGACACCAAACTTAGCAGTTTGTATACTACTGACACTAACAAAATGAGAATACACATGAGAAACACAAAACACTCAAGTCAATAGAATTCAAAGATCAGAGCAATGAAATCATCAAGAACAACTTGAAGATTAATGAAGACACATGCATGAATGCAAGAAGAACAGAAACATGCAATTGATACCAAACTTAACATGAGACTCTAGACTCAACAAGAAATATTTTTGGATTTTATGATTTTGTAATTTTTTTGGATTTTTCGAAAATTAAGTAAAGAGGAAAAATAAAAATATCAAAATTCTTAATGAGAATTCCAGGAATCATGCAATGTTAGTCTAAAGCTTCAGTCTAAAGAAATTAGACATGGCTGAACAAGCTTCAGCAGGACATTGCATTCAAGAGCTAAATTGATGAAAATCAATCAGCTTTGGTGATGATAGGAACATCACCTTGAAACACTAGAATTCATTCTTAAGAACTCTGAAGAAAAATACCTAATCTAAGCAACAAGATGAATCGTCAGTTGTCCATACTCGAACAATCCCTGGCAACGGCGCCAAAAACTTGGTGGGCGAAATTGTGATCATCAATGGCGCCATCAACATGGTACGCTCAATTGCAATCTCAACTCTTTATCACAACTTCGCACTACTAACCAGCAAGTGTACTGGGTCGTCCAAGTAATAAACCTTACGCGAGTAAGGGTCGATCCCACAGAGATTGTTGGTATGAAGCAAGCTATGGTCACCTTGTAAATCTTAGTTAGGCAAACTCAAATGGTTATGAATGATGAATAAAACATAAAGATAAAGATAGAGATACTTATGTAATTCATTGGTGGGAATTTCAGATAAGCGTATGAAGATGCTTTGTCCCTTCCGTCTCTCTGCTTTCCTACTGTCTTCATCCAATCCTTCTTACTCCTTTCCATGGCAAGCTGTATGTAGGGTTTCACTGTTGTCAGTGGCTACCTCCCATCCTCTCAGTGAAAATGTTCAACGCACCCTGTCACGGCACGGCTATTCAGCTGTCGGTTCTCGATCATGTCGGAATAGAATCCAGTGATTCTTTTGCGTCTGTCACTAATGCCCCACAATCGCGAGTTTGGAGCTCGTCACAGTCATTCAATCATTGAATCCTACTCAGAATACCACAGATAAGGTTTAGACCTTCCGGATTCTCTTGAATGCCGCCATCAATTCTAGCTTATACCACGAAGATTCCGGTTAAAGAATCCAAGAGATATCCACCCAATCTAAGGTAGAACGGAGGTGATTGACAGTCACACGTTCATGAGTGAGAATGATGATGAGTGTCACGGATCATCACATTCATCAAGTTGAAGAACAAGTGATATCTTGGAACAAGAACAAGCTGAATTGAATAGAAGAACAATAGTAATTGCATTAATACTCGAGGTACAGCAGAGCTCCACACCTTAATCTATGGTGTGTAGAAACTCCAGCATTGAAAATACATAAGAACAAGGTCTAGGCATGGCCGTGAGGCCAGCCTCCCCATGATCTAAGATAGCATAAGAATGAAGATAGCTACCAAGATTATAATACAATAGTAAAAGGTCCTACTTATATAGAGAACTAGTAGCCTAGGTTTTACAGAGATGAGTAAATGACATAAAAATCCACTTTCGGGCCCACTTGGTGTGTGCTTGGGCTGAGCATTGAAGCATTTTCGTGTAGAGACTCTTCTTGGAGTTAAACGCCAGCTTTTGTGCCAGTTTGGGCGTTTAACTCCCATTCTTGTGCCAGTTCCGGCGTTTAACGCCGGGCATTCTTGAGCTGATTTGGAACGCCAGTTTGGGCCATCAAATCTTGGGCAAAGTATGGACTATTATACATTGCTAGAAAGCCCAGGATGTCTACTTTCCAACTCCGTTGAGGGCGCGCCAATTGGGCTTCTGTAGCTCTAGAAAATCCACTTCGAGTGCAGGGAGGTCAGAATCCAACAGCATCTGCAGTCCTTTTTAGTCTCTGAATCAGATTTTTGCTCAGGTCCCTCAATTTCAGCCAGAAAATACCTGAAATCACAAAAAAACACACAAACTCATAGTAAAGTCCAGAAAAGTGAATTTTAACTAAAAACTAATAAAAATATACTAAAAACTAACTAAAGCATACTAAAAACATACTAAAAACAATGCCAAAAAGCGTATAAATTATCCGCTCATCAAAAGGTTAAATGATAATTTAGATGAAAATTTAATGTTGGATGAGTTGTTGAAGGGTGAAAGATGGATTGATTAGGATTGGACTTGGGTGAGGCTATTGGCTAATGTTTTCAAATAGAAAAGGGTTTTGAGTTGTGTGAATTTTTAATGTTGCAGAAATTGTGTAAATTATTAATTTTGGAGGGCCATAACTTGGCACTTGGAACTTGAAAATGAATAAAATTTATCTTGAATTAGAACTGGAAATGTCTAATTTAAGACCGTCAAAAAACAGAAAAAAAATGATATTTATAGAAAAAGTTATGGATGTTTGAAAATTGGTGGTTAAAATTGAATTATGCATATTCCGCAGAGTTAGTGGTTGAACCAGGTTCCTTGCGTACACACCTATGCTGCGTACGCATCATTGCACTTTTGTGCGTATGCACGATGCTTGTGTTTGCACCATTCACGCACCCTCAAGGGATCTAGACAAGTTTCATGCGTACGTACGATTATGCTTATTTTTCAAAAATGCTGCTTTTGAACTGTTAAATCTTCTCGGCGGATTTAATTTGTAACCCCCTGTAACCTTCGTATGAAATCTGAAAACCATATTATAGGCTTTGAATATGTTGGGGGTGGATATAATGATTGAATTGAGTAATTCTCTGATAAAAATTTATAAAATAAAATATTTTAAATGTTGTGGTGAAGGTGGTTCGTCCCACCCACGATGAGGATGGTGGCTTTGTCCCGCTTATGGGTTAATGATGATTATTTTCCTGTCAAGGATGGTGGTAATGTCCCGCTTGCTCAGTGCATTGTTGTTATGTGGGGATGGTGGTGTTGTTCTATCTACGGTGAGGACGATGGTTTTATCCCGCTCACGGTTCGAAGATAATTATTCTTGTGATAAATATGATTATATAGAATTGTGATTCTTTATTATATTCTTGGTTATGACTATAGTTATGTTTGATTGTGATTATAATCAATGATGAAGATATGTTATTGGTGATCATGAGGAGAATTATGTTTATTATGAGAGTGATAATGAGAGATTAGGTTTGATTCGAGGCTTACGACCAAAATAAGATTTGATATGATAATCATGATGATGGTTGATTATGTCATTGATGAAATTGATTATGATGGATGATTGATTTGCAAGGACGTGAATTTTGTCTCGCTTGCATTGCAAGGACATGGCTTTTGTCTCGTTTGCATGGTTGATGAGGCACTGGCACTGGGCAAGGATGGTGGGTTTGTCCTGCTTGTTCAGAGTTGTGGTGTGAATGTGGGAAAGATGACATGGTATTCTCCCTTCCAAGATGTGACAGGACACTTTTCCTCTCGAGACCAGCTTATGATAAGTCTAAGTGATACCCCCAGTGAGAAGGTGATAGGGCACTCTTCCTCTCATAATATGACAAGGCATTCTCCCTCCCAAGACTGGCTTGTGATAAGTCCAGCTGATACCCCCAATGAGAAAGTGATAGGGCACTCTCCCTCCCAAGATGTGACAGGACACTCTCCCTCCCGAGACCAACTTATGATAAGTCCGGGATATTCCTCCTGGGGATGCGCAACAGAGAGATGATATACAGGTTTGCTACTGGATGTGTCGGGTCTGGCAGTATAACTGACATGTGAGATCACAGCCAGTAGGATAGACATTAATCATGTGCATTTATTTGCTCTTGTTTGGGTGTGCATAATTACTTGGTTTGCCTAATTGATAATCTATTTAACTGTTAATTGTTCTACTTGTCATAATTTCTCTCTAATTATGATTGCTTTATATCGATTACTGTTTGTATTTGACTCCATCGAATAGACTTGAGACTGAGAATGATGATGATAACTGTTGGGAATAGATGAGACTAGTGGTTGTTAAAGTACTTTTGCCTTAGTAAATTAACCCTGTACGAATTAGTTAAGACCCTAGACTTGGATTTCTGAGAAGTTGGAGATTAAAATTGCCTATAGAGTTGGTGTTTCTTTATGTAGTCTTTATTTGGAATCTTCGGGTTCTCACCCGTTGTTGTTATCTTATTCTTTTTAGATACGGAACACAACACACCTCGACGATGAAGTGAAGAGAATTTCTTTTGGGAGTTTTATTTTGATGTCTAGAGATTTTTTCTCCCTTTTGAAAGTATATTGTATATGACTTTAATTTTCTCTTAGAGATTTTTTATTGGAGAGATAGGTGTATCTTTTTTACTTTCTCTAGTGATGATTTGTTTCAGTTTAGTGGGCATCCTCTGCTTTCAAGCTTCAGGCAGAAAGCAGCCTTCTATTCCCGCCTATTGAGGCCGTTGACTCTATAAAGAAAGAACAACAATGAATCCTGCTTCCTTGTGTAGTTCCAGCTGATCCAGTCGATTTAGAAATCCTTTATAGGGCGATATCCACCAAGCCAGTAGCATACCTTTCAGAACCAAAGTGACCCCTACTAGATGTGGCAAAATCCACCAACGTCAGGGATGGTAGCTAAAGATCGGAATAGAAATCCAGTTTGACCCATTACCTTGAGTGAGGCCGAACGTGTACACCTTTTGTTATGAAGATCCGATCTTATCCACTGGTGGGTCTTGTTCTAAGTCCACTATCCTATCCTAATAGGTCCCATCTTGTGTCGGGTTAAGGCTCCACCTCATGCCAATTCCTGTACATAGAATCCATTCCATTCTGTAAGCCGGTCTTTTCTTTGTGGGTCGAGATAAGTGACTATTATGTATATACGTTATTATGTATCTTCATTTTGAAACTCATGACATTTTTACGCTTTTGGATGCGATGTTTAATTGCATTGACGCGTTCATGTATGAATAGTGGCTGACTGTAACACCCTAATATTCAAATCCTTATGCTCGAGTCATAAATCAATGATATTACGGTGGTACGACTCTCAGGTGGATCTTTAATATATAAATATAAGTATAATTGAAAGGAGTATTAATCGAGAAGGCTGAAAAGAGTAAAAATAAAATCGCGAAGGCGTATCACTCACGTTTCGATAACTAAAAGATAAAGTGTGAAGTCGAAAGTGATATACGGATAAAGGCATAAAGAGATAGATAACAGATAGATATATATAACATAAGTAAATACCCACTAGTCGCGACCCGCGAAGTTTAGGCCGGCTAGGGTACAGTATGAAAGTAGTTGACAACAGAAACTCCTAATCTCTCCCAAATAGGACATGAAAGCCTCTATAGGCAAGTTCAAAAGAGTTCAATACATAATATAATCTTTTCAAAATAAAGGTGGAGAGATTCTAAGCAAAACATAAAGTAGAGAAAATAAAGATCTTTGCCGTCTCTCAGACAAACCATAGCTCACTTTTGAGCACCTAGACCTGTGATAGCGCGAAATTGTGATCAATACTTTTCACAAATCAAATAATCCCCGGTAATGAATCCAAAAACTTGGTGTTCAATACCATGGCATAAACACAACTTCGCACAACTAACCAGCAAGTGTACTGGGTCGTCCAAGTAATAAACCTTACGCGAGTAAGGGTCGATCCCACAGAGATTGTTGGTATGAAGCAAGCTATGGTCACCTTGTAAATCTTAGTCAGGCAAACTCAAATGGATATGGGTGATATACGAATAAAACATAAAGATAAAGATAGAGATACTTATGTAATTCATTGGTGGGAATTTCAGATAAGCGTATGAAGATGCTTGTCCCTTCCGTCTCTCTGCTTTTCTACTGTCTTCATCCAATCCTTCTTACTCCTTTCCATGGCAAGCTTATGCAACGGTTTCACCGTTGTCAATGGCTACCTCCCATCCTCTCACTGGAAATGTTCAACGCACCCTGTCACGGCACGGCTATCCATCTGTCAGTTCTCAATCAGGCTGGAATAGAATCCAGTGATTCTTTTGCGTCTGTCACTAACGCCCCGCCTTCAGGAGTTTGAAGCACGTCACAGTCATTCAGTCATTGAATCCTACTCAGAATACCACAGACAAGGTTAGACCTTCCGGATTCTCTTGAATGCCGCCATCAGTTCTAGCCTATACCACGAAGACTCTAATCTCACGGAATGGCTGGCTCGTTTGTCAGGCGAGCACTCGGTTGTCAGGCGATCAACCATGCGTCGTGTATCAGGAATCCAAGAGATATCCACCCAATCTAAGGTAGAACGGAGGTGGTTGTCAGTCACACGTTCATAGGTGAGAATGATGATGAGTGTCACGGATCATCACATTCATCAAGTTGAAGAACAAGTGGTATCTTAGAACAAGAACAAGCGGAATTGAATAGAAGAACAATAGTAATTGCATTAATACTCGAGGTACAGCAGAGCTCCACACCTTAATCTATGGTGTGTAGAAACTCCACCGTTGAAAATACATAAGAACAAGGTCTAGGCATGGCCGTGAGGCCAGCCTCCCAATGATCTAAGATAGCATCAGAACAAAGATAACTACCAAGATATCCCAATACAATAGTAAAAGGTCCTACTTATAGAGAACTAGTAGCCTAGGGTGTACAGAGATGAGTAAATGACATAAAAATCCACTTCCGGGCCCACTTGCTGTGTGCTTGGGCTGAGCATTGAAGCATTTTCGTGTAGAGATTCTTCTTGGAGTTAAACGCCAGCTTTTATGCCAGTTTGGGCGTTTAACTCCCATTTTGGTGCCAGTTCCGGCGTTTAACGCTGGAAATCTTGAGGGTGACTTTGAACGCCGGTTTGGGCCATCAAATCTTGGGCAAAGTATGGACTATCATATATTGCTGGAAAGCTCAGGATGTCCACTTTCCAACGCCGTTGAGAGCGCGCCAATTGGGCTTCTGTAGCTCCAGAAAATCCACTTCGAGTGCAGGGAGGTCAGAATCCAACAGCATCTGCAGTCCTTTTCAGTCTCTGAATCAGATTTTTGCTCAGGTCCCTCAATTTCAGCCAGAAAATACCTGAAATCACAGAAAAACACACAAACTCATAGTAAAGTCCAGAAAAGTGAATTTTAACTAAAAACTAATAAAAATATACTAAAAACTAACTAGATCATACTAAAAACATACTAAAAACAATGCCAAAAAGCGTACAAATTATCCGCTCATCACAACACCAAACTTAAATTGTTGCTTGTCCTCAAGCAACTAAAAATCAAATAAGATAAAAAGAAAAGAATATGCAATGAATTCCAAAAACATCTATGAAGATCAGTATTAATTAGATGAGCGGGGCTTTTAGCTTTTTGCCTCTGAATAGTTTTGGCATCTCACTCTATCCTTTGAAATTCAGAATGATTGGCTTCTTTAGGAACTCAGAATCCAGATAGTGTTATTGATTCTCCTAGTTAAGTATGATGATTCTTGAACACAGCTACTTATTGAGTCTTGGCTGTGGCCCAAAGCACTCTGTCTTCCAGTATTACCACCGGATACATACATGCCACAGACACATAATTGGGTGAACCTTTTCAGATTGTGACTCAGCTTTGCTAGAGTCCCCAATTAGAGGTGTCCAGGGTTCTTAAGCACACTCTTTTTGCCTTGGATCACAACTTTATTTCTTTCTTTTTCTTTCTTTTTCTTTTTCTCCCTTTTTTTTCATTTTTCTCCTTTTTTTTTTTGTGTTCACTGCTTTTTTCTTGCTTCAAGAATCATTTTAATGATTTTTCAGATCCTCAGTAACATGTCTCCTTTTTCATCATTCTTTCAAGAGCCAACATTCATGAACCACAAATTCAAAAGACATATGCACTGTTTAAGCATACATTCAGAAAACAAAAATATTGCCACCACATCAAAATAATTAAACTGTTATAAAATTCAAAATTCATGCAATTCTTATCTTTTTCAATTAAGAACATTTTTCATTTAAGAGAGGTGATGGATTCATAGGACATTCATAACCTTTAGGCATAGACACTAGGACACTAATGATCACAAGACATAAACATAGATAAACATAAGCATAATTTTCGAAAAACAGGAAAATAAAGAACAAGGAAATTAAAGAACGGGTCCACCTTAGTGATGGCGGCTTGTTCTTCCTCTTGAAGATCCCATGGAGTGCTTGAGCTCCTCAATGTCTCTTCCTTGTCTTTGTTGCTCCTCTCTCATGATTCTTTGATCTTCTCTAAATTCATGGAGGATGATGGAGTGTTCTTGGTGCTCCACCCTTAGTTGTCCCATGTTGGAACTCAATTCTCCTAGGGAGGTGTTTAGTTGCTCCCAATAGTTTTGTGGAGGAAAGTGCATCCCTTGAGGAATCTCAGAGATCTCATGATGAGTGGGGTCTCTTGTGTGCTCCATCCTCTTCTTAGTGATGGGCTTGTCCTCATCAATGGGGATGTCTCCCTCTATGTCAACTCCAACTGAATAACAGAGGTGACAAATGAGATGAGGAAAGGCTAAACTTGCCAAGGTAGAGGACTTGTCCGCCACCTTATAAAGTTCTTGAGCTATAACCTCATGAACTTCTATTTCTTCTCCAATCATGATGCTATGAATCATGATAGCCCGGTCTATAGTAACTTCGGACCGGTTGCTAGTGGGAATGATTGAGCGTTGGATAAACTCCAACCATCCTCTAGCCACGGGCTTGAGGTCATGCCTTCTCAATTGAACCGGCATCCCTCTTGAATCTCTCTTCCATTGAGCGCCCTCTTCACAGATGTCTATGAGGACTTGGTCCAACCTTTGATCAAAGTTGACCCTTTTTGAGTTTGAAAGGGATCTCGGGGATCACCTTCTTCAAGGCCACAACTTCATAGAAGTGGTCTTGATGCACCCTTGAGATGAATCTCTCCATCTCCCATGACTCGGAGGTGAAAGCTTTTGCCTTCCCTTTCCTCTTTCTAGAGGTTTCTCCGGCCTTGGATGCCATAAATGGTTATGGAAAAACAAAAAGCAATGCTTTTACCACACCAAACTTAAAAGGTTTGCTCGTCCTCGAGCAAAAGAAGAAAGAAGAGAGTAGAAGAAGAAGAAATGGAGGAGAAGGAGATGGCTATGTGTTTCGGCCAAAAGGGGGAGAAGTAGTGTTTAGGTTGTGTGAAAATGAAGGAGTGAAGATGGGTTTATATAGGGGTGGGTTTGGGAGGGAAAGTGGTTTGAATTTGAATGGTGAGGTAGGTGGGGTTTTATGAAGGATGGATGTGAGTGGTGAAGAGAAAGATGGGATTTGATAGGTGAAGGGTTTTTGGGGAAGAGGTGTTGAGGTAATTGGTGAATGGGTGAAGAAGAGAGAGAGTGTGGTGGGGTAGGTGGGGATCCTGTGGGGTCCACAGATCCTGAGGTGTCAAGGAAAAGTCATCCCTGCACCAAATGACATGCAAAAATGCGTTTTGAGCCAATTCTGGTGTTAAACGCCGGGTTGGTGCCCATTTCTGGCGTTTAACGCCAGCTTCTTGCCCTTTTCTGGCGTTTAACGCCAGTCTGGTGCCCCTTTCTGGCGTTAAACTCCCAGAATGGTGCCAGATTGGGCGTTAAACGCCCATCTGCTAGCCTTACTGGCGTTTAAACGCCAGTACGCTCTCCTCCAGGGTGTACTGTTTTTCTTTCTGTTTTTCATTCTGTTTTTGCTTTTTCAATTGATTTTGTGACTTCTCATGATCATCAACCTACAAAAAAAACATAAAATAACAAAAGAGAATAGATAAAATATAACATTGGGTTGCCTCCCAACAAGGGTTTCTTTAATGTCAGTAGCTTGACAGTGGGCTCTCATGGAGCCTTAGAATTGCTCAGAGCAATGTTGGAACCTCCCAACACCAAACTTAGAGTTTGAATGTGGGGGTTCAACACCAAACTTAGAGTTTGGTTGTGGCCTCCCAACACCAAACTTAGAGTTTGACTGTGGGGGCTCTGTTTGACTCTGTTTTGAGAGAAGCTCTTCATGCTTCCTCTCCATGGTGACAGAGGGATATCCTTGAGCCTTAAACACCAAGGATTCTTCATTCACTTGAATGATCAATTCTCCTCTATCAACATCAATCACAGCCTTTGCTGTGGCTAGGAAGGGTCTGCCAAGGATGATGGATTCATCCATGCACTTCCCAGTCTCTAGGACTATGAAATCAGTAGGGATGTAGTGGTCTTCAACTTTTACCAGAACATCCTCTACAAGTCCATAAGCTTGTTTTCTTGAGTTGTCTGCCATCTCTAGTGAGATTTTTGCAGCTTGCACCTTAAAGATCCCTAGCTTCTCCATTACAGAGAGAGGCATGAGGTTTACACTTGACCCTAGGTCACATAAAGCCTTCTTGAAGGTCATGGTCCCTATGGTACAAGGTAATGAAAACTTCCCAGGATCTTGTCTCTTTTGAGGTAATTTCTGCCTAGACAAGTCATCCAATTCTTTGGTGAGCAAAGGGGGTTCATCCTCCCAAGTCTCATTTCCAAATAACTTGTCATTTAGCTTCATGATTGCTCCAAGGTATTTAGCAACTTGCTCTTCAGTGACATACTCATCCTCTTCAGAGGAAGAATACTCATCAGAGCTCATGAATGGCAGAAGTAAGTCCAATGGAATCTCTATGGTCTCATTTTGAGCCTCAGATTCCCATGGTTCCTCATTGGGGAACTCATTGGAGGCCAGTGGATGTCCATTGAGGTCTTCCTCAATGGCGTTCACTGCCTTTTCCTCCTCTCCAAATTCGGCCATGTTGATGGCTTTGCACTCTCCTTTTGGATTTTCTTCTGTATTGCTTGGAAGAGTACTAGGAGGGAGTTCAGTAATTTTCTTGCTCAGCTGACCCACTTGTGCCTCCAAATTTCTAATGGAGGACCTTGTTTCAGTCATGAAACTTTGAGTGGTTTTGATTAGATCAGAGACCATGGTTGCTAAGTCAGAGGTATTCTACTTAGAACTCTCTGTCTGTTGCTGAGAAGATGATGGAAAAGGTTTGCTATTGCTAAACCTGTTTCTTCCACCATTATTATTGTTGAAACCTTGTTGAGGTCTCTGTTGATCCTTCCATGAGAGATTTGGATGATTTCTCCATGAAGGATTATAGGTGTTTCCATAGGGTTCTCCCATGTAATTCACCTCTTCTATTGAAGGGTTCTCAGGATCATAAGCTTCTTCTTCAGATGAAGCTTCCTTAGTACTGCTTGGTGCATTTTGCAATCCAGACAGACTTTGAGAAATCATATTGACTTGTTGAGTCAATATTTTATTCTGAGCCAATATGGCATTCAGAGTGTCAATCTCAAGAACTCCTTTCTTCTGACTAGTCCCATTGTTCACAGGATTCCTTTCAGAAGTGTACATGAATTGGTTATTTGCAACCATTTCAATTAGTTCTTGAGCTTCTGTAGGCGTCTTCTTCAGATGAAGAGATCCTCCAGCAGAACTATCCAAAGACATCTTGGATAGTTCAGAGAGACCATCATAGAAAATTCCTATGATGCTCCATTCAGAAAGCATGTCAGATGGACACTTTCTGATTAATTGTTTGTATCTTTCCCAAGCTTCATAGAGGGATTCTCCTTCCTTCTGTCTGAAGGTTTGGACTTCCACTCTAAGCTTACTCAATTTTTGAGGTGGAAAGAACTTTGCCAAGAAGGCATTGACTAGCTTTTCCCAAGAGTTCAGGCTTTCTTTAGGTTGTGAGTCCAACCATATTCTAGCTCTGTCTCTTACAGCAAAAGGGAATAGCATAAGCCTGTAGACCTCAGGGTCAACCCCATTAGTCTTGACAGTGTCACAGATTTGCAAGAACTCAGCTAAAAACTGATGAGGATCTTCCAATGGAAGTCCATGGAACTTGCAATTCTGTTGCATTAGAGAAACTAATTGAGGCTTAAGCTCAAAGTTGTTTGCTCCAATGGCAGGGATAGAGATGCTTCTCCCATAGAAGTCGGGAGTAGGTGCAGTAAAGTCACCCAGCACCTTCCTTGCATTGTTGGCATTGTTGTTGTTTTCGGCTGCCATGTGTTCTTCTTCTTTGAAGAATTCGGTTAGGTCCTCTATAGAGAGTTGTGCCTTAGCTTCTCTTAGCTTTCGCTTCAAGGTCCTTTCAGGTTCAGGATCAGCCTCAACAAGAATGCTTTTGTCTTTGCTCCTGCTCATATGAAAGAGAAGAAAACAAGGAAATATGGAATCCTCTATGTCACAGTTTAGAGATTCCTTTAGGTGTCAGAGGAAAAGAAAAATGGAAGGCAGAAGTAGAAAATTCGAACTTATCAAAGAAGATGGAGTTCGAATTTTGCATTAAGGAATAGTGTTAGTCCATAAATAGAAGGATGTGAGAAGAAGGGAAGCAATTTTCGAAAATTAAGTAAGAAATTTTGAAAATATTTTGAAAAAAACTAATTGATTTTCGAAAACAAAAGTGGGAAAGAAGTAAAGTGATTTTTGAAAAAGATTTTGAAATTAGAAATTAAAAAGATATGATTGAAAACTATTTTGAAAAAGATGTGGTTAAGAAGATATGATTGTTTTTAAAAAAATTGTGATTGAGAAGATATGATTTGAAAGACATTTTAAAAAGATTTGATTTTGAAAATTAATGACTTGGCTATCAAGAAAAGATATGATTCAAACATTAAACCTTTCTCAACAGAAAAGGCAACATACTTGAAATGTTGAATCAAATCTTTATTTGATAGCAAGTATCTTTGAAAAAGGAAAGAAATTAATTTTGAAAACATATGATTGAAAAGATATGATTTGAAAAAGATTTGATTTTGAAAAACTTTGAAAACTTGAAAAAAAATCGCATTAAAAACAAAATCTTCCCTCTTGTGCCATCCTGGCGTTAAACGCCCAGAATGGTGCACATTCTGGCGTTTAACGCCCAAATCACTACCCTTTTGGGCGTTAAACATCCAGCCAGGCACCCTGGCTGGCGTTTAAACGCCAGTCTGTCTTCCTCACTGGGCGTTTTGAACGCCCAGCTTTTTCTGTGCAATTCCTCTGCTGAATGTTCTGAATCTTCAATTCTCTGTATTATTGACTTGAAAAGACACAAATTAAAAATATTTTTGGATTTTTGATATTGAGGAATAATCAAAATGCACTAAAATCAAATAACAATGCATGCAAGACACCAAACTTAGCAGTTTGTATACTACTGACACTAATGAGAATGCATATGAGACACATAAACACTCAAGTCAAAAGAATTCAAAGATCAGAGTAAGAAATCATCAAGAATTTACTTGAAGATCCTTAAGACACATGAATGAATGCATGCAATTGACACCAAACTTAAAATGAGACACTAGACTCAAACAAGAAATTTTTGGATTTTATGATTTTGTAATTTTTTTGTGATTTTCGAAAATTAAAAGAAAACAAAAATATCAAAGTTCTTAATGAGAATTCCAGGAATCAGTGCAATGCTAGTCTAAGACTCCGGTCCAGGAATTAGACATGGCTTCACAGCCAGCCAAGCTTTCAAAGAAAGCTTCGGTCCAAAACACTAGACATGGCCAAAGGCCAGCCAAGCCTTAGCAGATCACTGCTCCAACAGCAAGATTGATAGAAATCAACAAGCTCTTGTGATGATAAGTTGAAACCTCGGTCCAATGAAATTAGACATGGCTTCACAGCCAGCCAGACTTCAACAAATCATCATGAAACACTAGAATTCGTCTTCAGAACTCTGAAGAAAAATACCTAATCTAAGCAACAAGATGAACCGTCAGTTGTCCATACTCGAACAATCCCCGGCAACGGCGCCAAAAACTTGATAGCGCGAAATTGTGATCAATACTTTTCACAAATCAAATAATCCCCGGTAATGAATCCAAAAACTTGGTGTTCAATACCATGGCATAAACACAACTTCGCACAACTAACCAGCAAGTGTACTGGGTCGTCCAAGTAATAAACCTTACGCGAGTAAGGGTCGATCCCACAGAGATTGTTGGTATGAAGCAAGCTATGGTCACCTTGTAAATCTTAGTCAGACAAACTCAAATGGATATGGGTGATATATGAATAAAACATAAAGATAAAGATAGAGATACTTATGTAATTCATTGGTGGGAATTTCAGATAAGCGTATGAAGATGCTTGTCCCTTCCGTCTCTCTGCTTTCCTACTGTCTTCATCCAATCCTTCTTACTCCTTTCCATGGCAAGCTTATGCAAGGGTTTCACCATTGTCAATGGCTACCTCCCATCCTCTCATTGGAAATGTTCAACGCACCCTGTCACGGCACGGTTATCCATCTGTCGGTTCTCAATCAGGCCGGAATAGAATCCAGTGATTCTTTTGCGTCTGTCACTAACGCCCCGCCTTCAGGAGTTTGAAGCACGTCACAGTCATTCAGTCATTGAATCCTACTCAGAATACCACAGACAAGGTTAGACCTTCCGGATTCTCTTGAATGCCGCCATCAGTTCTAGCCTATACCACGAAGACTCTAATCTCACGGAATGGCTGGCTCGTTTGTCAGGCGAGCACTCGGTTGTCAGGCGATCAACCATGCGTCGTGTATCAGGAATCCAAGAGATATCCACCCAATCTAAGGTAGAACGGAGGTGGTTGTCAGTCACACGTTCATAGGTGAGAATGATGATGAGTGTCACGGATCATCACATTCATCAAGTTGAAGAACAAGTGGTATCTTAGAACAAGAACAAGCGGAATTGAATAGAAGAACAATAGTAATTGCATTAATACTCGAGGTACAGCAGAGCTCCACACCTTAATCTATGGTGTGTAGAAACTCCACCGTTGAAAATACATAAGAACAAGGTCTAGGCATGGCCGTGAGGCCAGCCTCCCAATGATCTAATATAGCATCAAAACAAAGATAACTACCAAGATATCCCAATACAATAGTAAAAGGTCCTACTTATAGAGAACTAGTAGCCTAGGGTGTACAGAGATGAGTAAATGACATAAAAATCCACTTCCGGGCCCACTTGCTGTGTGCTTGGGCTGAGCATTGAAGCATTTTCGTGTAGAGACTCTTCTTGGAGTTAAACGCCAGCTTTTATGCCAGTTTGGGCGTTTAACTCCCATTTTGGTGCCAGTTCCGGCGTTTAACGCTGGAAATCTTGAGGGTGACTTTGAACGCCGGTTTGGGCCATCAAATCTTGGGCAAAGTATGGACTATCATATATTGCTGGAAAGCTCAGGATGTCCACTTTCCAACGCCGTTGAGAGCGCGCCAATTGGGCTTCTGTAGCTCCAGAAAATCCACTTCGAGTGCAGGGAGGTCAGAATCCAACAGCATCTGCAGTCCTTTTCAGTCTCTGAATCAGATTTTTGCTCAGGTCCCTCAATTTCAGCCAGAAAATACCTGAAATCACAGAAAAACACACAAACTCATAGTAAAGTCCAGAAAAGTGAATTTTAACTAAAAACTAATAAAAATATACTAAAAACTAACTAGATCATACTAAAAACATACTAAAAACAATGCCAAAAAGCGTACAAATTATCCGCTCATCAACCTGTATCTGAAAAATAAGAGATATATACGGAATGAGAACCCCGGGCCCATGGGTTCCCAGTACAGTAAAAGTGCCAAATAAATACAATGCACTGCAATAAAAACTCACTAAGCATCTTAGACTTCTCTTCACCAATTATCCATCCTAGGTTCTCGCTAATCCATGAATAGGCAATTGTAATAAGGGAATGCTAAATCTAATTCATATTTCACATGTTTCCCGACTCGCTTACTCTCCCACGAATCAGACTCAGATTCATAAACAAAACCATCACCAGTTGTTCTGTCTTAGAAATTCTATATCAATACATCATATTTTCACCAGGAGCAAGTGAATCCACTTCACTGTGTCTACCCAGGGAGCTCAAATTATCTCGTTCAATCATCATCATCATCATCATGCAAACGCATCACCAATTCACCTCATCAAAAATAGCCCTCAACGCCCACCGACACCAGGATGAGGGGCCTCTCAGTTGTACAAACACAAGCAATACAGACAAGTAATGCACAATTAAGGTACAAGTAGAACAAGTAGCACATAATCAGGTAATGTAGCATATACGATATGGTAATTCAAGACAAGTAGGCACACCCAAGCAATTCAAACATATGCAATCTGATGCATGCCTACCCTATGGCTAATGATATCATCTGTCGGTTATATAGCCAACCTGACAAGTCTTGGTAGCTAACTATTGGACTGTCTCTCTGTCGTGCATCCCCAACTCGAGTTATTCTTGATCATAATCATGATCATAATCATAATCATACAACACCCACAATGGTGTGTATCCATATAACACCCACACTGGTGTTTATCCACGGGGGGCGAGCTCATCCGGAACTTTCACAGTGTCCGGCCACACTTACGACATAGGGTCAGCAGAGTATCGAGTCTCCACCTGGAACACGTGGTGGCTAGCCACTGCTTTCATCCAGGGAAACTCGTATCTCAGATAGTGGAAGTGCAACATTCACATTTCATTCAATAGCATATATGCATTTATATTCAGTCATAATCAATAATGGCTCCACCGTAACTTGGCAATAACTCAGTCATCCGGCTCACAATTCAATCCAGAACTAGCCAATTTATCAACATGGCTCTGCCATAACTCGGCAATAACTCAGCCATCTGGCTCACAGTTCAATCCAAAACTAGCCAATTTATCAACATGGTTCCGCCGTAACTCAGCAATAACTCAGCCATCCGGCTCACAGTTCAATCTAGAACTAGCCAATTTATCAACATGTACATCCCTTCGGCTCATGGCACATAACGTACTTCCATCGCCATCCTCCGTATCTCATGCAATCATCCTTGATCATCATTGATCATAAATCTTTCCCTTGCTCCATTCACAAGTTATCACATCCACTAGCTCTATTCTCATTGTTAGGCATATCATAATGATTTAATACACGAGGGGTGAGATCAGAGGTTTAGAAGTATGAAATTTAGCTTTTAAAACTCAAAAATTAATTTTGGGATGAAAACAGGGCCACATGTACGCGTCGTCCACACGTACGCGTGGATGGCCAAAAAGTTCATCGACGCGTATGTGTTGCCCACGCACACGCGTGGATGGGAAAACAACCAAGTGACACCTATGCGTCAGCCACGCGTACGCGTGGGTGCGTTTGTGCCCCACGCACAAAACTGGCACAATTCTGGCACAACTCTCGGAAAAATGGCAGGGCATTTGGTGCAGTGCATCGACGCGCACGCATGGATGATGCGTTTCTGAAAAACGACGCGTACGCGTCAGGCACGCCTGCGCGTGGGGGGCATTCTGCTAAAAAATTTACTAAGTTAAAAAAAGCTGCAAAATTCACAGATTCAACCCCCAATCTTCCGACGGACATAACTTTTTCATTTTAAATTATTTTTCGCCCATTCTTCGAACGGCATGAACATCCCGGATCCAATTTCATTTCTAAATAAGTTTGGCACAAAACGGGGATCCGGAGTCCAAATTTATGCCCCGTCAAAGTATGCCCAAAATCCATATTTTAATATAAAATCACAATGTGCCATTTTCAAAACAAAGTAATTTCATCACTTTTCAAAAATCAACCAAAACATGCCAATTTCAACCCTTTTTGAAATCAATCAAGATATACCAAAATCAACATCAAGCCTCCTCAATTCACACAATTCGCAAAATCGCCATACAACCATTTTACCCATCTCAAACAAATGACTAAATTACAAACACATTAACATGTCATACATCCTTCCTCATCCCAATTTCTAACAACACCATTTCTAATCAACCATCATTATACATAATCAATATCATACTCACCATCACATGGTTTCACTCACAAATCAACCTTAATCATTCATCAGGTATATATCACAACATGCATATCTCTCATGCATCATACCATCAAGGCATCAATAATCATAATCACATATATGACCATATAATATATCTCAACCAAAACCAAACATACCCCATCTACACAATTTCACCCAAAATTATCAAATTCCACACTTCAACTCCTCAAACCTTATTATTCAATAACCAACCCAATTATTCACATATTCAATATATAAAATTCATCCAATCACTTATGTCATCACACAATGCACACATCAACTTACCTTCCTTACCTCTTTCTGACCTCCGGCCCAAAATTCACAATTTAAATGCATATTCCACAAATCAACACTCATTATCCAATTTATCAAATTCTTAACACATCAACATACAAGGCCACACAATCCTCAACTCAATCATTAATTCACATTACATATCAATTATACATATTAGCACCAACCATTTACACAATCCAAACTTAATTCTAGGGGGCATCTAGCCTAGGAATTCTCATCACACCACATGGTACTTAAATGAAACTTAAACCGTACCTCTTGTAGCCAATCCAATTGAGCCTATTCTTTGGAAGTCTCCACTAACCTTAGTTCTAAGCCTCACCAAAGCTCCTCAAGCAACACAATCTCCCAATTGTGCACCAAAATCACCAAATACACTAACATAACCAATTTCACATATATATATTAACCTAGGGTTCATGAAATTGATAAATCACAAGGATTTAAGTACTTCTTACCTCAACCCACTGAAGTTTGTGATGAATATCACCCATGGCTCATACTAGAGCACTCCTAAACAACCAAAATCACAAGGTTTCCTCAAAATCCAAACTAAATTCAAATTTAAAGAGGAAAACGAAAACTAGGCATAGGACAGTGGATTAATCACTACAAAACTTAGATAGAATTGTAGAGGGTGAGAAGAGCGATGTGTGGCCGCAAACGTCTCGTCAATCGAAGCTCTAGAGAGAAAGTTATGGTAGTTTAAAGATCAAAGAGAGTTAGGGTTTCTCTCTTCTCTTCCCTCTTCATTTCAGCGCCCCAACCCTTTCTTTTAGGGTAAAATGAGCTAAAATTCTCATAACTAATGTTTATATATATTGGGTCTTGGGCCTACTTAGGCCCGGTTCATTTATTTTTGTCCGTTGGCCCAATTTTGGGCCAAAACCTTTAAGATTAGCGTTCAAAATTGCACTTTAAATATTTCTACCTTTTCTAATTATAATTCTTCATTTCTTAACCTTATTTACTTATAATTACTTTTCTCAGCTGCAGTACCAGACAGATCTCAGCTGGTACTGCCGGTCAAAATTCCAATGTTTGTTTTTACGTAGAAAACTATATTTTCCGACTCAAAAAAATTCACTGAATCCAAATATCATATTTAAATTATCAATTTTCAATTGCCAAATCTTCTAACCATATTTGCTCCTATTTAATTTATTATTTAATCAATTACAGTTAGACTGGGTTTTACACTAACGATGTTTATTTTTCCTTTACGGGCTCCTAGTTATAATATCATACTTCTATAATTATGTATGTATTTCTAAGTGTGGTAACGCCTTGCCACCGTTGATTTACAACTTAAGAGTAAAGCTTTGTGTGGTAGGGTGTTATATTATAGTATTAGAGCAATTTGTCCTTGTAGAGCCTGAGGGATGGACTGATTATGCTTCTGGACATACTCTGAGTTATGTTTTTATGCTATTTAGGATATCTACATGATAAATATAGCGTAACTATTCATGAGCATACTTTTGGAAATTCGAAGTACTGGACTTCAGATATTGAGACTAATCACCTTAATATCAATTATTTGGTGTCGACAGGACCCAAATGGCATCCGTGAATGTAGACGAGGTCGAGGGCAAGGTTGGAGAGGTAATAAGGGAACCAATCCAATAAATTATCCTATTGATTTCGTGGCTGCTATGGCGAACATGGTTGCTACCATAAATGGTAGTGTTGCTGCTACCAACCGAGCAGTAGAAAGGATGGGAAAATAAATGGAAAACGACAATAGAGGCGGTAATGACCAAGGGGACGGAAGGCCGATGACTTTGGCTACATTCATAAAAGTGAATCCTCCAATCTTTAAGGGTACAACTAACCCCACTGAGGTTGATAACTGGTTCTAAGCTATGAAAAGAGTGCTGCAAGCTCAACATATGCTAGAAGATCAATATGTGGAGTTTGTCACTTATCGGTTGGAAGGAGAGGCTCAGTTTTGGTGGCAAGGAGCACGCTGTCTATTACAACAAGGCAACGATGCCATTACTTGGGAAATTTTGAAGACAAACTTTTATGAGAAATATTTTCTGAGTTCGATGAGGGTGGCGAAAGAATTGGAACTCATGCAACTGAAGCAAGGGTCGATGACGGTGGCTGAGTATACGAGTAAGTTTAAGGAGCTATATCTCTTTTCTAAGGTTTGACAAGGCGCACTTGAGGGCTACGAGGAGTGGAATTATATCAAGTACGAGGGTGGTCTTTGAGATAATATTATGAGTACCGTAGTGCTAATGCAGATTAGGAGCTTTCTGGAATTAGTTAATAAGAGTCGAGTGGTGGAGAATGCTCAAGGAAAAGTGTGGTAGCAAGAAATGATCACTGAGAGTTCTATAAGAAGGATCAAGGAAAGAGTTTTGCACCAATGGGCCAAGATTTCAAGAAAGGTGGCTACGCACTACATTACCCCCAAGGCCGGAATAATTACGAAAAAGAATAACAACCGTTCGAGAAATGGTAAAGGGAAGAAGGCAAAGGCTCCTTCAGATGATTTGATGTGCCAACGGTGTGAGAACTATCACCTAGACAGGTTGTGCAGGGCTGGGCTGGGCCTATGTTTCAAGTGCGGGAGACTAGGGCATATGTCCTGAGATTGTCTATACAGGAAGGATCATGATGCAGGTCAATCTCAACAACAAGGTCTAGTCTTTGCTATAATGGCGAATGATGTTGCTGTATACAAATCTCTGATATGAGGTATTTGTGAAATTGGTAACAGAATATTAATTGCTTTGTATGATACTAGAGCATCACATTCATTCATAGCTTATGACAGAGTTGAGGAATTAGGGCTAAAAATGTCAGATTTATTTTATGACTTGCATGTGCATACACCAACTTCTCAGGTTATCAATCATCATGTATAAAGCTCTGTGTGATATGGTATTACATCAAACAAGAGGTCAGAAAAACTCTCCGAGCTTACATGGAAAGATTCAATAAAGCCTGCTTGAAAATCCAAAATTTGCCTACAGAAGCGGTTATAATGGGGCTAGTTAGTGGCCTCAAAGAAGGTCCATTCTCCCAGTCCATATTGAAAAGGCACCTGACCTCCTTGTACGAGGTGCAAAAGTGAGCAAAAAAGTACATCAACATGGAAGAGAATGCCCGACTAAGAAAGTCTGCCCCGAGACAAAATTCTCACTAACAAGCTGGGGATAAAGAGAAAGAAGTAAAGAAAAAAGATGAATACAACTCGGTTAAGCCTCGAAGGTATAATAACTATACCCCACTACGAGTTTTTCTTATTGACATCTATAGGGAGATCTGCCATTCCAAGAAACTTGCACCTCCTCGGCCCATCAAAAACAAAAAAATGAGGAAGTCAGACAAAATATTGTGAATACCACAAGATATATGAATATTCCACCAATGATTGGTATGACTTAAAAAATGTGATAGAAAAATTGGCCAGAAAAGGTCGGTTGAAAAGATATTTGGCAGAAAGATTGGATGATCAAGGGAAAAGAAAAAGAGAGAAAAAGACAGGAGTCGGCGAGATCAGCCACCTCCTGAAAGACACATTCACATGATAGTCGGAGAATTGGCAGGAGGCGGAATAACTAAATCCTTCTGCAGAAGACATTAGAAAGAAGTTTATCAAGTCAGAGAAGAGATTGACGCCCCCGACTTGCCTACTATTACCTTCACAAAAGAAGATACCCAAGGGATAATACTAGGTCATGATGACCCCGTCGTAAACATAATGATACTTGCCAATGCAAACCTCAAAAGAACTCTGGTGGATCAAGGAAATGTGGTAGACGTCCTAAACATGCTTTCGACAAACTAGGATTAGAAAAAAAAGAACTAAAGGCATATCCTGATACCCGTTTTGGGTGGGAAACACACCAATTCGATTTCTAGGCTTCATTCCACTATACATCACTTTTGTTAAAGGTATAAAGTCAAGAACCTTGAGTATAAAATATATAATGGTCGATGTAGCATCGGCCTACAATGTTCTGATTGGTCGGACAGCTCTTAGTCGACTTGCTGGAGTAGTCTTTACCCCTCACCTTTGCATGAAATTTTGACCTTTGAGGGAATAGCCACTGTGAGAGGTTATCAAAAATTGGCAAAAAGGTGTTACAATGAAAGCCTAAACCTACGAGGGTGTACAAAGGGGAAAGAGGTAAATACCATCGAAGTCGGCGGTGTCCAAATTTGAGAAGAATTGATACCATAACCCGATAGAAAGACTAAGGAGGTTTAGATTGGAGATCAAGTCAGAAAAACAACAAACGTAGGGGATAACTTGGATAAATAGTTAAAAGAAGATATCGTCAAGGTTCAATAAGAAAATTTTTACCTTTTCGCATGGAAGGCCTCTAACATGCCCAGAATATTCCCAACCTTATGATTCACAAGCTTGCTATTTACCCGGGCTCATGACCTGTTCAATAGAAATGACAAAATCTCGGACCAAAAGGACACAAGTTGTTGAAGAACAAGTCCAAGCATTGTTAGAAGCTGGGTTCATAAGGGAACTGAAATACCTGTTATGGCTAGCCAATGTAGTGTTCGTGAAGAAACAAAACAGAAAGTGGAGGATGTGTGGCAACTACACTGATCTCAATAAAGCTTGTTCCAAGGATTCTTACCTTCTTTCCAGCATTGATGCTCTGTAGATTCAGCTTCAGGCTTCAAATATTTGTCCTTTATGGATGCATATTCGAGATATAACTAAATCTCGATGTATAAGTCGAATTAATAAAAGACTTCTTTCATTACTCTTGGAGCAAATTATTGTTACGTGGTAATGCCTTTCGGATTAAAGAATGTTAGAGCCACGTATCAATGACTAATGAACAAGGTATTTTCATCACACCTTGCAAAGTTGATAGAAGTTCACGTGGATGACATGCTTATCAAGACAAAAGAAGAAACTAGTTTATTATCCGACTTAGCAGAAGTGTTCAACATGATAAGACAGCACGGGATGAGACTAAATCCCTCAAAGTGCACCTTTGCAGTGGAGGCCGGGAAGTTCTTAGGATTTATGCTTACTCAAAGGGGCATTAAAGCCAACCCGGATAAGTGCAAGGCAATACTTGAGATGAAAAGCGCGACTTATCTGAAGGAAGTTCAACAACTAAATGGCAGGTTGGCAACCTTATCCAGATTCCTAGCAAGGTCGGCTCTAAAACCTTTACCTCTATTTTCAATACTTAAGAAGGGATGCCAATTTGAGTGGACTCAAGAATGTGAGCAAATTTTTCAAGACTTCAAAAATTTCTTGAGTCAACCATCGATTCTTATCCGACCTGAAAAAGGAGAGGAACTTATACTAGACTTAGTAGTAGCAAGCAAGGCCATAGCCTCTGCCCTCATCCAAGAAGACATGGATGGATAATGATCTGTCTACTTCACCAGCAAGGTCTTACAAGGAGCAGAATTAAACAATAAAAAATAGAAAAGTTTGCCTATGCCCTCGTCCTCGCCTCTAGAAGACTCTGACCTTATTTCCAAGTCCATACCATAAAAATACGAACTAACCAACCCATGAAGCATATCCTCTAAAAGACGTATATTGCAGGTCAGATGCTATAATGGGTTGTGGAATTGTCCAAGTATGATCTCAAATACAAAACTCGTACAATAATCAAATCACAATATCTGACCGACTTTCTAGCGAGTACACAGGAGTTCAAAGGGACTCTACAGCATGGCATCTATTTGTAGATGGATCATTAAATAAAGCTAGAAGTGGAGCAAGCATTATTCTTGAGAATGAAGAAGGAACTCAGATAGAGCTCTTACTAAAATTCGAGTTTCCAGCCTACAACAATCAAGTGAAATATGAAGCCATGCTTGCTGGTTTGAGGCTAGCCAAAGAAGTCGGGTAGCAAAAATAATAGTGTTTAGTGACTCTTAGGTAATAACTACTCAGGTGAATGGGACTTACCAAGCCAAAGATCCCAATATGAAAAAGTACCTGGAAGAAACACTAGAACAGTTAACTCAATCCCAGGAAGTAGAGGTCAGGCACATAACTCGGGAATTGAATAGTTGAGCTAATGCCCTCTCTAAATTGGCCAGCATCAAGCTAGAGGGTAACAATAAAAGTCTAATTCAGAAAATTCTCTACACCGTATCATTGACCAAGGAAGTTGATAGGTCAGACATGTTGACAGTCATAAATCTAAACTTGGGTTAGATAACTCCCATCATCGAATACCTCAAATTCAATGGCCTCCTTGAAAAGGAAAAAGAGGTGAGGAGACTCATAAGGGACACACAGAACTATACTTTGGTCCATAATACTCTATAGAAGAGGAATCTCCACACCCTTACTAAAGTGCGTTCTAACCTCGTCGACAAAAGAAGTCTTAGAAGAAGTCCATATTGGCATTTGTGAAAATCACCTGGGAGCTAGGTCACTAACTAAGAAGGTTTTGTGAGTGGGTTTCTACTGGCCGACTCTACAAAGCAAGGCAGCCAACTTTGTTAAGAGATGACAGCCCTGTCAAAAATATGCCAATTTCCACGTGGCACCACCAGAAGAATTTATCAATATCACCTGACCATGGCTTTTTGTAAAATGGGGTCTGGATCTACTCAGAAAATTTTTTCAAGCACCTAGACAGGTGAAATACCACATAATTAGGATCGATTATTTTACTAAGTGAATTTAGCTAGAATCTCTGGCAACCATCACGGCCCAAACAAGTCATAAATTCCTCTACAAGAATATTATTACCCATTTTGGAATCCCATACTCCATCACTACGGACAATGGTACCTAATTTATTGACTCAACCTTTAGACACTTGGTGGCAAGCCTCAAGATTAAGCATCAATTGACGTTGGTAGAGCACCCTTAAGCTAATGGACAAGTAGAAGCCGCGAATAAAATTATACTGGCCGAGCTCAAGCGAAGACTACAAGATGCAAAGAGATCATGGGCCGAAGAGCTTCCCCAAGTCTTATGGACATATCGAATAACTCCCCATTCAACAACTGTGGAATCCCCATTCCGACTTGCTTATAGTATAGAAGCCATGATTTCCATAGAGATTAATAAAGAAAGTCTAAGGGTTAGATTCTACAATGAAGTAGGAAACATTTGAGCTAAAAATGAAGAACTCGATCTTCTTCCAGAAATCTGAGATCAAGCTCGGATAAGAGAGGAATCATTGAAATAAAGAATGATCACAAGGTACAACAAGAAAATCATCAGAAGAAACTACAACAAGAAAGTCATAAGCAGAAACTTTGCCATGAATGACCTCATATTGATCAGGAATGACATTGGCGTGCAAAAAGTGGGCGAAAGAATGTTGGTTGTAAATTGGAAAGAACCTTACATGATAATTGAAGTCTTGGAAAATCACTACAACATTTTGGGTCTATGGCCACGGTTTTTTTTGTCACGGTAAAAAACCATGATCATAGACCCTCTATGGTCATGGTTTTTTAGGGTGACCAAAAAAAAAGCTATGGTCACGATTTTTTTTGGAAAGGGTGACCATATAGTACCTATGGTCACGATTTTTTAAAAAAGGGTGGCCTAAAAGGGGTCTTTGGTCACGATTTTGAGGGGTGACTTAAAGGGGTATATGGTCACGGTTTTAAGGGGTGGCCTAAAAGAGTCTATGGTCACAGTTTTGGGGGTGACCTAAAGCGGTCTATGGTCACGGTTTTTTACAGTGACCAAAAAGGGGCTTTGGTCACGGTTTTTCAAAAAAGGGTGACCTAAAAGGGTCTACGGTCACGATTTTGGGGGTGACCTAAAGGGATCTATGGTCACGGTTTTGGGGGTGGCCTAAAAAGGTCTATGGTTACGGTTTTGAGGGGTGGCTGAAAGGTGTCTAGGGTCACGGTTTTTTACAGTGACCAAAAAGGGGCTTTAGTCATGGTTTTTCAAAAAAGGGTGACCTAAAAGGTCTATAGTCACGGTTTTGGGGGGTGACCTAAAGGGGTCGATGGTCACAGTTTTTCAAAAAAGGGTGACCTAAAAGGGTCTATGGTCACGGTTTTGGGGGATGACCTAAAGGGGCCTATGGTCACGATTTTTGGGGTGGCCTAAAAGGGTCTATGGTCACGGTTTTAAGGGGTGACCTAAAGGGGCTTATGGTCACGGTTTTAGGGGTGGCCTAAAAGCGTCTATGGTCATGATTTTGGGGGTGTCCTAAAGATGTCTATGGTCACGATTTTTTACAATGACAAAAAAGGGTCTATGGTCACGATTTTTCGAAAGGGTGGTCTAAAAGGGTCTATGGTCACGGTTTTGGGAGTGACCTAAAGGTGTCTATGGTCACGGTTTTTTACAGTGACCAAAGAGGATCTATAGTTACGGTTTTTTGGAAGGATAGTCTAAAAGGATTTATGGTCACGGTTTTGGGGGGTAACCTAAAGGGGTCTATGGTCACAGTTTTAATCATTTGAGTTTTAATTAATTAATATTTTTATGTATTTTTTATTATTTTAAATATTTTTTCTTTTTAAAATTAAAAAATATTAATAATTAAAAACTAATAATAATTTTATATAATTTACTTTAAATATTAAAATTTTAAATCTAGTTTTATAAATATAAAATTAGGTTGAATACTATTAATAATTTTAAATTAAAAAATGATTTAAAACTTATTAAAATGATTATAAAATATTAAAATGAAAGATTCATCATATCGTAACTAATTTAAATTATTTGAGTGGTTAATTTTATTCATTTATTTAAATGTGTAGGATAAATTAATTCTTGGTATGTTGGATAAAATAATACTGTAAAAAATAAAAATAAAAGGTTCATTATTACAAACTTTGTAATTTATATAATATATCAATTTTATTATCTTAAATTTAAAAAAATTAAACACTCATTTTCTTATTAGTTTACTTTTTTTAGGTGAATCGATCTAATATGTATATATATAGTAATATATGTTAATTATTAAATAGTGATACATCTTTTTATTTTAATATTAATAAAAGAAAAAAAAATCTAAATACCCAATTCGTAACACCGTGAACAAGAACGGAAGAAAATTGAAAATCCAAATTAATCCTCAGTCTTGCCGCTTCTTCCTCTTCCCTGTTTTGCAAAACCCAAAAAAACTTAGCACATCGTCTTTATCTTCGTTGGCTTTTCTGTTCGTTGAAGGTTAGGGGCGTCCACTCTTGGGGTAATGGCGCTCGTTATGATCACTCCTTACACCTTCTCCGCCGTCGGCATCGGCGTCTTTATCGGTGTCTCAGTTCTCGGTGCTACTTGGTACGCCGTTTTTCTTTTCTGTTTCAGATTTTCTCAATTTATTTTCCGTAACCAATTTCTGATAATTTTCTTTTGGATTTGCGAGGGGGGATTTACGTGCTGCAATCAAGGCTCCCCGAATCACTTCCACGAATCTCATTAGTACGAGCCATATATGAAATAAAATCGTTGCAAATTAAACTATGGAAATTATTAATAAGTTTTGTACCAGCAGAGTTCAAATTAAACTGGCTCGTACGTATTCTTCAAGACTTGTTAATAATCGTATAATTTGAAAGCTAAATGATGATGTATTAAAAAAATTCGTTCAAAAAAAAAGTTCAATTTATCTTATACGAAGTAACTAACTTAGATAAGTACGTAAGAGAGTATTATTTGATTCTCAATAATCAAGAGACTAAAGAGACTCTAAATATACTAAACTACATGATCACACTAATATATGTGTCTGGAGTATTTATAAGATATGTTTCAAAAGTAATTATAACTACTTACTTTTAACTTTTAAAATTTTTGTAAGTTTGAAAATATATTTTCAGATGCACACTCTAATAGATAGTTTATACAAAATAAATAAAGTAATAATAAAATGTTGATTAGTGACTTGTTAAGCTGCTGTTTTGGTATGGACTTATGGCACTGAGTGTTTTGAATTTTGAATTTGTGATAAGTGATTTGTGATTAGTGATTTTGTTATGCTGCTGGTTTGAATTAATTTACCGGTAATTATTTATTATGCTGCTTTATAGAAAAATTTTTAAATCATGTATAGAAAATTCTTGTTCACAGGTTTATTTCATGAGTCTTTACCTCCACAAAGTGACGATGTTTTTGGTTTCTGAAGTCTAATCTATCCCTTTGAGATGGTTAATTTTACAACATTGACTCGGTAATTTAAAGCTCAACCTTATTCCCCATTATTACACTGCATTATTAGTTAGCACTTAGCACTGCTACTCTATATTTTAAATTTGACTTTGTCTATTAATTTCATACTCGATTTGGTTTTTTTTGTTTCGCTAGTGTTGATGACTTAATTTGTTTGATGGGTTAGAAGCTAATAATAATATTTTGGTATTACCTTCTTTTTTTAAGCTTCTATTTTGGTTGTGGTTGTTTCTTTGTGCTGGATTTTTTTTTTTCAGTTTTAAGCGACTTCAACAGGGGAGTTGAAGTTCTACTCAAAGATAGATTAAAAACATATAAACATTACCAAATGGCTCAAAATCTTAGCAAATGCTCCTTGTTATTTAGTGGTTGATATTTTCATATTGATTGACTTATTTAACTTGTGCTCCATATTCATTACTCAACTGTACTGCATGCATCATCAAAAACATTTTTGTTCTATTCTAACTTTTTTATTTCTTTTGCTAGCAGGAGGACATGATGTGAAGAAAATATGTCCTATACAAATATAAGATGGGATAGGTCTTATAATGATTTTGGTTATCTAAATGTGTTATTTTGATGTGTTCTTTACATTTTGATAAGAGACTTTATCCGATATTACATGTAATGAATAAATTACACCCTATTTTGATTAGTGTTGTAATGGATATCTTGTTTTTAATGAAACTTTTATGATTTACATTTATTGAATTTCTCATTCTTAGATTTATTTTGTGATTATCATCATTTTGGGATGTGATTATGCTTTAAAATAAATTCATAAAATAAAACAGGTTACCATAGATAAGTTATGGCCACGGTGAAAACCGCGACCATAGATAAGGCTATGGTCACGGTTTTAAGGAGGGGTAACCATAGATAAGCTATGGCCACGGTGAAAATAGTGACTATAGATAAGGCTATGATCACGATTTTAAGGTGGGGTGACCATAAACGCTATGGTCACGGCGAAAAACCATGACCATAGATAAGGCTATGGTCACGGTTTTTAGGTGGGGTGACCATAAAGGCTATGGTCACGGTCAAAATCGTGACCATAGATATAACTATGGTCACGATTTTTGGTGGAGTGACCATAGAGGCTATGGTCACGATTTGGGGAAGGGGTGACCATAAAGGCTATGGTCATGGTTTTGGGTGGAGTGACCATAGAGGCTATGGTCACGATAAAAAAACGTGGCCTAAAGTGCCAGAATGTGAACATTACAACCGTGACCATAGAAACCTTGACCATAGATAAAAAAAACTGTGACCATAGATCTATGGCCACGAGAGAATAGGCCACGGCAGAAAAACCGTGACCATAAGTCAAAAATCGTGACCATAGACCTATGGTCACTCTTTTCACTAGCTATGGTCACGTTTTTTCACCGTGACCATAGACCTTTTTTTTGTAGTGAATGTTACTTCAAAGTGCCTGACCTACAAGGAAACAACCTCCCAAGGTTGTGGCATGCATGTAACGTAAAAAGGTACTACAATTAAAAAGCGAACCTTGTTCTTTGATGTACTCTTTTTTCTGACTTCATTATTTTTTCCCGAAAAAGGTTAAGGATATTTTAACGAGGTATCATAACAAGGACTAGGAGTTAGACACAAGAAAACTCTTAGCAGTAAATAAAATTTATAAATCATTTTTATTAATGATACTTCATCCTTTATTCCATTGATTGTTTTGCCACAGGCACTAATTTAAGCTCGAAAAAGTGTGAAAATTATTGCCCAAACATGATGATCGGCAAGACGAAGCAACGAGGTCCAAATTGGTGTAAGAAGTGATATAAGAAAATTGTGACCTAACCTCATTAAAGCTACTTAAAAGCAAGTCAGTAAAAGAGGCGAGTATAAAACGAATCGCAAAAGTAACTTGATAAAACCTACTACTTAAAGTTGGCACCTAATAAATAAAATTTTCCGACTAAGAGAATACATAATCTCAAACTCACAAAGGATTATTACAAAATAATGATCTAAATGGATGTCCAACATCCATAGGTCGAACAGGTTCTCCGACCTCTTAGAAAAACTCGACTAAATCGGGTTAAAAAGAGAGTCATCAATAGCTTGTCAAAATTTTTCACTACAGAAAGCCGAAAGTAGCTAGAACAACTCAAATAATTCAAGCAAAGATGTTTAGAAGATATTTTAAGAACTACCACAAAATAAATTGTGGAAAAGTTTTACGGGCCTAAACAAAGTCTAAATATCTAACTACAGCTATTACAAATATAATGTTTAAAGACTCACAAGCCAGGCCATAGAATACCAAAGAGTTTGTGAAAATACACTAAGAAGGGTCCTGTTCATCAACGGTCGAATCGACCGTCCCGTCAACTTAGGTCACAGGGAGAGTATCAACAATAGGGTTTGAAGAGGAAGGAGGGTCTTCATCCATTCGAATAGGAAAGCTCTGAGAGTTTTTCTCAGCTCGAGCACTTGATGTCTTTGGATCTCTAGAAGAAAGGTCATCATCTATGGGAAGGACAATCCTCCCATCAACCTCAACCTTGTCGGGATCGATAGGAGAGACGTCCACCTTGGGAGCCAGACCCCATAATTGTGCTTTTAGATTATCGGTCATTTTATCCATACTTCGGGACACCGACTCCTTCGGGTTTGCATACTGCTCCTTCAATCTGGAGACCTCATCCTTCAAATCCAATTTCTCCTCAAACACATGAGTATAGCTTTTCTCAACCTTCTTCTTCAGACCCTCCGTCATGATACAGGCAGCCTCAAATTGTTTCGCTCTCTCTCTCAAAATTTTGAAAGATCAACGAAAATGACTTTCTTATCCTTTTCCAACTCCTGCTTGGCCTCCCGCAAAGATGACACATCAGCTCAAAGGTCGGTCAAGACTCAGTGAGTAGCACCAAAGGGAGTCTCCTCGAGTTGTTTTAGCAAAGTAGAGCCCATTCGAATTCTTTCCCGGGCCAACACTTGAAGATGATTTTTTATGGAAACATCAAACTCCAGCTACGATCAAATCAACATTTTGATTTACTTTATATGTGCTGTGCAGTAGTAAATTGAATCTAGTTGTATCGATTTACATTGAATACGAATTGCTCCTACACTAAATCGAATTCAATCCATTTGATTTACCATGTGTCACCATAAATCGACGTCAATTAATTCAATATACATTGAGAAAGTGTAAATTGCGTCTAATTATTTCGATTTATATAGAATCATTCAAGACATGCATGTAACGAAAATAAAAATAGGACATTTGTATAATTTTAAAGCTAAAATAATTTATGAGTGTGAATTACTTTTTTTTATGACCACTATAATGAAAAGTCATTATTTGTTTTTATAATCAACAAAGTACTATTTTTTTAGTCATTATAAAATTTATCATTATCTATTTTATATTATGAAAGTGATTAAATATAAATTTAATATGAGTACAGAAATTTGACAAAATGTTTAAGCATCTTGCAACTGTGCTAAAATTTTTTAAGAGGATGCAACAATACTTCGAACTCCATTACCTATCCTAAGGCATGTCATCAGTATAGCGCACGTTTACTTCACCACGAAACATTCGAGATGTGATGGGAAAAAGTTTCTCTTTCCCGAGAAAATGCTCCTCAAGAATTCCTTGAAATCTTTCTAGACCCCTTTACAGAAGAAAACTGTAAAAATTAATGCATCACACTAAAGCAAGTTCATATTACATTAAGGAGCTACATAGTTTATGTAGAGGAATATAAAGTCAAGAGTACTATCAGATCAAGATATACATCGGACATGAAGTAAAAGAATCAAATCAAGATAAAAGATAAAGGATAAAAGAATGAATGATACACCAAATCAAGCGGCATGATTAAAGCACATACTTCAACATAAACTAACCCAAAAAATTATCTAACCTTCCCAAACTTAATGATTACTATTACTTATCAATTATATTCTATTTCGTTTATGATAATCTATTAGTGTTCTCAAATACACAAATCAATAGCATTAGGTTGGTCAGACTTAATACCATAAAATGTGCACAATAGACTAACAGAATAAATTAGTAGACAATCATGTGCATAAAGCTCTAATGTAATAAAAAAACCACCTTAGCCATATATAATGAAATAAAAATTTGTATAATGTTCTTTTTAGCCAACAATATATGTAACACCCTAATTAGCCTAAGCCTTACCTCGCGTCGTAAAGCCAAGGTTAATCAGAGATTATGACAATTCTAAACTCATACATAATATATATATATATATATGGAAAGAATAGCACAATCTAGAAGCCCGATGAAAGATATAGCTCAAAAACAGAATTTCGAAGCTTAAACGTACTAACGGAGCTACTAGATTAAGGCATAAGAAACAGATAAGATATAACAAAAGATAAGTATATAATATCATAAGGAACTAGTCACGACTCGCGGAGTTTAAGCCGGCTAGCCATATACTGATATACAAAACCATACAGTGAAAACAGCTTATACAAGTTTTGTTCTCTCAAATACATGCCTCTAGGCAAAACAAAATACAAAAGGAGAGATGTATAAACAAAATAAACCAAAAAGAACTCAAAATGACCCAAGATTCTCCGCTCCTGTCACCAACCAAAGCAACTCACCGAGATGGGTTGCGACCTGCATCTGAAAAATACAACAACAATATGGTATGAGAACCGGAGGTTCTCAGTATGGTAACAGTTCCCAGTGATATAGGATATAAGACCCCGGGACGCCAAAGGCAATCCTAAACTTCATATCCATCACAAGATTCAACTTAAAGCATTATAAAACATTTAAGCATAATATACCAACTTGACTTAAATAAACCAGGTTATCTATCTTAAGGAATTTCTATTCTAACCAAACACCGCTGTCCCACAGCCTTCACCAACCGATCCTCCATACGATCCCATCGCCACCGCCTTCCGAACCTCCTCAATCCCAGCAGAAAACACAGATAATGTTCAAAGCAAGTAAAGCACAAGTAGTAGCATATATGGCAATTAATTCAGATAGCAAGTAAGCATGTTATTCAATTAGGCAAACCATTACAAGTAGACAAAGCATATAAGCAGATAGGAAATGCATATGATGAATGCCTGCCCTACTGGCTGTGATATCACATTGTCGGTTCAACTGCCAACCCGACACATCTCCATGGAGACGTCGCCCTTCGGATTTCTCATATGGGAACCCCCGAGATATAGTGCCCGGATCACTGTCCAGGTACCGGCGCCTGCTCGCCCTATAGATCCGAAGGGATGCGAGCGGGATATTCTTGCCTCAGACCTCACATCTCAACGTAAGCGGGATTAACCACCGTCCTTACGCCGCCGCCGCTACCTCGACAGGCGGGATTAACCACCGTCCCTGCCAGGCGCATAGCGTCTCAAAATATCATGTAAAAATATTATTCCAGTGGTTTTCAAAAGCATTTTCAGTATACATAGATCCATCATTCCTCATCTCATATACCAATTATCCTTCACCTAACGTCAAACCATTCTCAGCACGCCAGAAACCTAGACCTCCGTTTTCTAATTTACCTTAAGATCATGTACTAGAGCCCTTAATTTATATCCCATGTTCTAATACTCAAAACTAGGTTTTTAACACCAACTTTGAATGATCGTAACTTTCTCTACAAAATTCCAATTTTCACAAACCTTATACTGATTCGAAGAATTTTCAAAGATCTTTAATTCTAAACAATTTTCAATCAATTTTGAAAACCGAGGCAAAAGTTATGATCAAACAAAGTTTACCAAAAACTCAATTTTTCCAAACTTCACAATTACCACCCTATCTCACCATACCCATACCAAATCATACCAAACCATCCAAAGCTCCATTTTCCATCAAAATGTACCTGTTATAGCATAATACATCAACCTCACCACATTTTTCTTCTCATTTCATTATTCTCAATTCCAACATCAACTATATACCACTTATGATCAAAATCACCATCAAACCCACCATTTCATAAATCATGACACTACAATCATTATAAGAACCAACTCCCAATCCATACAATCATTCAACATCATCATATCATTATAATTCATCACAATCAACTCAACATTCATCAATTCATCAATATTTAGTATACCAACCATCATTTTAATTCAACCTATCCTATTGGTCACTAGCCTATGTGTCCATGAATATTATATACTACATAGAGGAAACCGAAACCATACCTTGGCCGATTCCCTTTATGCACCCAAACTCAAAATGATCACCAACAAGCTTCCAACCACAATCCAAGCTTTCAAATCCACTCCAACAAGCACAAATAAGTTCCAAAACCTCCCAAAGCCACAATAATCAAACTATATACATATAAATCACCACAAATCAACCTAGGGTTCAACATAAGCATAATCTCACAAGGGTTTAAGAGCTTTTACCTTTCCCAACAGATTTGACAATGCAAATCCAAAGCTAAGCAAGGATTAGAGCAAACCTAAACATCCAAAATTACAAAAACCCATTTAACCCAAAACTCTAATAAAACTCGAAATTTTGAAGAGCAGAACTGGAAGGATTTCGTGATTACCTTGAGGGTTTCTTGGGTGGGTTTTGTAGAGCTCTTCACAAGGAACGCGTAGCCGCAAACGGTGCGGCGATCGGAGCTCCGTAGCTCAAGATATGAGCTTGGGAAGTTTGAAGTGAATAGTAACAATGGTGGAAAGCTCTCACCTCTCTCTTCACTTCAGCTGCTGTTGTGTTTAGGTTATGAGGGTGAAAGTGGCTGAAATGGGTTCATTTAAGTGTATTTATATGTTGGGCTTGGGCCCAATTCGGGTCCGGTCCAACCCGTTAGCGTTTTTAGCCCGTTTGTCCTAATTTCGGGCCAAACCTTTAAAATTAAAGCCCAGTTTTCCATTTCTAATGTTTTTCTAAGGTTTTTGATGGTTTTCACTTTTCTCGTGCGGTACCAGGCAGACTTGAACCGGTTCAATTGCCGGTTCGCAATTTTTCACGGTTTTTCGTAGAAAGCATATTTTCTGACTCGGAAAGACCCACTGAGTCCAAAAATCACCTTTAAATCCTCAAATTCTCTCTCTAACCTTTCCGAATCTAATTTGGGCAATTAATTCACTTAATTAACCGGTTGATTAGTTGCGGTTCTTACATTCTCCCCACCAAATAAGAAATTTTGCCCTCAAAATTTGAATTACCTGAGAAAAGCTCGGGATAATCTTTTCGCATCTCAGACTCCAATTCCCAAGTGTGCTCTTCTACTCCTGCTCGCTCCCAAGCAACTTTAACCAATGGGACATCCTTTCCTCGCAGCTTCTTTATACTAGTGTCATCGATCCTCACTGGTGTCACTTGGAGAGTCAAGTTCTCTTTCAACTTGACCGATTCAGGCTCCAACACATGAGCCGCATCCGACGTGTATTTACGGAGTTGTGACACGTGGAATACATCATGCAAGTTAGACAGATGAGGTGGCAAAGCTACTTGATATGCCACCGGCCCGAATCTCTTCAAAACCTCAAACGGTCCTATATATCTTGGGTTCAACTTCTTGGTCTTGATTGCTCTTCCAATCCCAGTTGTCGGTGTAACCTTAAGGAATACATGTTCTCCCACTTCAAACTCTAAGGGTTTCCTTCTCTGATCCGCATAACTCTTCTGTCGACTTTGGGCAGTTAAAATCCTTGCACGAATTTTCTTAATGTTCTCAGTAGTCTCTGCTATCAAATCTGGACCCAAAACACTTACTTCTCCATATTCATACCAACAAAGTGGAGATTGACACTTCCGTCCATACAAAGCCTCATACGGAGCCATCCCAATGCTTGCATGAAAGCTGTTGTTATATGCGAACTCCACCAATGGCATGTAACGATCCCAACTCCCGGGTTGATCCAACACACATGCTCTCAGCATATCTTCCAACGTTTGAATAGTCCTTTCCGATTGTCCATCTGTTTGTGGATGATACGCCGTACTAAGACATAGCTTCGTACCGAAAGCTCTTTGGAAAGCTCCCCAAAACCTTGATGTGAATCGGAGATCACGGTCCGATACTATGCTTGACGGCACACCATGCAACCTCACTATCTCCTTGATGTATAATCTTGCCAATTCCTCCATAGAACAGTTTAGTCAGATAGGCAGAAAATGAGCGGATTTGGTTAAGCGATCTACGATCACCCAAATCGCATCAAACCCTGACCTAGTCCTCGGTAAACCAGTAACAAAATCCATAGCAATTCCTTCCCACTTCCACTGAGGAATCTCAAGTGGTTGTAGCATTCCTAACGGTTTTTGATGCTCTATCTTCACTTTCTGGCAGGTCAAACATTTGGATACCACTGTAGCTACATCACCCTTCATCCCCGGCCACCAGAACATCTTCTTCAAGTCATAATACATCTTCGTGCTCCCGGGATGAATAGAAAACCCACTGTTGTGAGCCTCCAATAGCAAGTCTCGCCTCAAACTCCCAACATCTGGTATGCAAATCCTTCCCTTGTATCTCCATAACCCTTCATCATCCTTAGTGAATTCTTCGCGTCTCTTATCACCAACTGGTTGAAACAATTGCTGAAACTTCTGCTCATCTTGCTGAGCCCTTTGTATTTCTGATTTAAACGTGCTTGAAATCTGTAACTGATTCAAACAAGCTCTTCCGGCAACTTCACTAATATCCAGCTTAAGATCTACAAACTTATCCACTAGTTCTTCTTCTTTGATTCTCATCCAAGCAATTGTTAAAGATTTCCGACTCAAAGCGTCTGCTACCACGTTCGCCTTTCCAGGGTGATAACTCAACTCAAAATCATAATCTTTAAGCAACTCCATCCACCTTCTCTGGCGCATGTTTAGCTCTTTCTGATCAAAGATGTACTTGAGACTCTTATGATCAGAAAAGACGCTAAACCTTACTCCGTATAAGTGGTGTCTCCAAATCTTCAATGCAAACACAATCGCCGCTAATTCCAAGTCATGAGTGGGGTAATTCACCTCATGCGGTCTTAGCTGACGCGATGCGTAAGCCACCACATTCCGGTGTTGCATCAACACGCAACCCAAACCCTTCAAAGAAGCATCACAATATACCTCAAACGGTTCACGTGGTTCCGGTAGGATTAGAACAGGTACTGAAGTTAATCTCTGCTTTAACGTTTGAAAACTTTCTTCACACTCCGACGTCCATACGAATGGCACTTCTTTCCTTGTCAACTTTGTCATTGGTAGCGCAATCCGGGAAAATCCTTCAATAAATCTCCGGTAATATCCGGCTAAACCCAAAAAGCTTCTGACTTCCGTCACAGTCGTCGGTCTTTCCCATTCCATCACCGCTTCTACCTTAGAAGGATCTACAGCTATTCCTCCCTTACTCACCACATGGCCTAAGAACTTTACTTCCTCCTTCCAGAACTCGCACTTTGACAACTTAGCGTACAACTTCCGCTCCTTTAAGATTCGCAGTACAATCCTCAAGTGTTCCTCATGCTCCTTTACCGTCTTAGAGTAAACTAAGATGTCATCTATGAAAACTACCACGAATTTGTCTAAAAAGGGACGAAACACTCTGTTCATGTAATCCATGAAAACAGCAGGTGCATTCGTTAACCCAAAAGACATTACCGCAAACTCGTAGTGTCCATAGCGTGTCCTAAACGCAGTCTTAGGGATATCATCTTCCTTCACTCTTATCTGGTGGTAACCGGATCTCAAATCAATCTTGGAAAACACTCCAGCTCCTTGCAATTGATCCATCAAGTCATCTATCCTTGGCAGCGGGTACTTGTTCTTCACTGTCACTTTATTTAACTGTCGGTAATCCACACACAAACGCATCCCTCCATCTTTCTTCTTCACCAATAAAACTGGCGCTCCCCATGGTGATACACTTGGTCGAATGAACCTCTTATTCAGAAGCTCTTCCAACTGAGTCTTTAGCTCTTCCAGCTCTATAGGAGCCATTCTATACGGTGCAATCGATACTGGTCCGGCTTCCGGCACCAATTCAATCGCAAACTCAATTTCCCTTTGAGGTGGGAACTCAGGGATATCTTCCGGGAACACTTCTGGAAAATCTCTAACCACCGGAATTTGATCTATGTTCTGGGCATCGCCCAACGCATTGGCAGCCAACAGAATATAACCCTGACACTCCTCCCCACTATAATGCACCATTACAGAGTTCAGGTAATACCCTGTAGCTACCACTACTCCATTTTCTCCTTCAGGCATAAACCGAATTGTCCGTTCAAAGCAATCCAACAAAATCCGGTTCTTCGACAACCAATCAAACCCCAAAATCATCTCCAGCCCCACCATTGGTAAACAGATCAAATCGTGTACAAAGTCTCTACCCTCAAGCTTGAAACCTACTTGTCTACAGCCTGACCTAGTCATAATTGTTTGATGCGGAGTATGTACATGTAGAGCAAAAGGTAACTCTGATACTTTCAAGCCTAATTCCTCAACTTTAGCAAATGAAATAAACGAATGCAAAGCTCCAGTATCATATAATGCAACTGAGGATTTATCACCAATTAGACATATACCTTTCATCAAAGGATCCGCCTTGGAAGCATCCTTGGCATTCACAGCAAAGACTCGACCTTGATGCTGACTTTGGCCCGCATTCTGATCCCTCCCACGAGGGCAATCCCTCGCAATGTGGCCAGGTAACCCACACTTGAAGCAACCACCTAAACCAATCTTACATGAGTCATAAGGATGAAAACGTCCACAACGATCACAAGCTAAATCCGGATAACTCTTACTCTGATTTCCTCTTCCTTTAGCATACTGAAACTGATTCTGATTGTTCTTTCTGAAGCCCCCTTGGCCTTGAAGAGTATATCCCCCTCTTTTGAAACTTTGTCCTCTAGGATGAAAATACTTGCCACGCCCACGACTAGAGCTCCCTCCATGAGTGTCCTTAGATGCCGCCACTGTCTTGCCATACTCCTCCACTACCCTTGCTTTGTTCACCAAGTCGGAGAAGACACGGATCTCCATAGGAGCCACAGCAGTCATAATGTTGTCCTTCAAGCCCCTTTGGTACTTAATGCACCTCCAGCTCTCGAAAGTCTCCGGGTCACCCTGACATACCCGAGAAAACCTACAAAGCTCTTCGAACTTGTTGGTGTACTCTGCCACAGACATGGAACCTTGCTTCAGCTGCATTAGCTCCATCTCCTTTGCTTCCCTTGCAGACTCAGGAAAGTATTTCTTATAGAAAGCCATTTGGAACACCTCCAATGGAATGTCGGCATTCTGAAGCTGTAGCAAACGACACTCAGCTTGCCACCAGGGCTGGGCCTCTCCCGCTAGCTGATAAGCGGCAAACTCTACATATTGATTGAGAGGAACATGCTGCGCCTGTAAAGCACGCTCTATAGCCTGGAACCAGTGGTCCGCTTCAATAGGATCTGTGGATCCTCGGAAAGTTGGCGGATGAACCTTGAGGAACGTCGCCAAGGTCATCGGAACTCCTCCTGTGTTATCGCCATTACCCTCAGCATTATCATTGGTATTCCCTTCGCCGTTCCCATTTCCGTTGCCATTCCCAGTCGGTTGGCCCAATCTCTGCACTGCTTGCAGAGTCGCAGCAGCATTAGCTTCCATGGTGTTAGCGAGATTCGCCATCGCCGCCATGAATTCGGCGTGATTGTCAGCTGGTTGCTCATTCCTACTTCCTCGTGTACGCGTTCGACCTCGCCCGCGAGTAGCCATGTAGGATTCCTGTCCACACCAAACAATAGATATCAAGGTGATCAGTCTCAATATCAAAAGTCTAGTGCTTCAATTAACCCAAACAGGCACTCACAAACAAGCATGCTATGCATATATCAAATAGATAACCTAATAGCATCAAAGAAAAGACACACAGAGTATGCAATGAAGCACAATCGGTCCATCCCTCAGGCTCACGAGGACGAACCGCTCTGATACCACTAAATGTAACACCCTAATTAGCCTAAGCCTTACCTCGCGTCGTAAAGCCAAGGTTAATCAGAGATTACGACAATTCTAAACTCATTCATAATATATATATATATATATATATATATATATATATATATATATATATATATATATATATATATATATATATATATATATATATATATATATATATATATATATATATGGAAAGAATAGCACAATCTAGAAGCCCGATGAAAGATATAGCTCAAAAACAGAATTTCGAAGCTTAAACGTACTAACGGAGCTACTAGATTAAGGCATAAGAAACAGACAAGATATAACAAAAGATAAGTATATAATATCATAAGGAACTAGTCACAACTCGCGGAGTTTAAGCCGGCTAGCCATATACTGATATACAAAACCATACAGTGAAAACAGCTTATACAAGTTTTGTTCTCTCAAATACATGCCTCTAGGCAAAACAAAATACAAAAGGAGAGATGTATAAACAAAATAAACCAAAAAGAACTCAAAATGACCCAAGATTCTCCGCTCCTGTCACCAACCAAAGCAACTCACCGAGATGGGTTGCGACCTGCATCTGAAAAATACAACAACAATATGGTATGAGAACCGGAGGTTCTCAGTATGGTAACAGTTCCCAGTGATATAGGATATAAGACCCCGGGATGCCAAAGGCAATCCTAAACTTCATATCCATCACAAGATTCAACTTAAAGCATTATAAAACATTTAAGCATAATATACCAACTTGACTTAAATAAACCAGGTTATCTATCTTAAGGAATTTCTATTCTAACCAAACACCGCTGTCCCACAGCCTTCACCAACCGATCCTCCATACGATCCCATCGCCACCGCCTTCCGAACCTCCTCAATCCCAGCAGAAAACACAGATAATGTTCAAAGCAAGTAAAGCACAAGTAGTAGCATATATGGCAATTAATTCAGATAGCAAGTAAGCATGTTATTCAATTAGGCAAACCATTACAAGTAGACAAAGCATATAAGCAGATAGGAAATGCATATGATGAATGCCTGCCCTACTGGCTGTGATATCACATTGTCGGTTCAACTGCCAACCCGACACATCTCCATGGAGACGTCGCCCTTCGGATTTCTCATATGGGAACCCCCGAGATATAGTGCCCGGATCACTGTCCAGGTACCGGCGCCTGCTCGCCCTATAGATCCGAAGGGATGCGAGCGGGATATTCTTGCCTCAGACCTCACATCTCAACGTAAGCGGGATTAACCACCGTCCTTACGCCGCCGCCGCTACCTCGACAGGCGGGATTAACCACCGTCCCTGCCAGGCGCATAGCGTCTCAAAATATCATGTAAAAATATTATTCCAGTGGTTTTCAAAAGCATTTTCAGTATACATAGATCCATCATTCCTCATCTCATATACCAATTATCCTTCACCTAACGTCAAACCATTCTCAGCACGCCAGAAACCTAGACCTCCGTTTTCTAATTTACCTTAAGATCATGTACTAAAGCCCTTAATTTATATCCCATGTTCTAATACTCAAAACTAGGTTTTTAACACCAACTTTGAATGATCGTAACTTTCTCTACAAAATTCCAATTTTCACAAACCTTATACTGATTCGAAGAATTTTCAAAGATCTTTAATTCTAAACAATTTTCAATCAATTTTGAAAACCGAGGCAAAAGTTATGATCAAATAAAGTTTACCAAAAACTCAATTTTTCCAAACTTCACAATTACCACCCTATCTCACCATACCCATACCAAATCATACCAAACCATCCAAAGCTCCATTTTCCATCAAAATGTACCTGTTATAGCATAATACATCAACCTCACCACATTTTTCTTCTCATTTCATTATTCTCAATTCCAACATCAACTATATACCACTTATGATCAAAATCACCATCAAACCCACCATTTCATAAATCATGACACTACAATCATTATAAGAACCAACTCCCAATCCATACAATCATTCAACATCATCATATCATTATAATTCATCACAATCAACTCAACATTCATCAATTCATCAATATTTAGTATACCAACCATCATTTTAATTCAACCTATCCTATTGGTCACTAGCCTATGTGTCCATGAATATTATATACTACATAGAGGAAACCGAAACCATACCTTGGCCGATTCCCTTTATGCACCCAAACTCAAAATGAGCACCAACAAGCTTCCAACCACAATCCAAGCTTTCAAATCCACTCCAACAAGCACAAATAAGTTCCAAAACCTCCCAAAGCCACAATAATCAAACTATATACATATAAATCACCACAAATCAACCTAGGGTTCAACATAAGCATAATCTCACAAGGGTTTAAGAGCTTTTACCTTTCCCAACAGATTTGACAACACAAATCCAAAGCTAAGCAAGGATTAGAGCAAACCTAAACATCCAAAATTACAAAAACCCATTTAACCCAAAACTCTAATAAAACCCGAAATTTTGAAGAGCAGAACTGGAAGGATTTCGTGATTAACTTGAGGGTTTCTTGGGTGGGTTTTGTAGAGCTCTTCACAAGGAACGCGTAGCCGCAAACGGTGCGGCGATCAGAGCTCCGTAGCTCAAGATATGAGCTTGGGAAGTTTGAAGTGAATAGTAACAATGGTGGAAAGCTCTCACCTCTCTCTTCACTTCAGCTGCTGTTGTGTTTAGGTTATGAGGGTGAAAGTGGCTGAAATGGGTTCATTTAAGTGTATTTATATGTTGGGCTTGGGCCCAATTTGGGTCTGGTCCAATCCGTTAGCGTTTTTAGCCCGTTTGTCCTAATTTCGGGCCAAACCTTTAAAATTAAAGCCCAGTTTTCCATTTCTAATGTTTTTCTAAGGTTTTTGATGGTTTTCACTTTTCTCGTGCGGTACCAGGCAGACTTGAACCGGTTCAACCGGTTCAATTGCCGGTTCGCAATTTTTCACGGTTTTTCGTAGAAAGCACATTTTCTGACTCAGAAAGACCCACTGAGTCCAAAAATCACCTTTAAATCCTCAAATTCTCTCTCTAACCTTTCGGAATCTAATTTGGGCAATTAATTCACTTAATTAACCGGTTGATTAGTTGCGGTTCTTACAATATACATTAAAATACCAAACTATTTTCTACGTATAAAGTTTAATATCATAATCTGCAATCATACAATATAATTTGTAAGATAGTTTAAAATTCAACCAGATTAAATTCATATGTCAAACACAACGAATCAAAAAAAAAGAAAAAAGTATTCTTGACAATTTTCATTCGAGTTTAAGATGAGAGACATACATGTGATACGTTAAAGCTTATAATGAGAGTTATGGTGAAATTATAAGGACATAAATAGAATAAAAATTATACTTTCAGTTCAGTTTTTTTTTATTTTGTGATATAGGATTGATAATTGAACCAACCCAATAAGAAACAACAAATTTTAAATTATTTGGTTTCCAGTTTCAATTTTTTTGCTTCGGTTTATAGATTTAGTTTAGTTTAGTTCTGAATACTCCTAACTGTGTATTTTCTAAGATTGTGCGGATATTCTCCAAGATCATGCAACAGTTAGTTGATTACCATTTTAAGTAAAGTAGTTATTGACATTATGGGAGATTAAAAAGACCCGATCGAATTGATGAGACCCATCTTAGTTCTTGGACCAAGTAGGGCATGCATGTCCTTGGTCCTATGTTGGGCCTATCTTAGGTTAAAAGTACTATCTTATGTACCCTACCCACGGATACCCAACCCGACCCCACCCGGTCGGGTAGGGTTGCCAACCCGATCCGCAGCAGGTAGGGTAGGGTGCGGGTAGGGTTTTTGTACGGGTCGGGTAGGTTGCGGGTTGAGCCTTAACCCTACCCGACCAACCCGCATCCTATATATGTATATGTTATATACTTGTATAAAAATATCTTCTAAGTGGATGTTGAACCAAAGACCTCTCACTAAATGCAAAAGATCCTTAGTCATTAAAAGAAGATCATTAATTGATAATTTAATAAACTTTTTTTACGTAAAAGTCAGTTCTATTTTAAATTATCATCAAGTTATATAATAATGTTGCATCATTTTTTATAAACCGCGGGTAGGGTTCGGTACCTGCAGGTTAAGAGCGGGTAGGGTTAGGGTTGAGATATTCTCAACCCGCGGGTAGGGTAGGGTTGAATTTATATAAAAATCTCAACCCGCAGATAGGGTTAGGGTTGACTCCAAACCCTACCCTACCCTACCCATTGCCACCCCTAGATAAAAGATAGAAGAATGAATGATACACCAAATCAAGTAGTACGATTAAAGCACATATTTCAACACAAACTAACCCAAGAAAACACTTAACTTTCCAAACTTAATAATTATCATTACTTATCAATTATATTCTACTTTGTTTTATGATAACCTATTAGTATTTTCAAATACACAAATCAATGACATTAAGTTGGCTAGACTTAGTATCATAAAATGTGCACGGTAAACTAACATAATTAATTAGTAGACAATCATGTACATAAATTTCGAATGTAATAAAAAAAACAAACCATCTTAATCATATCTAATGTAATAAAAACTTGTATAATGTTCTTTTTAGCCAACAATATATAGCAAAATACTAAACATTTTCGAAGTATAAAATTTAATATCATAATCTGCAATCATACAATATGATTTGTAAGATAATTTAAAATTCAACCACATTAAATTCGTATATTAAACACAACAAATCAAAAACAAAAGAAAAAAGTGTTCTTGACAATTTTCATTTGAGTTTAAGATGAAAGACATATATGTAATATGTTAAAGCCTATAATAGGAGTTACTATAACGGGAGTTATGATAAAATTATAAGGACAGAAATAGAATTAAAATTATACTTTCAATTCAATTTTTTTCGATTTTGTGATATGGAATTGATAATTGAATCAACCCAATAAAAAGCAACAAATTTCAAATTTCAAATTTTTTGGTTTCAATTTCAAATTTTTTTGCTTTGGTTTATAGATTTAGTTTAGTTTAGTCCAATTTTAAATACTCTTAAAGGTGTATTTTTCTAAGGTTGTGTAAATATTTTCCAAAACCATATAATAGTTAATTGATTACCATTTCAGGTAAAGTAGTTATTGACATTGTGAGAGGTTAAAAAGACCCTATCAAATTGAGACCCATCTTAATTTTTGGATTAAGTAGAATACGCATATTCTTAAACTTATGTTGGGTTCTCTTCCGTTTTAATTCGCTTGAAATTATGAAAATTAGTCTTACAACAAAAAATATATATATTATAAATAAATTGATTATTTTTTATTTTACGGTAAAATATTTTATTATTTTAATAGTCACCTAAAACAAAAATATATAAAGTGATATACATAAATAAATATGATGAGTAATTTAATAACTTATTTTTTTGTGTTTTACATGAATGTTTGTATTTTTATTTACTGTTGATTGTTTTTAATTATTATTATTTATTCAATTCAATTCTATTCGAGTGTATTTATTGTCATTTTAAACTTGTTTCACTTCCACTAACAAAAAATAACTCTTTCACTAGTCACCTAAGTGTAATTTCATATATCACATGTAAGTATGTAACAAATATTTAAATGGATATAATTTAATTTAAGTTACCAAAACTAAAAAGGGTTAATTGATTTGCCAATAATAAAAAAAACCCTAAAAATTACTAAAAACGGGTTTACCATTTAAGAAGGGAAAAAACAAAAAGGCAGACGCAAGTAACGGTAACTTAAACTGGTCTAGTGCTGCTATCTAATTGTTTTAGTAATTGAATTAAAATTAAAATCAAAACTTCTGTTCTTGTTCAACGGGCAACAAGGAGTTTTCGAAACTGCTCCTTCTTTTTTTTTCTTCCTCTCTTTCTTTCCCTCAATCTCTTCCGAGCTCCACTTTGATTCCCGCCAATTCTCTGTTAGCAGAGGTACTTCAGTTTCGGAGAAATCTCAGATTCTTTTTTTTTTTTAATATCCTAGTATGAAAATTCAGCTTCCTTTGTGTTTGTGATCGTTTTTTTTTTCGATTATTTCTTTTTTCCCGACTCTGTAATATTCTTTGGTAGTGAATTTTTATTAATTGTTATCACTATTATTGTAAAATTGTGCGTGGTGAATACCTATGAATTACGGGTTTCTTATGATAAGGTGTTTTGGCGTTTCTCTGAGCTAAGTTTTAATCTGATAACGGTTTTTGAGATCTGGATTTCGTTTGTCTTTGTATGTTACTTGTAAAGTTCGAAACTTTTGTTATTTTAGTGAGGGTTTTAGGGTTTTTGATAATTTGTGTGTAATTTGAGTGTGTTGGCTTGATTTTGCTTTTTATTTTTTATTTTTTATTTTTATTTTTATTTTTATTTTTTTCTTCATCCTCTTAACAATACGTGAATAAATTTGTAGAAGGATATGGATGAGTTGAAATCAGAGGAAGGTTGTATAGAGAATAAGCAATCAACAGCTGCTTCTAGCTCCTTTGTATCAGAAGGCAGTGGCAGTTCTATACCAAAGTCCCCGGGGATAGGTAGCCAGGCATCGGCTTCACCCCCTCATCGGTATTCATATGCTTTTTTTCATTGCTTTTTGTCAATCAATGATGTTGTACCTTGATAACGGTGTCGTTTTTTGTCGATATATGGTGTGCCTGCTTGATTTTGCTTAATGTTTGCATTTAGCAATAGCAGCTGATTTTTTGTTCTTGCTACGGATATCTGCTTTGTTCCATTTTGGATCTTTCTTGTGATCTTCAATAATTAATTTTCACCACTTGAATATTGTGTTACACACAGAAGAACCACTGGTCCTATAAGGCGAGCAAAGGGTGGTTGGACAGCAGAGGAGGTTAGTAATTGGACTTGGAGATAGTTGTTGTTACTTTTATTTATTGTCTTTAATGTTTTGGTGATACGTGCTCTTACTGTTTTAAGAAGTTGATTAATAGTGAATTCATATTAGTTGATTTAGTGCTTCTTAATATACATCTTTATATGCTAAAAATGCCAATGTATTTATAGTTCTGTAACATTTCAAATTGAGACCAAGATATTTTCTTGTCATTTTTACCACTTGACTTTTCATGTAATCACAACATAGTGCTCTTCAAACTCCTGCAGGATGAGACATTAAGGAATGCTGTTGCAGCCTTTAAGGGAAAGAGTTGGAAAAAAATAGGTATTTAGATTTGCTATGTAAAATACCTCAGAATTTGTTATGACTATGCTACTAAAAACATATATTGAACTAAATTAATTTTTCTTTATTATATGATATATAATATATTTATAAAGTAGTTCATTTAATGATATGGTAGTAACAATTTCTTAGAATGTGTATCTAAATTGATATATTCTTCATATATGTATTTATAATATGACCCGGTAGTGCAATTTGGATGATCTTTTCAATTTTTTATTTGTAAATTTTTGTTGGAAAAGCATTCTTGCTTACAATTGGAAGCAACTCCGTGCAGACAGATTTAGTGTTTGAACATACTTGAGTTGAGACTGTGAAATTGTTACCTCAAAGTTAAATGGGCACCGCATAAGAAGCATGAAAAAATGTTCTTGTAAAGATCCTTGTCATATTTTTTCATGTAGAGCAGACCTGTCTCATCCCTATTCAGAAAACACTGAAGTGGGAAATTTTGAATACATGTAATTTGAAGGCACAGCCTTCAGGATAAACATTCATTTGTTTCTTTTAAACAATATTTGTTTCCAATTTGTTCTGGGAAGGAGAATTATTATGAAGTTGAACCACGGCAATTTGTCTTTGCGAATCATAAGACAATATTTTCTGTACCACGTGCTTACTGAAAGAATTAATCTCAATTTCATGACACTAATTTAAAATGTGAATGCAGCTGAGTTTTTCCCTGATAGATCAGAAGTTCAATGTCTGCACAGATGGCAAAAAGTTCTTAATCCAGAACTTGTTAAAGGACCTTGGACTAAGGAGGTTGAAACTAGTGCTTCTCTTTTAAATTCTTTGTTAAGTTTTTAGAAAGCCTATTCGTTTTTTTAACTTCTCTTGCTTGGATTGCAGGAGGATGACAAAATAGTTGAAATGGTGTCAAAATATGGGCCATCGAAATGGTCTTTGATAGCAAAGTCCTTGCCTGGTCGAATAGGAAAACAGTGTCGAGAACGGTAGGTTAACTGAAGCTCACACGCAGGTTTTCTATTTTTGCATCTTTTTTAAGTTCAACCTTTTTATTTATAGAATTTCCCCCTATCATCAATCATATTTGTTAGACATGCTTTTTGATTATCGCCTTGAAACTTCTAAATTCTTTTACTCATTGTTTGTTCCTAAGCTTGAAATGATTGAATATAAGATCTAATTTTAAAATAACGGTACTGCAATTAAACTAACTTTGGTACTGATGCTTAACATTTTTCCTTCTATAGTGTTTATGTTTGGATTAGTGTCTTTTGGGTTAATAAGCACTTATAATTATGGTCTCAGTGAACAGCATTTGATTAAAGAAATAAAGCAATTCTTTAAATTTAATCATCACCAAACATGCCTTTATTCTTTGGTTGTTGATTCCTTCATTATCATCAAAGATTATGACCTTTGCTCAATATAAAAGATTTGTAATCATTTCTTAAAGTTCGAAACATACGTAGGTGGCACAATCATCTTAATCCCGACATAAAGAAGGATGCTTGGTCTTCGGAAGAGGAGTTGGCCCTCATGAATGCTCATCGCATATATGGAAACAAATGGGCTGAAATTGCTAAGGTTCTTCCTGGAAGGTATTCTTTCTTATTAGTTCATGTTAATGGAAATTAAAATCATGGTATTATGCTAATAGTGAATTCTAATTTTGCAATTGTGTCCTTTTCTAAGCTTTTAACATGATTTGTTGTTAGTGGTGTATGTTTGGAAGATACATTCTGTCTACACTTCTTTGTCCACCCACTATCCTTGCGAAGTGGGGAAAAAGATAATGGGTCAATGAGCATATGAAGTGATGGAGAAAATTGCTGATGCAAAGCAATATCCAGTCTATTTTTTGAGAACCAATATTGATTTTCTTTCTTTCAAAGCCATGTTTGTTTGTTTTGGTCAATTTGCTTGTGTGAGTTTCCCCTTTTGCAAGATTGTACGACATCCATGGTTTTTTTTAGATTCTTCCATGTCACTCGGTTCCAAGAGACATCTAATTTCTAATACATTTCTCTGATGTCTTTCTTGTAGAGGTTCTAACTACTTAATTTCTCACACTATTAGACCACCTTGTTTTTTCTTGGTTTTGTTTTCAAGTGCTAAGTATAGATTATATAATAAATGCGATTATATAAAAATATAGGCTTAAGAAAACAAAAAATACTAAAAAAATTATGACAGCCTATGTAAGATATATTTTATGGATTGAAATAATTCAACTTTTGTTCTGGGCCGTTTTAAGTTATATATATTCTTGGATTTATTTCTGCAGGACTGATAATGCTATAAAGAACCACTGGAATAGTTCGCTAAAAAAGAAGATGGATTTCTATTTAGCCACGGGAAGACTTCCACCAACTTTGAAGAACAGTCCACAAGTTGTTGTTAAAGACACTGTTAGACATTCTAAACCTACATTATTTGTTTGTTCAAATAAAGAATCAGATACTGCAGTTGAATCTTCATCGGAAACTACAGAAATTACTCAACTAGATAGCAGTGACCAGAATGACAAGAATCGACTAGAGTGCTTTGTAGCAGTTGGAGATTCCTCTGGTGCTCCTCTTGTAAATGAATCTGTTGATACTGAATGCAAAGCTGGATCATCCAACATAAATATCAGCTGCAACAAATCAGAACTGGTGTCAAGCGGTACTTTCCAAGTACATAGTGCGAAGAACTCCGAGAATCCTGGACTGAGTGGCAAACCGAGTGAGAGTTGCAGAGACAATGCTAAGATGAGCAATAACAGATTCTGTAGAACATGTTTTTCACACGAAACTCCGGTCTCTGGTTCTTTATGCTACGAGCCACCACAGTTAGACATTTCAGTCCCTTTAGATTCTCTTTATTCCAATATCCTTCATGAGCAGAATGACTGCTCTTCTCCGATTGCGTCATCCGTTGGTTTCTTCTCTCCACTTGGTGTAAATGGTAGTGAAAACGTAACCCCTGAATCAATATTGAAAATGGCAGCAAAAACTTTTCCGAGTACTCCTTCAATAATGAGGAAGAGAAGGACTGTTTCCCAAGCACATGTCACTCCTAGTAAAGCTTTGAAAGCAGATATTGATTCACAGACGTCTAAAGTACAAGAGAGATCCAAGGATAATTCTGATTCTATAGTTGGGAGCGACATTAATAATAATAAGGATTTCAATGCATCTCCCCCCTATCGACTTAGACCAAAGCGGACCGCAGTTGTCAAGTCTATTGAGAAACAGCTTGAGTTTGCATTTGAAAAGGAGAAGGATGACAGTGGTATGCATAAAGTACAAGGAGGTGCTTTGTCATGATTCAAGTAGGTATTGTTTCTTTATTATGCACTGTATTATATTCTACCTGGATGCACTTATTATATTTTGCATGGTCTTGTCTCATCTTTGTAAGACATTTATCAAACAGCTTAAAATTTGGATTAATGATTCTACAAATTATACAGGGAACACATTTGTTTTAGCAATTTTTTTAATTAAGATTTAACTATTTTGTGTTCTAAGAACACAATTTAAGAGTATAATAATAAAAATGTTTTTTCCTTTATGGTATTCTTAGTTATCTTGTCTCCTGAGAACACGTGTTAGAAATATCCTTTTTATTATTATTATTATAAGGAGAAATAATTAGTAAGAAATATAATGTATTTTCCAGCATCACTAGTGGATATATAAAGTAAAGATATATTTTACTTTAGTTTTTTATGTAGGGCAATACATTCGACTTGTTCAGTTATCTAACTTGACAATTTGTGCTCTGCATTTAGGGATTTTGGTTGGACTTGCTCTTGAGGCTGATTGAATGTTACCCAAAACTAAGTGACGGGTGACTTCGCTCCTAACAATTTTGCAAGCATAATCCTGTGCAGGAGTCAAGATATCTTGGCCATAATTTAGGGTTTTGTATATCCATGTTTGGAAACTTTTAGTTAATATCATTGGTGGTAAATATTTCGGTCACACGCGAATAAGACTTGAAAACAAATAGTTATTAGTAGACTATGATTTGATAGATTCTATTTTAGTAAATACGAATTTACAGGTGTTTTATACAGGAATGTAGACATTGATTTAGTTTCAAACAATCAAGGAAAAGTTTGAACCATTTTTTGAAACTCTTAATTGAATGTTGAAGGCGCAGCAATTTCTAAGCTGAAGTGTAAAAATATATATACTCACACTATGCTGAAGAGAGTAGCCTATTGTTTCTGACTAAAGTTAGAGACTTGGATGCGAGAGTTTTTGGACATCCATAAATCAACTATTGAATTATGGGTGGAACTAATCACACACTCTTCAATTACTAGTAACACACCATTTATATTATCTTACTAAAATGTCCCTGATTTTGCTTGTTTTTGAAAAATTCTAATCCCACTAATTGATTACATCAATAAATGTATACAGATTTTAATGATTGTGTCATAATATTAGAAAAATACACTTGCTTTTGGTAGAGTAATAAATGGTATATAAAATCTTTCTAAAACAAGAATATGTTGACCATTCATCCTCATATATTTTGTTATAATCAATTAGTGGGGACCAGCAGTTTTTAAAAATGAAAAAAATCAGAAATATTTTTGTAAGATAATATAAATTGTGTTATTAGTAATTGAAGGGTGTGTAACTAGTTTTATCCTGGCATTACTTATATTTTTACAGATTTTTAATGGTTAATTTTTATTTTTATTTTTAATTATCAGTTCATTTTGAAAATGAAATATAAAAGTATGAAGTACAATTAGTGAATGGTGAGGACAATAATCAAAAGCTGACTGCATGATTGATCAAGTTTAAAAGAGTAAATAATCTTTGGGAAGTTAGAATAAATTTTGATGTGCCACGGTTAATAATATAAATGATGGAAGGACTAACGTGATAAATTTAAAATTTTTGAATAATGAATTTAATTAAAAAAAATTTTTAAAAATTAATTTGAAGAATAATCTTTTAAAGACTAATTTAAAGAATAATCTTTTAAAGATGAGTTTAATCATTTATTTTAAAAAACACACATAAAACTTAAAAAAAAAACCTTGAAAAAAGTGCTTGAAAAGCAAATACAATATATTTGGATTAATCTATAGAGTACAATCCTATACTTCTAGTGAATTATCTCGTGATATGTACAGGAATGTAACAAACGATTAGATATATGAATAAACAATGTTTTCACAATTTTAAGAGTATGCTTGGTTGAATAGAAAATATCTTAAATATTCTAGCTTTATTATGACCTAATTGAATAATTGAATGGTTTAATGTAAGAACCAATGTTGGTTATGCTATTTGCTTATCAAATTTGAACAAAAGATATTGATGATATTCATAAAATATTGATGAAAAGGTGGGTATTTAAAAGTAGATGCACACCTCAATAAAAAATATATGATACAATACATAATATAATTATGTGATGGAGATGGGATACCTAAATAAAAATAACTTGCATTCATATTACAAATGAATAAATTATATTGATAAATGAAGAATAAAAGAAAACGATAAAGATGTATATACGAATTGTTAGCAGTAAAATATAGGTGATTTTTACTCTACTTTTTTTAAAATAAAGGGTAAATTACCCCTTGTGATATTTACAGTGATTATTCATAAATTATTCTTCTATCAAAGCTCCAAGATTTACGTTATCTTCTCTTTTCTTTTCAATTGAGGCGATGTTTCTCTTGAAACTTGATAGTAGTGTCATTTTCATAATTCCCATCAAATACACCTCTTCTTCTCTAATTTTAAAACCATAATTCCTCTCAAATCCAATCACCATTTCTAATCAATTAGGTTAGGATTTTGAACTTGTTCATATGCTTTCAATCTCCCATTTGAGCACATCTATTAATTTTTTAGCTCTCTCCTTCCTAAGATTTTTTCCTAGTATTTTTCTTAAAATTCAGTCAGATCAACAATGATACTCCTCTTCAGATAACCAACCCTCGTAGCCTTGTATAACTATATAACAAACACAAATCAAAATATTAGTTAGTCATGAAAACAATGAGTCAATAATTACCATTTTAGAATTTTTATTATGTGAATAATGATTGAAAAATAATTTAAGGGCAATTAAAGAGAAAAATAAAAAATAAAATATCTTGGTGTCTTCTTTTACGCACCAATTACCATCATTTTTAACTAATATATCACAAATTTTTATCAGTTTTTTAGCTCTCTCGTTTTTAGGATTTTCTAGCGATCTATTAGAGATAGCAATTAGATTTGACGATCTTATTAGAATTTTGAAATTCTGGTTGAAAGATAATTTATCAATAATCACTGTATATGTCACAAGGGGTAATTTACCCTCTATTTTAGAGAGAGCATGGTAGAGTTCTATCATACTATTGCTACGTCATTACCAAATTACAAATGTTGTTACCTTGGATGCAATACTCACATTATGTTTGTGCAACATGGAAAAATAAAACAATGGAAAATCTATAACTTGAGCTCTTGTGACCCTCTAATATGATTAACAGACAGCATTAATGATGATATTAATGATGGGAGTTTCAATCTTGACTAGCAGATTTATCCATGAGGCAACAATGTTTAGAGTGTGGAGATAAGTGTGGCTAAAATGCTATGGAGTTCTGTTGCATGCATAGTTGGGAGAGGCGTTTCAAAATATTGAGAGTCAATGAGATGAGGTGGTTGAATGCAATAAGCGACAGAATCGTGTAAATTTTTTAGTGTTGGTCGTGTGTTGATTGATACATATATAATGGACTTGATCAATGAATAGATTCATATAAAATTGGGACTAGTGGTTTTGATGTGTTTGTAAAAGAAATTGGTAGTGAGGTATATGAAGTGGCGTATCCTTAGAGTGTAATCATGTAATGGAACGAAGAGATAATACTTCAAAGAATGGGAACGAAAAGCCTAGTGATACTAGTTGAAAGCCGTCATTTGAGGGTTGGGATGCGGCGGCCGAGATAGTGGTGAACGTGGTTAGAAAGTATGAGAAGGACAAGGGTATGATAGTAATTCCAGATATGGATTTGAATAAATGGAATAAAGCTAATTCAAAAAAGGAAACGGATCAAAAGGCATTAATAGGAGTTACTAAGGGTGTAGATTCTAAGAGATTTGATAGGACTAGTGAGGATTCTGATCGAACAATTTCTTATAGCTATGAGTATAACGGTGAAAGATCAAATTTAAAGAGTAACACTAATAATAATGAGATATTGTGTGGAAGTGTGAGGCCCATTACACCAAATCATATGAGAAAGAGTTCAACATGCATTTTGGGCCAACAAATCATAAGTCCAAATGAAGAAAGAGACTATAGGCTGGTTTTGGACAAGTCTCAAGGAATGAAGCATGGGTTGGTCTTGGAGTGCACTCAAGGAATGGATCAAGTCAGTGACACACGTATATGTGATAACAATGCATTCCCCATCCATCAAATTTAGCGGCCTAGCCAGGGAATGTCAGGTTGCGCATGGCGGTCGCGATACGGTGGAAGAGGATGGAAATGGACATGGTTCAAGGACCCAAATCATGAGAAGAAGTGCAGAGGACGTCTCTTTTGCCGTAGACGCAGGGAGATCGATATTGAGAAAGAGAAAACAAGTCATTATGTTGTCAATGGAGATAAATACTAGAACATCTAAGAGGACGCGGACAGATGGGAAAGGAAGCAGCAAAATACAAAACTAAAGGGAAGAATATCAAGAGTGCAGCTGTTGTAAGAAAGCAGAAGTTGAAGAGGGTCACAATGAATCAAACTTGAGAGTTGTAGCAATGGCTCTAGATGATGCACGTTCAGATAAAAAAGAAGATAAACATAGTGATGGGGAATCAAATAACTCTAGCATAGATGCAAGCCATGTTATGAAGAATGAGGAAGAACGAAAGAGATGGGAGAAAGACATAGATACGAACAGGGATGTATGTAAGTTAGCCACAGTGTCAGGGGTTATTCAGTATAACGATGATGGCATTATGGCTATCTTGCAAGAGCAGTATAAAGCTTTAGCGATTAAAAGAAGATTGGCAAAGTAAAAAGAGAAGGCAAGAAGGAGAAGACCAAAGAATCAGAAAAAGATGTGTAATAAGAACTCAAATAATTTTTAGTTTTGGAATATTAGGAGATTAGGAGGTGTTAGTATTAAGTTTGGTGAAAATTTTTCAAAAAAAGTAAAATAAATAACAAAAAAATCTGTAAGATGGATATGTTAGGATTAATAGAGACAAAGAAGTAGGTTGTGACAAAATTTGATGTAAAAAAATTGGAAAAATGGAGGAGTGGGATGGGAGTTTGTGGAGTCTGAAGAACATGTTACTAATGTGGGATGAAAATATGTTTAGGATGGAAAACTAATATAAAGGAGAAAGGTGGACGTATGTAGAAGGAGGTGAGGGAGAAAATGATTAGTGGGTTGTCAATGGAACTTGAGAGGTTTATGACTACAGTGTGGTAGTTTTGAAAGGCACATTTCTAAGGCTTTTTCCGGTTTCAAATAAAAAAAAAATCTGTCATAAGAGAATGTGAATTTTGAAATGGGATAGAGTGGATTTGAAACTTCAATTGGTGAAGAAAACTACTATACCAAGGGAACTGGAACTATTAAATGAATTACATGGTGTCTTGTAATTGACAAAGCTATTAAGAGATATAGAGGTCATTGTGGTATAAAAATTTAAAAAACTATACTCTACTACTATCTCCTTTGTGCAAGTATTACAGGAAGAGACAGTATCATAAGACATGGCAAGTTTAGTTTCACTAAAGATATATGAAAAAGATTGGTTGCGCCGGGAGTTAAATTATTTACTTGGTTTGCCTTAGCTAATAGAACTAATACTAAGGATAGATTAAGTAGATTGGGTATAATTGAGTAAAATGATATCGTATGTGTGGTGTGTAATAAGGATGTTGAAAATATATACCACTTGTTTGTTGCGTGATTTTTTGTGGCAGGTATAGTGTAATTAGTTGATGTTAGACGCCTTTGGACAATACAAGGACCAATGAAAGAGCATTTCGAAATTTGGTTGGATCACCTTTGATCAAGGATCACTGGAAAAATAGTTGATTGGGTTATTTTTCACTTTTAGTGTATTTGGGTGGAGATGACGAAGGAATTGGAGTTGTCATTTTAAACTTTTATTTCTGTTTCTATCTTCTGTCTAATGCTCCACCTTGTTGTATTGAACTCTTTTATTTCCAAAAAAAAAACTGATAAAAAACAACTCACAAAAAAAGGAGAACTCCATATGTAGTATGAGTAGCATAATAATAATTTACACTTTTGGAGAACATGTCATCAAAATATACCCCCTTCCCAGATATGTATCATGTTACCAATATTAACAAATTATAAAATACCTATCTAAAGACAATAAAATCTATTGAACACTAACTACACCAGCTCTTCTAAATATCTGTAACAAAAGCGCAATATCTCGAAATATGGAGCTTCAATGAGAGAGAAATTGACATCCAAAGTCATCATTAGGGAGAGAAAGGGAGTTAGAGAGAGTGTTTTTGTTAAAAAGTAAATACCAAATCAGTACTCGAAAGATTTTGATGCTCACAAAATAACACCTGACTTTTGTTATTGGCAAAATAATTCCTGAATAATTTTAAAATTTGACAAGCGAGTTTCTGAACTCGTCGGAGCAATGTTGCTGAGTTGACTACTGTATTTACTGAAATAGCAGTCTTGTTAATGTATATACCTAGTTGAAAATTTTAATTAAATACCCCAATCCAACCTAAAACATCAAAACACCAAAACTCCCTTTTTTCTAGAACCCTAATCCCCTCCCTCCCTAATGCACTAAGTTTACCTTAATTTTCTCAAATCCTCCTCCCAACGTGCTCTTTCAAAATCATAAACCATACTGATAAATACAAACATAACAATATCAAAATCTATATTTAAATTTAAATCCAATCAAGCAATCAATCTTAGTATCAAAACCACAACATTCATTAATAAAATCAAAGAAAGAGAATGAAAAATAGAGAAAAGATAGATTGATTCTCTAAGAGAATGAAAATCAGAGAAAGACGGAATGAAAATAGATCATGAAAATCTACGAATTTGACACCACAATAGAGCTCCGAGAAGGGAAAGCTGGAGATGTTGGCTAGACGAAGGCTGCGAAGCCCAAGGAGAAAGCAGATTGATTTAGTGAGAAGGACGGATCATGAAGATAATCGACAATGGTAGAAAAACAGACCCGTAAAGACGAACTCGAGGCGACAGAAAGACGGAAAGCAAAATTAGAGACAGAGACAAAAATGGCAAGCCATGGCAGAACCAAGATGGCAGCTTCAACACAGACAAAGGAAGCGCGGAGACAATGTGCAGGGATGATGCTGCAGAGATATCAGCTAAAGTGCAGGAATGACGTGACGCAGATGAAGGCAACAGATCAAACAGCGCAGAAGCTGGCGGACACAGAGGACCCAGCGACGAGACAGCTATCGTACAGTGTCAGTGACAGAGAGTGAGAAGGTTGAGACAGTTTCAGCATGAGATGGTGTGTTGGAGAGGGAGGGGAGAGAAGGGATTAGAGTTCCAGAAAGAGGGGTTGGTTTGATTTTCTAGGGTGGTATTTTTAATTAATACCTAGGTATTATACATTAAAAATGTTGTTATATCATTAAAATACAGTGGCCATTTTAGTATCGTTTTCATCGGAGATGTGCTTCGACGAGTTCAGAGATATGCTTATCAAATTTTAAAATTATTTAGGAATTATTTTGTCAATAACAAAAGTTCGGTACTATTTTGTCAGCAATAGAGTATTTTGATAGAGAGAGTGTTTTTGTTAACGAAAAAAGTGTTAGAAACAAGAGACTAAACTAGAGAAAGGATTTGTGTATTATTGAGTGTATTCAAATTATCTGGAATGATACAATATAAAAGGGTATTTATAGGTGCTATTATAATAATAAAGACGTAATATTCTATAATAAATATTCAGATATACTAAATAATTTTAATGAATGCTCATTGATCCTAATATATTCTAACATCCCCCCTTAAACTCAAGTGACAACTTGAATTTGAAACTTATTTAAAACAACGAAATAAAAAAAATGCATAAACTAATAGAACGGACGCAGACAGAGCTGCCGGAAGGAAGCGCAGATGAAACTGCCGCTGTCTGAAAGAAGCGCAGATGGAACTGCCAGAAAGAAGCGCAGACGGAACTGCCGCTGTCTGAAAGGAAGCGCAGACGAAATTGCCGGAAGGAAGCGCAGACAAAACTGTCACAAGGAAACGCAGACGGAACTGCCACAAGAAAATGCAAACAGAACTGGCAAAAGAAAACACAGATGGAACTGCCACGAGAGAACGCAGACGGAACTGCCAGGACAGAGCGCAGACAGAACTGCCACGAGAAAATGCAGACGAAACTGCCACAAGAGAACGTAGACGAAACTGTGATAAACCCCATTTGTAGGGTTTATCTTGTGCTTGATTTAAGGGATTTTATGACCTTTTACTCACATTTATCCATTGAAATAGCATGGTTTTATAACTTCTCCTTTAATTGTGCTTAAGAGTGAAAACATGCTTTTTAGGACTTAAAATAGCTAAATCTAATTCTCCTTGATTCCATTAGATGCCTTGATATGTTTGTTAAGTGATTTAAGGTTTAGGAGGCAAAGATTGGATCAAGAGAATGAAGAAAGAAGCATGAAAAGTTGGAGAACTCATGAAGAAATGAAAGAACCGGAAAGCTGTCAAGCCGACCTCTTCGCACTTAAATGACCATAACTTGAGCTACAGAGGTCCAAATGATGCGGTTCCAGTTGGGTTAGAAAGCTAACATCCGGGGCTTCAAAACGATATAAGATTTGCCATAGTTTCTACACGTATGGTGGCGCGCACGCGCATAGTACGCGCACATGCCGTTGCTGCCACCTAGTTCACTTAAAGCAAAACGTGGCCAGCGAATTCTAAAGCCTTGTGGGCCCAATCCAACTCATTTCTGATGCTATTTAACCCAAGGAGTGAAGAGGGAAACACAAGTTAGTTACCATTAGTCATAGTTTAGTTTTAGAAGTAGTTTCTAGAGAGAGAAGCTCTCACTTTTCTCTAGGATTAGGATTAGGATTAGGTTTAGTTCTTAGATCTAGGTTTTAATCTTTGCTTTCTTCCACTTCTATCTCTCAATTCTTTGTTGCTACATTCATCTTCTTCTACTCTTTTGTTTTAATTTCCTTTATGTTGTTCTTATACTTTGTTGTAGATCTACTATTGTTCCTTCCATTTTCTTTCAATTCAATAAGAGATAATTCATAATAATTGTTTGTTCTTCTTTGCTTTTATATTGTTGATCTCTTGCCTTTGTAGTTAGATCTCTCTTTAATTCTTGCAATTTATGTTGTTTACTTTTATTGCCTTTTTTGTGTTTGTTGAAATGCCTCTTCTAGATATAGTATAGATTTTGTTCCTATTGGCCTAGGTAGAGTAATTAGTGACACTTGAGTTATCTAATTCCTTTGTTGATTGGTAATTGGAGAGATTGCTAATTGGTTTGGAGTGCACTAAAGCTAGTCTTTCCTTGGGAGTTGGCTAGGACTTGTGGCTCAAGTCAATTCATCCACTTGACTTTCCTTTATTTAGTAAGGGTTAACTAAGTGGTAGCAATGAACAATTCTCATCACAATTGAAAAGGATAACTAGGATAGGACTTCTAATTTTCATACCTTGCTAAGAGCCTTTTATAGTTGTTAGTTTATTTTCATTGCCATTTACTTTTCATGCTTCTGATCCAAAAACCCCAAAATAACTCACAACCAATAACAAGACACTTTATTGTAATTCCTAGGGAGAACGACCCGAGGTTTGAATACTTCGGTTTATAAATTTAGGAGTTTGTACTTGTGACAAACAAATTTTTGTATGAGAGGATTAGTGATTGGTTTAGAGACTATACTTCAACGAGATTTCATTAGTGAAATTCTAAACCGTCAAAAATCCAATCATCAAACTGCCACGAGAGAACGTAGACAGAACTGCCGAAAGAGAGTGAAAACTATATGATTTCTCCATGAGATTAGGTAAACAGCGAATGACATTGGTGTTTGATCATTCGACTCGGAAAGACACAAGACGGAAAGAATAGGCTAGTCGGTGAGTGAAAAAGTATCAAAGAAATGGCAAAAGACAAGAAAGATGGAATAGAGGAAAAGTGTGAAAAATACAGTGATTTCACCAAAAGAAAAACAACATATCTTCTTCAAGGAGGATACCATGGCTCTGATACCATGTTAGAAACAAGAGACTAAACTAGAGATGGGATTTGTATATTATTTAGTGTATTGAAGTTGTATGGAATGATACAATATAAAATGGTATTTATAGGTGCTATCGTAATAATAAAGACGTAATATTCTATAATAAATATTCAGATATACTAAATAATTCTAATGAATACTAAATGATCCTAATATATTCTAACACCCCCTCAAACTCAAGTGATAACTTGAGTTTGAAACTTATTTAAAACAACGAAATAAAAATAAAATGCATAAACTAATAGAACAGACAAGACGGAGCTGCTGGAAGGAAGTGCATATGGAACTGCCGCTGTCTGAAAGAAGCGCAGACAGAACTGCCAGAAGGAAGCACAGATAGAACTGCCGCCGTCTGAAGGAAGCGCAGACGGAGCTGCCGCTGTCTGAAGGAAGCACAGACGGAACTGTCGCTGTCTAAATAAAGCGCAGACGGAACTGTCGCTGTCTGAAGGAAGCGTAGACGGAATTGCTACAAGAAAATGCAGATGGAACTACCACAAGATAACGCAGACATAACTGCCACAAAAAAACACAAAAGGAACTGCCACAAGGAAACGCAGACGGAACTGCCGAAAGAGAACGAGAACTATATGATTTCTCCATGAGAATAGGTAAACAGCGGATGACATTGGTGTTTGATCATTCGACTTGGAAAGACACAAGACAGAAAGAATAATAGGCTAGTCGGTGAGGTGAAAAAGCATCAAAGAAGTGACAAAAAACAAGAAAAATGGAATAGAAGAAAAGTGTGAAAAATACAGTGATTTCACCAAAAGAAAAAGAACATATCTTCTTCAAGGAGGATACCATGACTCTGATAGCATGTTAAAAACAAGAGATTAAACTAGAGAAATAATTTGTATATTATTAAGTGTATTCAAATTGTCTGAATAATATAGTATAAAAGGATATTTATAAATATTATCGTAATAATAAAAACATAATATTTTATATTAAATATTCAGATATATTAAATAATTCTAATAAATATTAATTCATCCTAATATAATCTAACAAAAAAAAAGATAATGTGACACTTTATTTCCGTTTTTGAAATTACTGAAGGCCAAATCATCAGTAAATTATTTTAGCGACAAGATTAAAACAAATTGTTTTATTAGTCCATTTATCTATGGTTAGGTAGTCGGTAAAACAATTAGAAGTAAAAATCTATTTTAAACATTTATTTTATGCCGACGTAATTTTATTAATGAAAATCCATTATTGATGGTTTGGTGTCAATAACACATATTCATAATTAAACTTTAAATTTAATTCATTAATTGTTACTATACTTTATGTAGCATCTCAATTTTTTTGAAATATATTTATTATTTAATAATTAATTAATTAAATTTATAATAATTTTAATTTTAATTTTATAATAAAAAATTAAAAGATAATATACTTAAAAAACTAATATATTTAATTTAAAATTTAAAAATATAAAAATACTAATTATAGTAAACTTTTAATCGGAAAAAAAAATATTTTTTTAAGGATATAGTCATACTTAATTCTATATTTATTAGATTTAAATAATATTTGGCTACATGAAAAGATAAAAAAATTATCTTTATTCTTTGAGTTTCGTATAAAATCAAATTTAAATTCAATTAGATAGATAAATTTATTACAAATTTATAATAAAAAATTGCATTGTAACTAACCAGTTTGACATACTGTAAGACCCAGAACCTTTGAAAAGTCTTTTTATGAGCAAGTCTCAAATCATGTAGTTATTTATAACCTTAATTTCAGAAATTATTTTATTAAAGATAATTAAGCCAAATTTTGATTTATTGGATTTGAGATAAGTTATGATTATTATCTAATTTTATAATTATTGAATTATTTTCTATATTTGAATTATAAAGTTGATAGTTATGAAATAATAAGGATTTTTTTATATGATATGGACTAAATAATCAATATTTTAATATATTGATATTGCTATTTTGAAAAATAGAGAAATTAATTATATTATTTCTAATTATTTGGTTGAGATACTTTATTGAAAATAATTTGTGAAAATTGATGAGAAAATAGTATTTTTGTACATTAGTATTGTGGGATTAAAATTTATGTCTAATTACAAAACTAACCCTATTACCCTAATTTTGTTGAAATTACCAAATTGTCCCTTACCCTAATTTGGTCATACACTTTCCCTCCATTCTCCCTTCAACGCTGCGCAGCCTCAAGCCCCTCTTTCCATTGCCTTTGCTGCACAGCAAAACACACAATTTTCCCCTTTTGAATGAAAGAAAGAGAACCAAAGGGGCATAAGGGAAGAGAGGGAAGAGTGAATCTGGAGGGGGGACCTGGCTCCGCCGCCGTTCCCTTCGTAGAGGAAGACCCGAACCGAGAGAGATCTGAGATCTGAGGGGAGAGGGAGACCGTGACCAGCGCTGCCGCTGCCACGGCCAACGGCCGTGCTTCTCGTAGTCGCCGTCGAAGGGAAGAGAGAGAGAGAGAGAGAGAGTGTGTGTTCCATCGCGAATCAGAGCTGAGCCAAGAAGAGAGACAGTGCAAGAAGGAGCCCGTCGCCGTCCAACCCGCGTCCAGCTCACCGCGATCATCGCAGCGCCGTTGTCGTGCGCCGCCGTCGAGCTCGTAGTAGCATCGCCGTCGCCAACAAGCCCTGCCGCCACTCAGTTGCATCGCAGCCTTTCGAACAGAGAGCGAGAGAAAGAGATCTCACTGTGGTGGGAAGCGGGGAGGCGCCGCCGTGCATCGTGAAGCTACTGTCGCAGTCGCGCGCTCCGTCACCGCTGCTGCTGGGAGCTGCGCCGCCGTAACCGAGCTTCTGTCGCCGAAAAACTTCGCCATAGCCACCGGAAAATTCTGCCGGTAAGGGTTTTGAATTCGGTTTTCGTTCGTTTAAGATTCCGGAAGCCTTACCGTTTCTGTATGTGGGTTTCAGTCTTCATCGCTGGAGTCCGATCGCCGCTGCCGTTTGAGGTGGCTGCCGGATTGCTGCCAAACCGGTTCGGAGATTGCCGCTGTTTCGGTTCAGCCGTTCCTTCTTCGTTCGGTAAGCGTTTTTGATTTGGAAGCTCTCTAGTTACTATTCTTTTATCATACGCTGAGGTTTTGCGGCGATAATCGCTATAAGATTGAGTCTCAGTTATTGTACGTTGCGATTAGTGTTGTAATGGATATTGCGAAAGTGGCTGGGAGCTGAGGTTTTGGTTGCCGTCGGTTCGGGCTGAGGTGAAAAGGACTCTGTGAGGCGTTTGGGCTGTGGTTTTGCACGTTGAGGTAGGGGCGCTTTCCAAAAACTATATTTTATGTATTGGAATTATTACATATGGATACTGATGTGAGATATTGTGTATTTGGTGATTGTATCTGCCTTATGTATTATTTGATTAACTCGAATGATTATGGATGTTGGTTTGGCTGAATTGTTGTGTGGCTTTGTGAAATGTAATGTTTTGAAGTTGATTCTTTAAAGATTTGAAATCTGAGTTTAATCCGCTGAGGATTGATTTGATTTGAGTTAATTGTTTTGATGATTTGAAAAGTCGAATGCACCTTTGAATTCAGCCTGGTTTACTTTAATTGACTTGATTTTGGACAAATGATTTGTTACTGAGCCGTTTCTTTAAAGCTTTGAAAATGAGTTAAATCGGTTGATATTGATTTGATTTGAAATAGTTTCCTTGAGATATGCCACTGAGGCGACTGATGGATTTAGCATGATTTTGAATTGAGTTTTGGGATTCTGGACTGTTGAAAAGGATTGAGGAACGGTTTAGTTGGGACCCGAACCGGGTGGCAAAGTCCAAGTTTTAGGGGAGATGCTACCGAAATTTCTATAAAATCCGAGGCTTTATTTGAAATGTTATTTGGGAAATTTTGAGTTTAATGCCTTTCCTATTTACTTGGAGGATTGTGAATTTAGGTCTTCTTTTATTAACTTTTAGATCAATTATGAAAAATGATGAAGTTATGCTTTGAAAGAATTACTGAAAAGAGAATCATGATTTCTCCTTATTTTCCAAGAAGAATAGTATGTCTTTGGGTACAAGTTATTCGAAAGAGAATTTTTCCTTGAGACTGTTTTAAAAGGTAAAACGGGTTTATGTTTTTCTCTATTAAACATAAAGGGTGTCCATTGGAAGAGTTTTCGTGATTTTAAAAAGGACTTGGATTTCGATTGATGAACTTCTTTATTTTGACGTTTTGAATGAGATTCAAAGTACCCTTTGAACTCTAGTTTAACACAACAAAAATGATTCTCTTAGCAGTTTGAAATGCTTCATATTTAATTGTGGAATTGAAGCCGGTTTTGTTTAAGTAAAGGAAATGGCTTTGAAAAGAGTAATTGATTACATGACTCGGATTGGCTTAGATCCTATTTTACTACTCAAATCAGGAAGCCAAGGTTTTTAATGAATTTAAAATGAACTTGGTGAAATGAGTTATGTTATTCTCCCCTAAAGACTTGGGACTCTGCCGAGGAACTTTTGTTATAAAATCCCATTGTTGTATGGGTGATTTTGAATACTTTGAAATAAATCTTTAACCTTCCATAGTTTTGGAAGTTTTGGAAAGAGAATGCCGAGAGTGACTTTGTTTTAAAAAGGGAACTCACTTTGAGTAAATTTGGCTTATGAGCCTGAGATGATTTGAGAAACGAGATTTCTAAAGCCAAGGCTGAAAAGAGTTGAAACTTGATTTCAAAGTGAAATGATTAGAGAAAATGATTTATGGCTTAAATGCCGATTTCATGAATTTGATGATTTTGAATGTGGAAGTGCTGTTTTGTTGTGAGCCGGAATGGCTGTGTATGATTATGAATATTGGCTGGTTCTAGATTGAACCGTGAGCCGGATGGCTGAGATGGATGTTAATCCATGATTGAGAATGAAACATTTATGCTGAGACACTGATAAGTTGTGATGTTTCACTTCCACTATCGGAGATAAGAGTTTCCCTGGGAGGAAGCAGTGGCTAGCCACCACGTGCTCCAGGTGGAGACTCGAAACTCTTTTGACCCTATGTCGTCAGGGTGGCCGGGCACTGTGAAATTTCCGGATGAGCTCACCCCCATAAATATTCACCAGTGAGGGTGATGGATATGGATCATGATTATGATCAAGTTTATATTGAGTATAACTCGAGTTGGGGAGACACGACAGAGGGACAGTCCAATGGTTAGCTACCAGGACTTGTCGGGTTGGCTCTATAACCGATAGATGATATCATCAGCCACTAGGGACAGGCATGCATCATATGCATCTATGTGACATTATTTGGGTGTGCATATTGTACTTGGTATGCCTATGTGATTAACTGCTAATTGTTCTACTTGCAATAACTATTTGTTTGTGTTTGCATTTGGAACTCTATTGGATTGTGGTGGATTGGTTGTGGTAGGATTGTTTGGGACTAGGGCCGTGGTTGAATGAGATGGACCGATGGTTGATTTCGGTTTTGTGGTTTTGGTTTGGAATGAGATATGAAAGGCTATTTTGGTTCAGTATAGATAAACCTTTTTGAAAGGCTTTGATGTTTTGAGAATTTAACGGTTCCTCTTTCAGCAAAGATTTCCGACTTTATTTTTATTGAAAACCGTTGTTTTTGAAAAGAGGCATAAGACAGTTATTAATTACTGGTGCAGTTATCTTCACGTATCCTATTACAATAATTCCCAAAAACCCTCTACTGAGAACCCTTTCGAGGATGATGTTCTCACCCCCTACATTTTTCCCCTTTCAGGACTTGGGCGCAGAAGTCATGAAGAGTTTATTTAGTTGTGGTTGAAATGCTCTGTATGCTTTAGATTATTATTTTGCTGTACCCTCGCCTTTATCTTGATATCTTCTGTAAGAGGGATAGGAATTGTATTGGTTAATGCTTGTAATATTTACATACTTGTATGTATGTATATGGATGTACCCTTTATGAGTTTTTGTAAGTTATATGGTATCTATGGATGTACGTTGTTGAACGAAAGTATTCTTGGGAGAGGTATTGCGGTTTAAAATTTTAAACAGGCTCATATTTTAGTATTAAATAGTATAAGTGTCGTCGTAATGTCCGAGCTATCAGAGTTGCGCAGCCGGAAGCGTGAGCTTTGGTAGTTAGGGTGTTACACATACCAATAGTATTTTGTAAATATTTTAAATTACAAGTATTCGATTGATTTTGTTCAAAATTTATTTTAATGTTAACTCAGTTCTTTATAAATTTGTCTCTAATATCTATTTTTAAATTCCAAACGTAGAAAACGTTATAGGACTTGGAAAGTGATGATTCAGATTGAAGATTTTATCTTAGCTAGATTTTTCTTACACAATCTACATATACTTAAGAGCCATTTGAGTCATTCTTTTCTCATTTTATTCTCTTTTTTTTGCTAGGTGACTTATTTCTTTTATCTTATATTAACTCTGTAAATTGTCATTCATATACTTTTTTCACTTTATTATAAGAAAATTCTTTTTTTTTTATTTTCTTACTCTCATTCTAAATTCTTCTCCAAAACTATTCACAAATTCTATTTATATATTGTTTGAGAAGGAATCATCTTTAACTATGATAACTATGAAGATCATGAATATGGAGATTTTATTTCTATAATAAAGCCAATACGGACTCAGAGATTTGCATATATAAGATTCATATCTTTCGCAACCTCCGTATTTATATTGAATTCATCGAGTCAGACATTTTAGGCATCATAACTCATGTTTAATATCTCTCATATCATTTCTATTAATAGTCTATGATCTATTGTTTTTTAACCAAATCTTATTCTTAATCTCATGCATGTGCTTAGAAGAATGAAATCTATCCCTTAGCCAAACATTCTATCTACATCAAAACACACACAAAGTATAGTCGTAGAAGAAGTCTCTCTTCACTAATAAATCGTGCCTATTTACTTTGGAATATATATAGGATTTTTACAAATTTTACTAGAGGTAAGAGTTTTATACTATTTTTTTTACATATCATATCTTAAATATTTTTTTATATAGATGTTGACCTTGTATGTCATTATATAATGTCTTTTTGTTGTATACACATTAAGTATTATAATAATCATCTTATGTGCATTAAAGAACTGAGGATATGATTCTTTGGTAAGGAAAGGTAACCTTCAAAGACAAGATAATTGAAGTGGTCCTTCGATAAGGGAAGGTGTTCGATAAGCTTTTGGGATAAGAACATTCGGTAAGAGAAAGAGACTCCATCAATTTTATATCCGGCTTGAGCCCAATGCCCTCCAAAATCAACATAATATTAAAAGAATGCTTAAGAAAAGTTAAAGTTAATTTCATGCATTGTATAAGAGTTTATGTCAGTAAAGAATCATTTTCTTTTCATGTAAATAGAAGTTAGGAGAATGTCAAGAAATGCTTAAGAAAAGTTAGAGTTAATTTCATGTATTGTATAAGAGTTTATGTCAATAAGGAATCATTTTCCTTTCATGTAAATAGAAGTTAGGAGAATGTCAAGAGAAACTAAGTCAAAGTTTATGTGTTTACGTTCTATATGATTGCATTTCATTCATGAGTTACATGTGTCATAATATAAGTAAGAAATACCTAAAACTTACACCATTTGACTAACAAAGACTTTTAAAAATAATAATTGAACAATCTTATGTCGTCATTATTTTTATTTTAAAATTTAGAGTGGTTGGAGAAAGATACGATGATGACACCATATAGATAAATTATTGAGAGCTTTTTATTTCTCACCCCGCTCCCCATACCATCTTCAAAAACGATGCGGTGCAAAGCAATACTTGATTGAGTTGGAAAGACCAATACACTATAGGACATAGATACGAAAGGTTAAACACTTGTTCAAAATCATATCAAGAATGGCGGATAGGCAATTGTTTTAGTTATAATTATACAAATTGAGAGAATTAGAATTTTCTATGTGTCTTATTTTATCTTTATTGAATGACTACAGTAGTGGCTATGATATTTTTTTATATGATTATTTGATATAAGTAAAGTTTGTCATTATTTTTGTCTTTATGGTTTAATATGGCTATTTTTCGTCTTAGTATCACTAGATCCACTTATATTTCCTAACTAGTAACAATTCTAATTATCAAGTCTTTCACTATTTTTAAATGGCTTTTAAAAATAAAAATTATTTGTTCACTATTTTTTATAAATTATATTATATAAAGATCTTATTTAAAAAATTTTGTAAAAATTAATTATCAACAACTAATAAAATCTAAATAAAGCTTAAATTTTACTTAAAAATATCAGAGTGTTATACTTTAACTGTCTGTAAATTTAATGATTGTGAAGCCATCACCAGCACGTCAACAATATTGTTAGATATATAACTATTAGTGTTATCTTCTCCTATTAGCTTAAGTTTTTGGGATGAATGGTTTCATGACATGACATAGTATCAGAGCTCTATGTCTGAAACGTCAAGAGTTCAAACCTTGGTGAACCCCAAAAAGTAAAAAAAAAAAAAAATAACAAATCAATCAAACCCAAAAAGAGAGGCTCTCGCTTGAGGAGAATGTTAGATATATAACCATTAGTGTTACCTTCTCCTATCAGCTTAAGTTTTTGGGATGAGTGGTTTCATGACAAACTTTTATTGATTGTTGATTGATTGAATTGTATTGTAAATTATGAAGGTAAAACTAAATATATATAGATTGATTGTTGATTGATTGAATTGTATTGTAAATTATGAAGGTAAAACTAAATATATATAGAGCATTGGCTTAAGAAAGATAAAAGCAAATAAAGATAAGATAAGAACAACTAAAGATAAGATAAAGAAAAGATAAGATAAGAAAGACTAAAATTGTACTTAAATTTATGTATTCTGTTGGACTGAATTTGTGGGCCACAAAACTTCTTTATTGTTGTCATGGGCTAAGGTAGAAGAGTAGTTTAATACGCCCCCGCAAGTTGGTGGATGGAAAATGTCAATAATCCACAGCTTTTGATAAGTTTCAATGAAATTGTTGAGCGTCTGATGTGGTGACGCGAAGGAAGATGCGTGCGGTGGAGCTTGAGCTGCCGGCGACAAAAATATAAAAGGAGATGCTGTGCTTGAGCAGTGATCTTAAAAAAAACTCGCAAAAAATGAAAAAATAAGCGCGTAGAGCGTAATAAAATTGATCTTTATGGCGCAATAAAAGTGGTCTTCAGAGGGCGCATAGAGCGCAATAAGCGAGACGTAGAGAGTGCATATGGAACTGCTAAAACAGAATGCAGATTAAACTGCTGAAACAGAATGCAGACGAAATTGTCAGAAGGAGGCTAGATGAAATTGCCGGAAGAATGCACAGAAGCCACAGTGATTATTCCATGAAAGATAGTTGTTTCCTGTTAGAATAGGGATAACCAAGACTGATGTTGAATTTTTACTTGGATGGATGTAATAGAGATTGGTTGAATTCTGAGCTAAATTAGAAGATTGATAATTCATTGTGAGAGGAGGTTGAAAAAGAAGTAGAGTAATTTTTCACCGAAAAAATGATAGCTTATGTATCCTTTTCAAGGAGGATACCAAAGTTCTGATACATGATAAAATTGTAAAAGAATAAGAAAAGAAGAGAGGAATAGTAGTTTAATAAATATTTCTTATCAACGGATAAATTGTTGCTACCAAATTAAATTTGCTGTTGATATCTCCATTATTGATGAGGCAAAATGTAGCAGTTGGAGGTGATGTAAGGTGGTGGTTGTTATTGTTGAGGGTTGGTGGGTGAGGGGTGAAGGAGGTAGTTTGGAGGTAAGGTATATATATATATATATATGGTGGTGGTGGTTGCTTTCTTAAGAAAGATGTGGAAGGCCAATAGGCCAGGGGGAGGGAGTCTGGGAGGAAGTAAGAATAAAATTAAAAATGTAAAATTTGACTAGTGGTTGGTTATCAAAAATCTAATAATAGAGGTAGAATTCAAATTTTTTTAATATTAATAAAAAAATTAAATTAAATTAAACGTTAAATTTTTTTTAAAAAAATTAATCATGCTAATGATGACAAAATATATACTTTAATTATTTTTGTTGAATTTTTTTAATTTGTTTAAAGAATAATATAATAATTTTTCCCACAAATTGTGTTTTATATACAGTATTTTATTATTCTCATCATAGAGATGGAAATAAAATATTTTGTATTGTAGTATTCAGAATGAATGCCAAAACATTTAAATATACTTTTTATTATTTTGAATCCCTAAATCTCGAAAGGCTGACAATTATATATATTTCGAGAATTATTATATATTTTCGAAATATATATTAAAAGCTATATAATTTATGAACATAATACTCTCAACTAGAATGGGATGGTTGGAATATCATTTTAAATTGTGATATGATAGCACCTTAAAATGTTAATAAATAATAAAGGTTTTCATAAAATTTTAAATAAGTATTGGCTTGCTTGTCACTGTAATTACAAGTTATTTCGCTGTAACTAAAGTTATTAATTTTGAATAGATAGAAATGATAATGTAATGATAATGATAATAATAATAATAATAGGGGTTACCTGAAACTAATGAATTATGGGTCTAAATTTAAAATCACTTTTTAAAATGAAGGTTCTCACTTGTTCACTAAAAAGATGAAGTTGTCCAACGTTTTTGAAAGATGATAATAAAATACTTACAAAAAATTTTAATACTTAAGTTAACAAGAATTTAAATAGATTTAAGTGAATTGAGATTAAGAAATAACTGAGTTTGATAGGATATTTATAAAAATAGGTAATGACTTAAAAATTATTTTTGTATTTTTTATTTCTGGTGGTAGGTAATTTTTTTTTTCAATGTTAAAAAAGTCATTCCATGTAGTTGTGGTGGCTGAGGTGTAAATAACATTTGAAATAGTGTTTGACAAAATTTTATTTATCATACAAGTCAGATCGAATACAAATTGTAAAATTTGTGTTCCGAGCAGTTGGACAAATTGACCCACTTATTAATCTAAAATGTCTTTTTTAATTCTTGGTTATTTATCCAAAAGATAACATACTTGTAATAAATAATTAATTGTTTTAGAGAGATTTATTAATCCTTATTTTAGAGGGTATATTAATTCTTTTCTTCACAAACTATTTTTACATGAATTTCATACCTAACATATCAAAAAAGTAACCGATTAGTAACAAATTATAGGAGACTAATCTGACCATAAATTTAAGCGGTTGAGACCGATTAAGTATTTTAAAATTATTAGATACGTTTTATACTTTGAATAAATGGTCATGAATAAAAAAGAATTTTATTATTATTATTATTATTATTATTATTATTATTATTATTATTATTATTATTATTATTATTATTATTATTATTATTACGGTGGATAACCGGAGATTGTCTGAATGGATGGCGTTGGCTGGCCCAAATGTGTGAAGGAGGAGATTTTCGTGTGAGTATGCAACTCGGGAGACTCCGTCCGACTTGTGCTCGTGAGTGAATGGGGGGTGGTACCTGCAAAGACACTCCGATGCCTAAGTTAGCAAGAGTGTGAGCAGGTCTAGAGAGTATTGGGCTTAGAGATACCTGAGGGGTGTCAGTGTATTTATAGTGGTGAGCCAATAACCACCGTTGGAGTAGTGCCGTATCTTTAGGGTGTTAACCGTCCCATTATCTTAGGGAGGTTAAGATATGGCTTTATGAAGCGGTTGGAGAGATTTTAGGGGCGGTTACTCATTTGAATGAGTGTTTATCTGCCAGCTAATCTCATGCCCGACTTCTTTAGAGTAAGCCGTGGTTGATACCGACTTCTTATGTGAAGGTCGGTACTTAGCTAGGCTTAATCCTTTGGACTAGGCCTTTTATTTGGACCTGGGCCTTTGTTATTAGGCCAGGGTATGAACAGTGCCCCTACTTGAGCCCAAGGTCTCTTTAGGGCTTGGGTTCAAGTATCTAGCTCGGGTTCGTAGCCGACTTTCTTGGAGGAGACACGGGTTTTTAAACCGACGTGATTTTCGCAACATTTTGTTTTCTGACAGTTACGTCTATTCAAGCGTCGTGTCCGTTAGGGATGCACTTAGGGATTGATGGCTTTGGTAACGGTGCATTCTCATTAATGACTGCTTCGTTTTTACCATTATGCCCCTTAGCATGTTTATAAATATTTTCCCTCTCTTTCCTTTTTCTGTTTCTGCAATCTTTCAAACTTCCTCCTTCTTTGTTCGTGCTGTGTTTACACGTACTATATTCTCGTGCTCCGGAGACTTCTGCTTCTTACTACCTTCATTTCCAGAAAGAGGTTAGTTTCTTTCTTCTTCTTTGCATTTTTCGCATGACTTTACTTTGTAGAGGAATAGGTTTGTAGATTTTTGTTCGGTTCCTTTTCTCCTCTCTAGAGACCTTTTTTGATTTTTCCTTTTCTTTTTTTCCCTTTGTAGGTTTCCTTCATTTTCCTTAGAGAAAGAAAAATGGCCTCCGTAGATTGGGTTGACGTTACTGTTCTGGGGGAGGAGCCGTTGGTTGATGTGGAGTTTATTATTCACCTTCGCACCCACCATCGGCTCTGTACTTCGGATGAGGATGAGCCTAAATACGAGTTGCTTGTTCCCGGTTTAGAGGACCGAGTTTGTCATGGGAGAGCCAACAAAACGGCTCTCCATTTCTTCTTTATGTATGAGTGCATGATCACCCGTCTGGGCGTCTTTCTGCCCTTTTCAGATTTTGAGATGTCTGTTTTGCAGCATTGTCGGGTTGCCCCTACCCAGCTTCATCCCAACTCCTGGGGTTTCTTGAAAATTTACCAATTTATTAGCCATGCTCTGGATTTCCCGACTACTCTGAAAATCTTTTTCCATCTTTTTCATATGACCAAACCTTTTAGTGGGCTGAATAATAAACAACAATGGGTTTCCTTCCGAGCCATACAAGGTCGGAGGATTTTTACCCTTTTTGATGAATCTTTTCATGACTTTAAAAATTTCTTTTTCAAAGTGCAAGCTGTAGAGGGTCATCACCCCTTTTTTCTGGATGATAATTCTTTTCCTCGCTTTCCTTTATACTGGCTGGAGGCCTCCCCTTGCGAGAAATATGGTTTGGATGACCTGGACGAAGTAGAGGCTGCCGTCGTGGGGTTCCTCCGAGAAGTGTGGGGGAGGGCCCCATATTTGGATACTAAAAAATTTCTCCAAGGGTCTCCGACCTTTGTCCAATCACAGCTAGGTAGTTTTTTCTAGTATGCTAAATTTCCGACTTGTTAACCCAATATTCCGACTTGTTTGATTCTTTAGCTATTGTTTTCTTTTTCAGAAATGGCAAAGACAAACGCTCAAGAATCTTTTCAGAGGGTCCAGGAGGCTAAAGCTAAGTCTCGCGCTCGGTCTGGTGGTGCCAGGGTTATCTCTCCTCCTCCTCCTCCTCGTAATGTTGGAACTCTTTCCAATCCTATGGTAATTTCTTCTTCAGCTCCTTCTCAGTCGCCCTCCGTCGTCCGACCCTCTCCTGATCCCAAGAAGCGCAAGATCTTAGAGTCTGGCTCTTCTGGGGAGGTTAAGGCGGACGCTCTTGCATTCGTCCGAAAGAATATCTATCCTTATGCTCGTATAGGCATGGATGATATGTCTGTTCGGGGCCACCTTACCACTATGGTCGAGGAGAGCCTTAAGGTGGCGGGGGTCTGCGGCAAGCTCTTGGATATCTTTGATAGGGCTCCTCTCAACTCTTTAGGGGCGACCTCGAGGGTCGAGGAGCTAGAAGGGAGGCTTCGTGTATATCAAGAGCATGAGGGAGAGTTGAGGAAGGAAATTGCCAAGCTAAAGGAGGAGAGAGATACCCTCCGGGAGAAAGGGAAGGCTTTGCAGGCCCAATGCAACATGGAGATGGAATTGAGGAAAACGGCACAGGCCAACTATCAAAGCTTATTCAAGGATCTTGTGTCTGTAAAAACTGACCTGTTGAATTCTCGGAAAGCATATGAGGAGTTAGAGGATTCCATTGCCGATGGCGCCGAGGAGTCTTGGAGGATTTTTCTGGAGCAGGTCAGAGTTGTTGCTCCTGACTTGGATCTTTCTCCTTTACATCCTGACAAGGTTGTCATCGACGGTGCCATTGTAGATCCTCCTGTCCCCGTAATTGTTTCTGAATCAGAGTTGAAGACTCGGGGGCAGAGGATCATCGAGTCTCCTCCTCGCTCCAAAGATGCTCCGAGTACTTCGGTTATTCCTCCGACTTCCTCTTCTTCTCCTGTGGGTGCTTCTCTTCCTGGTCCCGGCGGTGCTCCTCCTGATTCTGGTGGTGGTTTGCCTGCTAAAAAATGATTTGTGGCTATATGGGGTCCGGCCTGTGGGCCCCCGTTTTTAAACTCTTTATTTATTTCTTATTGGTGGCGTTTGAAGTATTTCTTTTGGCCTTTTAAGGCCGTAAACAAAATATTTCAGCAAGTGCCCTTTTTTGAATAAGGGTTTAGATTAACAAAGCAAATGCCCTTTTTTGGATAAGGGTTTAAGTTACCTTTTGCGTGTATGCTTTTCTAATTTTGATATTTTAAAACCCTCTTGATCTTTCTCTGAAAACCTTTTTATTGGCTTGTCTTGTTTTTTCGAGCCTTTTAGTTTAAGGGCTTTTATGCAGCCTTTAAACCTAGGTTTTCCAATCTCTTTTTGTTATCCTTTATACTCAACTTTGCTTTAGTGAGTTTTTATGACTTAGGTTATTTTTGTGATGCGTTTTTCATCTACTCGGAGTATTTCCGAGTTTGTTTTACTCAGGTTCTCATTTCGACTTAGGAGTCGGATTGTTCCCGAGTGTTTTACGATCAACTCATACAACCTCTTTACGCCGACTTGTACCTCCTCGTTTTATCCTGACGACCATCTAGGTCGGTTCATGGGATTTTCACGTTTTGTCGAGCTTAAGTCGGCGCGTTTCGTAGAAAGACTTAGAAAAATAAAGAAGGAAATTATAAGAGATAAATGAAAAAGATCTTTATTAATTTGGGAGGTACCTTCTTGCTACTAAGGGTCTTGATAGCCTATTTCCCTTAGCCTCTTACTATGATGCCTCGTTAAAAACCCTTCTCCAGAAAAAACCCTTTTGGGAAAAAAAATCATGAAGTTGGGAAAAGAGTACATCAGGGAGTAGAGTTCGCTTTTAACTGTAGTACCTTTTCATATTACAAGCATGCCACGACCTTGGTAGCTCAGTGTCGTCCAGGTCGGTTACTTTATAATAACCTTTCCCTAACACTTCCTTGATTTTGTATGGTCCCTTCCAATTTGCGGCGAGCTTTCCTTCTCCTGATTTGTTGACTCCAATGTCGTTTCTGATTATGACCAAGTCATCCGGGGCAAATGTTCTTCGAATGACTTTCTTGTTGTACCTGGTAGTCATCCTTTGTTTCAATGCCGCTTCTCTTATCTGGGCATCTTCTCGGACTTCGGGGAGCAAGTCGAGCTCATCTTTGTGTCCCCGTACATTTCCGACCTCATCATGGAGAATTACCCTTGGGCTTTGCTCATTGATTTCTATTGGAATCATGGCTTCTACACCATAGACTAGTCGGAAAGGTGTTTCTCCTGTGGCGGATTGGGGGGTTGTCCTATAGGCCCATAACACCTGAGGGAGCTCTTCAGACCAAGCTCCCTTTGCTTCCTGTAGTCTCTTCTTTAGTCCTGCTAGTATGATTTTGTTGGCTGCCTCGGCTTGCTCATTGGCCTGTGGGTGTTCTACCGAGGTGAATTGATGTTTGATTTTCATACTGGCCACTAAGCTCCTGAAGGTAGCGTCGGTGAATTGGGTTCCATTATCCGTAGTAATGGAATAAGGTATCCCATATCTTGTGATGATATTTTTGTAGAGGAACCTGCAACTTCTTTGAGCGGTGATAGTGGCTAATGGTTCTGCTTCTATCCACTTTGTGAATTAATCTATTCCCACGATCAAGTATTTGACTTGTCCTGGCGCTTGGGGAAAAGGACCTAACAAATCCATTCCCCATTTTGCAAAAGGCCATAGAGAAGTGATACTAATGAGCTCTTCTGGGGGAGCCACGTGGAAATTTGCATGCATCTGACACGGTTGACACTTTTTCACAAATTCTGTGGCATCTTTTTGCAAGGTCGGCCAATAGAATCCAGCTCGGATTACTTTTCTGGCTAGAGATCTTGCTCCGAGATGATTTCCGCAGATCCCGCTATGTACTTCCTCCAATACCTCGGCGGTTCTTGAGGTCGGTACGCACTTTAATAGTGGCGTTGATATCCCCCTTCTGTAGAGGATATTTCTCACCAAGGTGTAATGTTGTGCTTCTCTTCGGATCTTTTTAGCTTCTTTCTCCTCTGTAGGGAGGATGTCGAATTTCATGTATTCGACTAAGGGGTTCATCCATCCGAGGTTTAAACCAACTACCTCAAGTACCTCTTGCTTATCTTTTGTTTTTGCTATCGAGGGCTCTTGGAGGGTTTCTTGAATCAGGCTTCTGTTGTTCCCTCCTGGTTTGGTACTTGCTAATTTGGATAGGGCGTCCGCTCTGCTGTTTAGATCCCGAGTTATGTGTTTAATCTCGGTTTCTGCAAAGCGTCCAAGGTGCTCCAAAGTTTTTTCCAAGTACTTCTTCATGTTAGGGTCCTTTGCCTGATATTCTCCGCTTATTTGGGAGGTCACCACCTGTGAGTCGCTGTATATCATTACTTTTGTAGCACCGACTTCTTCTGCCAACTTTAGTCCGGCGATCAAGGCTTCATATTCTGCCTGATTATTTGAAGCCGGAAATTCAAATTTTAAGGAAACCTCTATCTGGGTTCCTCTTTCATCTACTAATATTATGCCTGCGCCGCTCCCTGTTTTGTTGGAGGATCCGTCTACATAGAGTTCCCATGTAGTCGGTTTGTCCTCTTGATCCCCTGCATATTCTGCCACGAAGTCGGCGAGGTACTGGGCTTTAATTGCTGTCCGAGTTTCATATCTCAGATCGAACTCGGAGAGTTCTATTGCCCATTGAACCATTCTCCCTGCAACATCCGTCTTTTGGAGGATTTGCTTCATGGGTTGGTTTGTACGGACTCTTATTGTGTGAGCTTGAAAGTAAGGTCGTAGCCTTCGTGAGGCTATTACTAAGGAATAAGCAAACTTTTCTAGTTTGTGGTACCTTAGTTCAGGGCCTTGTAAGACCTTACTGATGAAGTAGACTGGGTGTTGTCCGACCTCGTCTTCTTTTATCAGGGCCGACGAGACAGCCCTGTTTGCTACGGATAAGTACAGAACGAGGTCTTTTTCTGGTGCTGGTCGGGTTAGGATAGGAGGTTGGCTTAAAAAATTCTTGAACTCTTGGAACGCCTCCTCGCATTCCGGAGTCCATTCGAAGGGGCATCCCTTTCTTAATAAGGAAAATAGTGGAAGGGATTTTAGTGCCGATCCTGCCAAAAATCTGGAGAGGGCTGCAAGTCGGCCATTGAGCTGCTGGACCTCTCTCAAACAAGTCGGACTTTTCATTTCTAGGATGGCTCTACATTTATCGGGATTGGCCTCAATCCCTCTTTGTGTTAGCATAAATCCAAGAAATTTTCCTGCTTCGACCGCGAAGGCGCATTTTGCAGGATTTAGTCTCATCCCATGCAACCTTATGGTGTTAAAGACTTGTGAGAGGTCGGATAAGAGGTCGACTTCTTCCTTGGTTTTTACTAGCATGTCGTCGACGTATACTTCCATTAGGCTCCCCAGGTGGGGGGAAAACACTTTATTCATCAACCTTTGATATGTGGCTCCTACATTCTTTAATCCGAATGGCATGACCACGTAGCAATAGTTGGCTCTGGGTGTGATGAATGATGTTTTCTCCTGGTCGGGCTCATACATCGGGATTTGATTATATCCCGAGTAGGCGTCCATGAATGATAAGTATTGGTACCCCGAGCTGGAGTCCACTAGGGTATCAATACTTGGTAAGGGATAAGGGTCCTTAGGACATGCCTTATTTAAGTCGGTATAGTCGACGCACATTCTCCATTTACCATTCTGCTTTTTGACTAGCACTACATTGGCTAGCCATGTTGGGTACTTGACCTCTCTAATAAAGTCGGCTTCCAGGAGCGCCTGTACTTGCTCTTCTACTACTAGGGCTCGTTCCGTGCCGAGCTTGCGTCTTCTTTGTTGTACAGGTCGGGACCCTGGATAGACCGAGAATTTGTGGGACATGAGCTCGGGATCAATCCCAGGCATGTCGGAGGCCTTCCAGGCGAAGAGGTCGGAATTATCTCTTAGGAGCTCAGCCAGCCCTTGTTTTAGAGTTTCTCCTAGGTTGGCTCCTATGTAAGTGTTTTTTCCTTCCTCTTTACCAATCTGTATCTCCTCGGTCTTTCCTCCCGGTTGTGGTCGCAGCTCTTCTCTGGCCCTTGCGCCACCGAGCTCTATTGTGTGAACTTCTCTGCCCTTTCCTCTCAAATTTAGACTTTCGTTGTAGCATTTTCTCGCCAATTTTTGATCTCCCCTCACTGTTGCTATTCCCTCTGGGGTCGGGAATTTCATGCAGAGGTGGGGAGTGGATACCACTGCTCCGAGCCGATTAAGGGTAGTTCTGCCGATTAAGGCATTATAAGCTGACCCCTCATCAATGACTATGAAGTCTATACTCAGAGTCTTTGATTTTTTCCCTTTTCCGAAAGTGGTATGAAGGGGCAAAAATCCTAGTGGTTTTATTGGCGTGTCCCCTAATCCATATAGGGTGTCGGGATAGGCTCTTAACTCTTTCTCATCTAACCCTAGCTTGTCGAAAGCGGGCTTGAAAAGGATATCTGCCGAGCTTCCTTGGTCTACTAGGGTTCTGTGGAGATGGGCATTGGCTAGGATCATAGTTATTACCACTGGATCGTCGTGCCCAGGGATTATTCCTTGCCCATCTTCTTTTGTGAACGAAATAGTGGGAAGGTCGGGTGAATCTTCCCCGACTTGGTAGACTCTTTTAAGATGTCTTTTGCGAGAGGATTTAGTAAGCCCCCCTCCCGCAAATCCTCCTGAGATCATATGGATATGCCTCTCTGGAGTCTGCGGCGGTGGGTCTCTTCTATCCATATCTTCTCGCTTTCTCTTTCCATGGCTGTCCGACCTCTCTATGAGATATCTATCAAGCCGACCTTCTCTAGCCAGCTTTTCTATCACATTCTTGAGGTCGTAGCAGTCGTTTGTGGAGTGACCATATATTTTATGGTACTCGCAGTAATCGCTGCGGCTCCCCCCTTTTTTATTTTTAATGGGTCTAGGGGGTGGCAGTCTTTCAGTGTTGCAAATCTCTCTGTATACATCCACTATAGAAACTTTCAAGGGAGTATAAGAGTGATATTTTCTTGGCCTCTCGAGACCGAGTTCTTCCTTCTTCCTGGCTTCCCTTTCCTTCTCTTTAGTTGAGGGAGGGGGTCCAGGTCGCCAACTCAGGTCCCTTAATTTGGCATTTTTCTCCATATTGATGTACTTTTCAGCTCTTTCTTGTACATCACTTAGAGAAACGGGGTGTCTTTTAGATATGGACTGTGAGAAGGGACCTTCTCTGAGCCCATTGACTAGCCCCATTATGACTGCCTCTGTGGGCAGGTCTTGGATCTCCAAACATGCTTTGTTGAACCTTTCTATGTAGGCTCGTAAAGACTCTCCGACCTCCTGCTTTATTCCCAGGAGGCTCGGTGCATGTTTTACCTTGTCTTTCTGAATCGAGAACCTCATCAAAAACTTCCTTGAGAGGTCTTCAAAGCTTGTGATCGATCTCGGGGGAAGGCTATCGAACCACTTCATCGCTGCTTTCGACAAAGTGGTCGGGAAAGCTTTGCATCGCGTCGCGTCGGAGGCATCAGCTAGGTACATCCGACTTTTGAAATTGCTCAGATGATGCTTAGGATCCGTGGTTCCATCGTAGAGGTCCATGTCCGGGCTTTTGAAGTTTCTCGAAACTTTTTCCCTCATTATGTCCTCGCTAAAAGGATCCTCCCCACCCGAGAGTTGTTCTTCTTGCTCGTCGCGGGAGTTGTGACTCTTGAGGGAAGATTCTAGCTTTAAGAGTTTTCTTTCTAACTCTTTTCACCGTTTCATCTCCTCTTTGAGGTACTTTTCAGTTTCCTTTTGCCTTTCCCGCTCTTGTTCTAATTGTTCCAGGCGGCTGTGGACTAACCCCATTAGTTCAGCCACGTGGGATGGTCCGCCTTTCTCTGATTCGCGCCCGTCCGAGGAATTTACCTTCGGATTTTTTACCCCGGAGGTGCCCTCTCTATGTTGATTGTTAACTTCCTGGTGTAGGGCTAGGTCCACGTCGTTATTACCCGTGTCCAGATTCTCTTGTTCGGAATCTGTTTTCACATGGCCCTCTTCGTGGGATCTGTCCGCCATCAATGGATGATCTCTCGGGTCCCCGGCAACGGCGCCAATGTTACGGTGGGTAACCGGAGATTGTCTGAATGGATGGCGTTGGCTGGCCCAAATGTGTGAAGGAGGAGATTTCCGTGTGAGTATGCAACTCGGGAGACTCTGTCCGACTTGTGCTCGTGAGTGAATGGGGGGTGGTACCTGCAAAGACACTCCGATGCCTAAGTTAGAAAGAGTGTGAGCAGGTCTAGAGAGTATTGGGCTTAGAGATACCTGAGGGGTGTCAGTGTATTTATAGTGGTGAGCCAATAACCACCGTTGGAGTAGTGCCGTATCTTTAGGGTGTTAACCGTCCCATTATCTTAGGGAGGTTAAGATATGGCTTTATGAAGCGGTTGGAGAGATTTTAGGGGCGGTTACTCATTTGAATGAGTGTTTATCTGCCAGCTAATCTCATGCCCGACTTCTTTAGAGTAAGCCGTGGTTGATACCGACTTCTTATGTGAAGGTCGGTACTTAGCTAGGCTTAATCCTTTGGACTAGGCCTTTTATTTGGACCTGAGCCTTTGTTATTGGGTCAGGGTATGAACAATTATTATTATTATTATTATTATTATTATTATTATTATTATTATTATTATTATTATTATTATTATTATTATTATTATTATTCCTAAAACCCAAAGAGAGGCAATCAAGTTTAATCAAAATAAAAAATATTGTTAGGTTTAATAATACTTCGTTGTAGTGAGAAGTTTTTGTTTTGTTTGTGTGGCTCTTACTAAAGGGAAGGGACATAAACTAAGCAAATAAATATCAGTTAATTAAATAAATATCAATCAGAAGTTTTTGTTTTGTAGTGAGAAGTTTTCTCTTGTATTATTACTTTATTATCTTTTTTTTTTTGTTATAAACTATACTCTTATTTGAGTAAAAATATATTCAAAAGAGAAAATAAACTAAGTAATAAAAATAATGATAAATTTTATCTTAAAAGCAATGAGATTTTATTTCTAGTGAACTTATAATTAAATTCAAATGTTTGGATCATGTACTTAATTATTTTGTACCATTTGGATTAGATAATTTAAATAAAAAGATAAATGATAATGTGTTAATTTTTTCAATGTAAAGAAACTTTAAATTTTTTTATAAAGAGATATATTTTTCACATCACTTTAAAATATAAATTGCAATAAAATATAAAAAGTTTAAAGAAAATAGATTGTAAACTTTAATTATTCTAGTTTATCTTAAATTCTTTTGTCACAGAATTTTTTGAGTCCTTCCTAATTCGAATTTGAATGATGAATTCTTGAAGTAGTAACACTTATCTAATTGGCCTAAATTTAGCATCTTACTTTGACAAAAAAATATTTAAGAACAGATTATTATTTTTGATCCAACCAAATAAGACTTGAATTTGTCAAAAACAAATGCTACGGCTAATAATATTTTTTCAGCTGTTGTACAATTCTTTTACGCGTTGTTCACAACACGATTTGCATAATAAATAACATGCAACAACTTATCTTTTCTTTGTTTCAAGAGTACACCTATTACATAATCACTTACATCACACATTAATTCGAAAGGCACATACCAATCAGGTGGAGCAATTATTGGTGAATACATTAATTTGTCTTTTAGAGTTTTAAAAGCATGCAGATATTTTTGATTAAAAACAAACGGAGCATCTTTAAATAAAAAACTACTTAATGGTTTTGTGATTTTAGAAAAATCATCTATAAATTTTCTATAAAATCTTGCACATCCTAAAAACCACCGACTTACTTTCACATTCATTAGTGGTGGTAATTTTTCAATTACTTCCACCTTAACTTTATCAACCTCTATGCCTTTAGTTGAGATTTTGTGTCTAAGAACAATACCTTCTGTTACTATAAAATGGAATTTTTTTTCAATTCAAAACTAGGTTTGTTTCTTGACTCCTTTTCAAAACTAAAGACAAGTGGTTCAAGTATAAGTCAAAAGTATCACCAAATACCAAAAAATCATCGATAAATACCTCTATAAATTTCTCTACCATGTCATAAAAGATGGAAAGCATGCACCTTTGAAAAGTGGAGGGTGCATTGCACAACTTGAAAGGCATTCTACAATAGACAAAAACTCCATATGGCATATGAAAGTTGTCTTTTCTTGATCGAAAGGATCAACCGCAATTTGGTTGTACCTCAAGTATCTATCCAAAAAACAGTAAAAAGTATGGCTGGTAAATCTCTCCAACATTTGATCAATGAATGGTAGAAGTGATCCTTTCTGGTTGCCATATTAAGCCTTCGATAGTCAATGCACATCCTCCAGCCGGTGACCGTTCTTGTAGCTAGGGATTAGCTCTTTTTTTTTGGAAACATAATTCCTCCCTTCTTTGGCACAACTTGCACCGGACTGACCCACGAACTGTCGAAGATAGGATAGATGATTCCTACATCCCATAGCTTCATCATTTTCTTGTGAACAACATTCTTCATTGTTGGATTGAGTCTTTTTTGTACTTGTATAATAGATTTAGAATTTTTTTCCAATAGAATCTTGTGCATGCACATTGTGAGGCAAATTCTTTTGAAATTACTGATTGTCTATCCAAATTGTGGTCTTGTATTCCTTCGGTACTTGTAGTAATCTTTATTCTTCTAATTCACTCAATGGTCTTGTATAATCACGGGATAAGTTTCATTAGCTCTAAGAAATGCATACTTGAGAGTTGGAGATAAAGGTTTTAACTGTAGCTTAGGCGAGCGGTTCTTGATCTTTGTCATCTCCCTCCTTAGTGTTACTTATTCATTCTTACATGAATGAGGTGGGCACGGGAGTCTTCTCTATTGAATGCACAGCTTCTAAATCTTCCATTGTCTCAGAACATGGGTACAATAGAGTTTCTAGAGAGTTTACAAGAGATTTTTTATCAATAACTTTTTGGATTAATAGATCGATTAAATATACTCATACAACTCTTTGTTTCACTTGGATACTGCATAACTTTAAAGACATCGAAGACTATTTATGTATCATGAACCCTTAATATTAACTCACCCTTTTGGACACCTATAAGAGCTCGTCGTGTGACTAAGAATAGTCTCTCTAGGATGATTGAAGCATATCAATGATTATAAAATTAGCAGGAAAGATGAACTTTTTCACTTTGACCAAAGTATTTTTCACTATCCCAAGTGAAAACTTTATTAATCTATCTGCTAATTGTAGAGAGATCCTTGTTGGCTTTACCTTCTCTTTTTGCAGCTTCCTCATCATGGACAAGAACATCAAATTAATGCTTACCCTAAATCACATAGTTCCTTTCCAATGGTGATGTCTCAAATAGTGCAAAAAATTTAAAATTCCATGGATCTTTTAATTTTTGTGGCAGTTTTTTTGGATGATAACACTACATTTCTTGGTGAGTATTACTATTTCATCTTCTCTGAGATTTCTTTTCTTGGACAATAATTCTTTCATAAATTTAGTATAGATGAGCATTTGCTCTAAAGCTTCTATGAAGAGAACATTGATCTGCAACTTTCTAAACACTTCTAGAAATTTAGAAAATTGCTTCTCCTAATTCTGCTTCTGTAACCTTTAAGGAAATGGCGTTCTAGGTGCATAGGACTTCTCCTTCATATTCTCTTTCTTGACTTCAAGTGGTAGAGAAGTGTTGTACTTATTCTAGTTTCTTTTTCTCTTTTTCTTTTGAAGGTTCCTCAGCTTATTGTTTATTGTTTTTTGGAGATTCTTTTCTAACTACTCTTCGGCTTCTAAGATTAATAGTCTTGCATTCATCTCTAAGATTAGGTACGATATCACTTGGGAAGGAATTTATTTGTTTTTTTTTTGTTAATTGCTTAGCAATTTGTCCTACTTACACCTCTAAATTTCTTATGGAGGTTTCTTAGTTCTTGAAGTTTGCTTGTGTTTCTTGCATGAAGCTTAAAGTCTGTTGAACAAACTCCGAGATTGATTGAGACAATTTTTTTCATAGCAATCTCAAAAGATGAGGATTTCTAAGGATTCTATGCACAGGATCTGCTTGCTGTTGGTATGGAAGATTGAAGTTTCTCTGTTCTTGATTCTTCCAACTAAAATTCGGATGGTTCTTTCATCTAAGATTGTAAATTTTTTAGAAAGGGTCGTTCTGTGGTCTTGAAGAATTTTTCATATAATTTACTTGCTCGGTAGAAGGTTGGACGTCCTTGAAAAGTTTACATTCTTCATTCTTATGAGCTCTCCTACACAAGTCACACATGACAACTTGTATCTCAATAGCTGCGACTTGTATTTGTCCCATTTGTTTAGTGAATGAGGTGATTTGTTGAGACATGATTTTGCTTTGTCCATTTTCTTATAGTGAGCATACCGAATTATGTTTAGGATTTTTTTTCTTTATAGACTTTGAGTTTGAGCGTCCTATAGTATCGTTTCCTAGTTGACTTATTTTTTAGGTGACTGTCTAAAGACTCTCTCTGAAAATGTGTTATTTTTAGTAAATGAATTATGCACGCGATTTTGGGTCAGGCTTGTTTTTTTTTTAATTTGTAAGGAACGAATTGTAAGGAACGAATCAGTAACGATTAATGAACATGCATACAACACAACAATATACTATTGTTATACTTGAAGGGCGAGATTGTGTGATTTGGTTTATGTTTGTTTTTATCTTTTAATTTTTTCTAGAACTGATTAATAAATTAGATAGTTTAACAAAAGGTTAAAAATTATAAATTGGGACTTATTTGAAAAATTTTATAATTTTTAAAACTAATTTTATTATAATTGTACCTACGAACTATAGCTCAAATGACATAATTTTTCTATAATGGTGTGATTTGATTTTTAAATCTCAAGTTAAAGAGATATGGTTAGTGTATGGCACAATTGAGAGTTGGCTAAAAATCACTATTTTAAAATCATTGGATGTGCTTTATTATTTGGGTAAATGGTCATGAAAAAAAAAAAAAAGAAATTTTATTATTATTATTATTTCCTAAAATCCAGAGAGGCAATCGAGTTTAATCAAAATAAAAACTATTTTTAGGTTTAATAATACTTCATTGTAGTGAGAAGTTTTTGTTTTGTTTGTGTAGCTCTTACTAAAGGAAAGGGACACAAACTAAGCAAATAAATATCAGTTAATTAACATCAATTAAAATTTTAAGCACGTATAAATCCTTAGTGCATGTGCGATAGGTAAATTTATATTATTACAAAGAAGAGGCACAAACATATGGTTAGAAACAATACGATACATGCATTAATAATATTATTGATGACCGGAATAATTATTTATTCTGTCATTGCTGAATTTTATGATTCTGTCATTCCTAAAAAATTATGGATTCATTTTCATTATATTGCAACTAGTAAAGGAAGAAAAAGAAATCAACCTCCGCCAGAAGATCTACCTGACCAGGACCCTATTAGGAAAAATAAGATGGAGGCAAAGTTGATGAAGTGTCTTCGAAATTGCGAGCTGCTTTATCGGAATAGTCCGAGAGATTTTAATACATGCGCTACCGCATGTTATGTTAGGTTTCTTGAATAAAATAAAAAAATTATTTTCACAGAAAAATCATCTGATTTTTTCTGGATTGAACTTTTATGAATAACGGTATTTATCTGTTTTTTTTTTGGTAATTATCCAAGTTATTTTGAATCATATTTAATCTATTTATATTAACTAAAAAGAATTTAGATGTGATAATTTCTTCTCCAGTTCTCCTATTTATTTATATTCTATAAGTTTTATTTATTTATATTGCATAAAATACAATTATAAGAGAAAGCAAATTACGGTTCTTATTAGAATTATCTTTAATAATATATGAAAAAAAAAACTTTTAAAATATTATCTTAGTTTTGATTTTTATTTTTTCAATTGTGTTAGATGTTAAATTTGGTTTCAATATTTTAAGAAATAGGCTTATATCTTTATTTTTTTTCCATCTAATAAGCCCGTTATTAATAAGGTGCATTTAAATTCAAATCGATCAAAATTAAATTGTTCATTTGATCCAATCCAAATGGAAAATCAGTTAAAACAGTATTATTAATATTTTTATTATTATATTTAAAATTTTACTCATAATACGTTTAATTTGTTATACATTTTTATCCTATTCATGTATTATTATTATTATTATTTACTGAATATTTTATGAATTTAAAAAGAGATTTTTGTAACAACCGATTTTGTTAGCGACAGCAGACCGACATCGTTTGATGGTGGTTTGATAGCCTTGATTAAAAATTAATTGCTATTTTGTTATTTAGCGACCAAGATTTTTGTGACTACCAAAATTAGTCAGTAAGAATTTAATTGTTATTCTGGTAATTTTTTGTAGTAACAATTAGATAATATTTCAGTCAAAATAATTTGTTTGAGTAAATTGTCCTATTATTATTATTATTATTATTATTATTATTATTATTATTATTATTATTATTATTATTCAAAATTCATGGAATCCAAAAGGAGACAATCAAGTTTTATCAAAATAATAAAGTATTTTTAGGTTTAATAACACTTTGTTATTGTGAGAAGTTTTTGTTTTGGTCTCTCTTACTAAATGAAAGGGAGATAAACTTGGCGAATAAAATTCTAGCTAACATCGATGAAGATTTGAAACCTTTATAAATCTTTAGTGCGTGCTCGATAGATAAATTTATGATTATCACAAAGAAGAGATAAAAACATATACATGGCTAGAAATAATATGATGCATGCATTAATCATATTGATGATGGGAAGTTGGGAACAATTATTTGTTCTGCCACTACTGAATTTTATGACTGTCAATTTTAAAAAATCATGATGGATTCATTCTCAATATATTGCAACTGGTAAACGAAATAAAAGAAATTGGCTTCCGCCAAAATATCAACCTATCGTCGAAGATCCTATTCAAAAAAATAGCAGGGAAGAAAAAAATAGAAAAGTGTCTTAAAAAATGTGAGAGAATACTTTTTCCGATTAGTTTGAACAAGCAGCATGAATATAATGCATGTGCTACGGCATGTTATCTTAACTACCCGCCGTCTGATGTGGTTTACGAGCAAAGGTTAAATTCATTTACGAAAGATTATCATATTTTTAACTTGATTTTCAAACAATTTTTTAATTACATTTATTTTAAAAATTTTAAATGGATTAAATTAATTCTTCTGAAACTTCTTTTGTTTATGCCACCAAAATTTGTTAATATGATAAGTTTATACCCAAGCTTTGTCGTCATCATCTTTATTAGTTTGGATTTTATTTAAGCATGGCAAAAATTTCTGGGAGAATGTGTACCCGAGAAAATTTACTTGCCAAGAATAAGCATAAAGGTTGATTTCTATCTGTGAGAACGGAGAACAGTTCCCATATAATAAACGGGACGAGACGGAGATAGAGGTTGCCGCTCCGTAGAAACTCATTTAACCCCATTTATATAAAAAGACTTAAATTACTCCATACATACATACATACATACATACATATATATATATACACATTAGAGGATATTGGCCTGTCAAGTCACATTGTTAACCTTATCTACATGTGAGTATCTTCGGCTAGTATGCGGGTTCTCTGGAATGGGGAGGCCCTTGAAGAATTTCTCCCGACTGGGTTAACTAAGAACCGATCACTTGGCCGGTTCGATTGACCTCATAAACTATCTGACAAAAAATCGATTAAAAAATGACCGAACCAGCAATTAACCGGTAAACCGTCAAAATCGGTAATTTTATTGAAGGTTTTCTAATTCGGTATATCCCCTTAGAAAGACGTCATTTCACCCTTTAAAAAAAAGAAAAAAATCCTAATCTTATCCCTAACGCAGCCCCAGTGACCGAGTCTTGATGACTTGCATCATTTACTCTTTTTACCTATGCAAAAGGACCATAAAAAGAGCACATATTCATTGTTACAATGCAATTTCTTGAGCTAAATGATAAGTATTATGGTACATTGCTTTGAAATGGGTTTGTATTGAATTTTAGGTGAAAGGAGCAATAAAAAGGGAAGAAAAGAGCAAGTAAAAGCTGGGCGTGTGAAGAGGGAATGTCACTTGGAACAAACGCCACAAAAAAGAATGGGCGTGGCACGCCAGCATCAGGGCGTGGCACGCAAGTAGCGAATTCCAGAGAGCAATGATGAAGGCCACAAGAAGGGCATGACACATGATGCGTGAGCATCTTGTCTATCTTTTTCTAGTGAATTTACATCTAATTTGTTGAGTTTAATTAAGAATTAATTATAATTTAGCCACTATGGATGCTATTTTGAGTTTTGTGCAATTTTATTTATTTTAGGTAGCATTTGGAGGAATTTGATGAAGCTTCTGCAGATAAAAAGAAGAAACCAAAGAGATGACCAGCGAAGACCGACCCGGACGCATGGCTCACGCGACCGCGCGGAATGGAGAAATCGCAATGACGCGATCGCGTGCCTGACGCGATCGCGTGCCTGACGCGATCGCGTGCCTGACGCGAACGCGTGGACTGGAATCTGCACAAATGACGTGAGTGCGTGGACGACACGGACGCGTCACATACGTGATCTACAATAATACAGAAAACGCTGGGGTGATTTCTGGGCTGTTTTGACCCACTTTTCAGCGCAGAAAACACATATTAGAAGCTGCAGAATGGACAAAGCAAGTGGTCCCCACCCATCAACTGAAGATCTGTAAATTAATTCGAATTTAAATTCAAATCTTATCTTTTAGGAAAAGATATTATTATTTTTTAGATAATAAGATTTTAAATTAATTAGAATTAGTTATAAATAGGGGAGACTTCACTTCTATTCAAAGATTCCATTAAGGGGATTCCATTAGGGAATTCTATACAAATTTACAATCCTAGTTTTCTTCTCTGAACTATGAGCAACTAATCCTTCATTGTTAAGGTTAGGAGCTCTGTCTATTTGTATGGATTGATTTTATTGGTTTTTCTATTTTAGTTTATGTTTTGGAATTATATTTAAGAATTGTTTTTGCTCTTTATTTTATGAATTTGGGTGGAACGAAAGTATGACCCTCTTTCTATTTGAGTTCCTATCAAACTTAGAAAAGCTCTTTACTTGAACAACAGCTTGAAAATATATTCTCTTAAATTTTAATTATTTGGATTTAACAGGATAAGTGACATATAATTCTCTTATTCTTTGGGTAATTAGACTTTTGTGACATATAAACTGAAATTTGATCATGTAGCTTCTAATTGGAATTGATTGACCAAGGAATTGGCAGTTAATGAATTTTAGAGGAGACTAGAAAGGTCTAAGGAATTAGGGTCTAGTCACATATAGTTTGCCATAAATTAAATCCTACATAATTAAAATAGTTAGTAAGAAAAGTTAATCCAAAAAAATAGATAACTCTGAAGCCTTAACAGTTTTCTCCATATTTTATTCCCAATTTATTTATTTGTCTATCCTTTTTATATTCTAAGTTCGAATTTAAACCTTTTGAACATCTCAAAACCATTTTCTGCTTGCCTAACTAATCCTATCAAACGCTATTGTTGCTTGATACATCAATCCTCATGGGATCGACCCTTACTCACGTAAGGTATTACTTGGTACGACCCGGTGCACTTGCCGGTTAGTAGTGTGGATTGTAAAATATCACATCAAGTTTTTGGTGCTGTTGCCGGAGATTGACTGTGATTAACAACTATAAGTTGTTTGATTGCTTAGATTAGGCATTTTAATTTTTATTTTAATTAAATTTTGCTTTTAAATTTTCAAAAAAAATCTTTTTCTTTACGTTAGACATTTTTTTTTCCGTTACACTTCCTTTTTTTTCTTTCGTTCCTCCCTCCCCTGTTACGTTTTCCCTTTTTTTTCTTTTTCCTTTTAGTATTCAAATAAAAAATATATATATGTATATATAATTTTCAAAAAAAAAAATTTATAGCACCAATATTTTTCTTAATTTCTAAAATTAAGTTTGGTGTTTCGTAGTTAGTTTTATTTTAATTCTTAAAATTCTGTTCTTTCTTCTTTACTTTCCTATTTACCACATGATGCGTTTAATCCTTTTTGGTGTTTTGTGCTAAAAAAAATAATGGAAAGGGATCACAGGTTGCTACTCAAACCCAAGTAGTGATTCATATTATGGTGGATGGAGGAACTATCCAAATTTTGGTTGGCAAAGTCAAAACCAAAGGAACTTCAATGCTCCATGTCCCAACTATCAAGAGCCACCACCTCCATATTCATATCAAGAACCACCATCTCCACATTTATACCAAGAACCATCACCTCTTTACCCATACCAACAACCTTCCTCTTTTTACACTTATCAAGAACCAGCATCTCCCTCTTATGCATATCAAGAGCCACCATCTCCTTATTCATCTCAAATACCATCAGATCTTGAGCTCCTCATGAAAGAATGCCTACATGATATAAAGACAAGTGTCAAAAATATAGAGAAATATGTGCAGTCAATTATCAAGTCACAGGAAGAGGAGCAAGCAAATTCCTTCTCAAGAGATATAATGCAAGATCTTATGGAAGAAAGTGAGGAAATCAATCAAAAGAGTTTATACTCCAGTAAACTAGAGAACTTTCCATCCTCACACATGGAAGAAAAGGAAGATGCAAAAGCAAAAGAGGAAGATGCACCCACAAAGGAGGAAGATGCACAACCTCCCATGCCCTTGGTAAGCAATGAAGAAGAGATTGAATTAGAAGAAAGCTACCAAGAAGAAGAGGTTGAAATTGAGGAAGCTTGCAAAGAGGTGGAAGAATTCAAAGAAGAACACAAGGGAGTGGAGCTTGCAAGACCTCTTCCAAAGCCATCACCATCCAATACAACATTCAAGTGGGTAAAATTTCTATCCTTAATCCTTACCTTCCCACTTGAATATGGGCTACTAGAGACGGATGGTCAACTTAGAGCTCTTTGTGGCATTAAGCGTAAGAGGAAGATGGTTAGTGGCAAGAGTTGTCAAGCAAGGTTCAATATGGTTGCATGCTCCAAATTGAAGTGTAAGAATTTAGATTGGGTCTAGAAGGTTGTTTGGATGTCTCTGTGAGAATTTAGATTGCTTGCCACCCGGTGGGAACAATGGTGATCCACAAGAAGACGGATGTAAGAGCAAGGTTTGGGATCCTGGAATTCATTCCCACAATCAACACTCATGGGGTCTTGTCACTTGCTTCAACTTGCTCAAGGGCGTTAGGCGCCTAGTTTAGGATTCTGGTGACCATTGGAATTACAAACATTGGTAGAGATTCCTGGATCAGTACAAGTACAAGCTACCATGACAAGGAGCTCACCACATGTCCAACTTCAGGACTTTAACTAAAAGTGCTTGGTGGGAGACAACCCACCGTAGTATGATCATTCTTTTTCATTCTTAGTTGTTTTTCGTAGTAGTAGTTTTCTTTCTTGTTTGATTTCTATTGAGTTCTTACTAATTTTCTGATCATGCAGCTATTTTATCACAGTAACCGAACACCTCAAGCTCTATCTTAAAAAAAAGAAGCGAGAGAAGAGCACCCGACGCACAAGCTCGCTGACGCGGACGCGTCAGATGGGTGTGCGTGAAAAATAAATTTGAACAGAGAGTTGCGCGGGAATGGCGCTAGACTCCTGCCTTTCACACAAACAATCCCACGCGAACGCGCACCTCACGCGTTCGCGTCACTTGTGATTTTCGCCATTCATGCGGGCGCGTCCCTGACGCGAACGCATGACCGGCGAATTCGACGTAAAAAGAGTATTGGGTAGAGAGTTGTGCTGGCTTGGGGCAGAAAGTGTGCTAAAAGCACAAATTAGATCACGCGGACGCGTGACTGATGCGTTCGCGTCAGTTGCACATATGGCCATGCTCGCTAACGCCCACACGACGCGAACGCGTCGTATGAATAATTGATTCACAAACACTGTGAACAGAGAGTCACACGGGCGCGCGGCTAGCTTCGCGCGAATCGCACAAAATCCATGGCACGTGGACGCGTGCCTGACGCTAACGCGTCATTATGAAAAATGCGCGACCCACGCGTACGCGTGCCGTACGCGTACGCGTCGTTTTGCGCCGCCCAGTTTTTTTTCCTCTTTCTCTCCCAATCCTAATTCTCTCTTATTCTTTTATCCTTTTATTTTTTCCCTCATAATATTTGCCTTTTCTATTTTCAGTTCTTCTTTGCTTGAGGACAAGCATACCTTTAAGTTTGGTGTTGACGCTACGCTTATAGGTATCCAATCGTCAAAAAAAGGGAGGCGAATCATCTTCATGGAGGAGCACAACCTGAAGAATAAAGTGACTGCTAAGATAATTAAGGTGGTTGAGTTCCTTTCATTTTTATTCCTCCCCTCTTTTTCTATGTTATGTTCCGGTCTTCTGCTATTTTGTTTTGTTTGTTGCATGATCCTTTATTAGTTAAAATCATAGGTCTAGTTTAGTTTTTCCCTTACCTATTCTAATTCTGAAAAGATGTCTCATGTATTATTCACTGAACTTGAATCTAAAAAGAAAAGAAAAGAAGTGATGTATTGCATGAGAAATTAAGATAATTTTAAGAGTAGTCTTATTTACTTAAATGTGGTAGTATTTTTTGTAATTCTGAATGCATGACATGAACAGTGCATATTTTTGATAGTGAAGTTTATCAATGTTAAAATTGTTGGCTCTTGAAAGAATGATGAAAAAAGAGAAATGTTATTGATAATCTGAAAAATCATAAAATTGATTCTTGAAGCAAGAAAAACAAGTGAAAAACACAAAGCTTGAAAAAAAAGAAAGAAGAAAAAAAAGAAAGAAGAAAAAAAAGAAAGAAGAAAAAAAGAAAGAAAAAGAAAAAGCAAGCAGAAAAAGTCAAGAATCCTTTAAAATAAAAGGCAAAGGGTAAAAAGGATCCAACGCTTTGAGCATTAATGGATAAGAGGGCCCAAAGGAATAAAATCCTGACCTAAGCGGCTAAATTAAGTTGTCCTTAACCATGTGCTTGTGACGTGAAGGTGTCAAGTGAAAAGCTTGAGACTGAGCGGTTAAAGTCGTGATCCAAAGCAAAACGAGTGTGCTTAAGAACTCTGGGTACCTCTAACTGGGGACTCTAGCAAAGCTGAGTCACAATCTGAAAAGGTTCACCCAGTTCTGTGTCTGTGGCATTTATGTATTTGGTGGTAATACTGGAAAACAAAATTCTTAGAGTCACGGCCAAGACTCATAAAGTAGCTGTGTTCAAGAATCAACATACTGAACTAGGAGAATCAATAACACTATCTGAATTCTGAGTTCCTATGGATGCCAATCATTTTGAACTTCAAAGGATAAAGTGAAATGCCAAAACTATTCAGGATTGCAGTTGTAAACCCCACTATAAGAAGAGACATGAGCTTAATCGAATTCTCATTCTCATGCAAATTCACATCCTAAGCTTATATTAGTTTTGGTTGCTTGAGGACAAGCAACAATTTAAGTTTGGTGTTGTGATGCGTGAGCATCTTGTCTATCTTTTCCTAGTGAATTTGCATCTAATTTGTTGAATTTAATTAAAAATTAATTATATTTTAGCCACTATGGATGCTATTTTGAGTTTTGTGCAATTTTATTTATTTTAGGTAGCATTCGGAGGGATTTGATGAAGTTTCTGCAGAGAAAAAGAAGAAACCAAAGAGATGACCAGCGAAGACCGACGCGGACGCATGGCTCACGCGACTGCGCAGAATGGAGAAATCGCAATGACGCGATCGTGTGCCTGACGCGAACGCGTGGACTGAAATCTGCACAAATGACGCGAGCTCGTGGACGACACGGACGCATCACATACGCGATCTACAATAATACAGAAAACGCTGGGGTGATTTCTGGGCTGTTTTGACCCACTTTCTAGCCCAGAAAACACAAATTAGAAGCTGCAGAATGGACAAAGCAAGTGGTCCCCACCCATCAACTGAAGATCTGTACTTTAATTCGAATTTAAATTCAAATCTTATCTTTTAGAAAAAGATATTATTTTTATTTTTAGATAATTAGATTTTAAATTAATTATGATTAGTTATAAATAGGGGAGACTTCTCTTCTATTCAAAGATTCCATTAGGGAATTCTATACAAATTTACAATCCTAGTTTTCTTCTCTGAACTATGAGCAACTAATCCTTCATTGTTAAGGTTAGGAGCTCTGTCTATTTATATGGATTGATTTTATTGGTTTTTCTATTTTAGTTTATGTTTTGGATTTATATTTAAGAATTGTTTTCGCTCTTTATTTTATGAATTTGATTGGAACGGAAGTATGACCCTCTTTCTATTTGAGTTCTTGTAAAACTTGGAAAAGCTCTTTACTTGAACAACAGCTTGAAAACATATTCTCCTAAATTTTAATTATTTGGATTTAACAGGATACGTGACATATAATCCTCTTATTCTTTGGGTAATTAGATTTTTTGTGGCATATAAACTGGAATTTGATCATGTAGCTTCTAATTGGAATTAATTGACCAAGGAATTGGCAGTTAATGAATTTTAGAGAAGACTAGAAAGGTCTAAGGAATTAGGGTCTAGTCACATATAGTTTGCCATAAATTAAATCCTACATAATTAAAATAGTTAGTAAAAAAATTAAACCGGAAAAATAGATAACTCTGAAGCCTTAACAGTTTTCTCCATATTTTATTCCCAATTTATTTATTTGTCTATCCTTTTTATATATTCTGAGTTCGAATTTAAACCTTTTGAACATCTCAAAACCATTTTCTGCTTGCCTAACTAATCCTATCAAACGCTATTGTTGCTTGATCCATCAATCCTCGTGGGATCGACCCTTACTCACGTAAGGTATTACTTGGTACGACCCGATGCACTTGCCGGTTAGTAGTGTGGGTTGTAAAATACCACATTAGCATGCCAACTCATCAACCAGAAAAGGAATTCACTTGGGTGTGCCACTTGGTATCGAAAGCATGGCACGCCAAGCTCTCATCATCACTTGGGTGTGCCACTTGAGGACCCAGGCGTGGTACGCCAAGCTAAGGGAGTCACATTAAAATGGGCGTGCCACTTAAGCATCAAGGGCGTGGCACGCCAGTACGAGTTTCCAGAAGAAAAGGTCAAAGGCCCAAGCACTTGGGCGTGCCACTTGAAGACTCAGGCGTGGCACGCCAACACCAGAAAAGGCCAAGCAAAGTTGGGCGTGCCACTTGAGGTCGAAGGTGTGGCACGCCAGCTCTCATTTATTCACCTGGGCGTGCTACTTGAATGCTGGGCGTGGCATGCCAGCTACTGGAATGAAGAGGGATAATGGGTGTGGCACGCCAGACCCTAGGCGTGGCACGCCAGTTATATTTTTCAGAGAGGGAGATAGGAGGCCAACCATATGGACGTGGCACGCCAGACCCTAGGCGTGACACGCCAGTTATATTTTTCAGAGAGGTGAAGAAGCCTGCACAATGGGCGTGGCACGCCAGTTATATTTTCCAGAAAGGGAGATGGGAGGCCAACCACATGGGCGTGCCACTTGGTGTCGAAGGCGTGGGACGCCAGCTATCATTTCTCACCTGGGCGTGCCACTTGAGTCTCAGGCGTGGGATGCCAGCATCACCATTCAACAAGAAGAAAACCTGGGCATGCCGCTTGAGTTTTGGGCGTGGCACGCCAGACCCTGGGCGTGCAACGCTAGTTCAACTTTCCAGAAGCAAGAAGAAGAAGGAGTAGGCCTGGGCGTGTCACTTGAGCTCGAAGGCGTGGCACGCCAGGCTAACCAAGGTTTAAAAAAGGCTTGGGCGTGCCACTTGAGCTCGAAGGCGTGGCACCAGGGATGCCAATGTTAGGAGCATGCCATTTGAAGAGTTAGGCGTGGCGGGCCAAGCCAAATTTGGAGCTGGGCGTGGCACACCACTGAAGCGCCAGTCACACGCCAGCCACTGGAGGTCACGTTTATTGAGTTTTCTTTTTCCTCCAATTGAAATCTTCTTTTCCTTTTTTGTATTTTCCTAATTCTAATAATAGGAGTAGTATAAATAACCCCTGGAAGTACTGAGAAAGTTGTTGTTGAGTAGTAGCTTTTGTTAAAAGCATAGTTAGATTTACTTATCATCATCTTCCATCTCTTGTACTTTTCCCTTTAGCTATGAGTAGCTAACTTCCCTCTCATTGAGAGAGGGAGCTCTGTTGTACTTGATGGATTAATGATAGTAAATTTCTTCTTCTCTTCATCTTCTCTTTGATTTGCTAGAAGGAATTTCGTTTTAACGATTAGTGTTCAATCATCTTGGGAAAGAGGTTGAATGCAAAATGGGTTTCATGGGAACCTTGAAAGAGGAAACATGAAACCATGCTTGAAATCCCTTCTCACACTTGAGTAGAATCTGGGTTTTGGTGATTGGATATGGTGACATATAATCCACCCACTACTTGGATCTATGATGATGTGTGGTATAATCAGGGACCAAACATATCTCTCTTCATGAGCAATTAGACCAAGGAATTGACTGATTATCAAGATTTGAGAGATTGAGTCATGGTGCACGAAATTGCAATCACACTTTTGCAATCCCGCACAACTAACCAGCAAGTGCACTGGGTCGTCCAAGTAATACCTTACGTGAGTAAGGGTCGATCCCACGGAGATTGTCGGCTTGAAGCAAGCTATGGTTATCTTGTAACTCTTAGTCAGGATATCAATAATTATCAGGGGTGATTGTAAAAAGCAAAAGAACATGAATTAAGTACTTGTTTTGCAGTAATGGTGAACAGGTTGAGGTTTTGGAGATGCTCTATCTTCTGAACCTCTGCTTTCCTACTGTCTTTTTCTTCAAGCACGCAAGATTCCTTCCATGGCAAGCTGTATGTAGGGTTTCACCGTTGTCAATGGCTACCTCTCATCCTCTCAGTGAAAATGTTCAACGCGCTCTGTCACAGCACGGCTAATCATCTGTCGGTTCTCAATCAGGTTGGAATAGAATCCAGTGATTCTTTTGCGTCTGTCACTAACGCTCAGCCCTCAGGAGTTTGAAGCTCGTCACAGTCATTCAATCCTTGAATCCTACTCAGAATACCACAGACAAGGTTTAGACCTTCCGGATTCTCTTGAATGCCGCCATCAATTCTAGCTTATACCACGAAGATTCTGATTAAGGAATCTAAGAGATATCTACTCAATCTAAGGTAGAACGGAGGTGGTTGTCAGGCACACGTTAATAGGTGAGAATGATGATGAGTGTCACGGATCATCACATTCATCAGGTTTAGGAACAAGTGATATCTTAGAATAGAAGCAAACGTGATTGAATGAAAAACAGTAGTAATTGCATTAATCCATCAAGACACTGCAGAGCTCCTCACCCCCAACCATGGGGTTTAGAGACTCATGATGTAGAAGATACAATGAGAAACGTGTAAAGTGTCATAAGGTACAGATACAATATCAAAAGGTCCTATTAATAGTGAACTAGTAACCTAGGGTATACAGAAATGAGTAAATGACGTAAAAATCCACTTCCGGGGTCCACTTAGTGTGTGCTTGGACTGAGCATTGAAGCTTTCATGTGTAGAGACTTTTTCTGGAGTTAAACGTCAGCTTTTATGCCAGTTTGGGCGTTTAACTCCAATTTTTATGCCAGTTCCGGCGTTAAACGCTGGGAATTCTAAAGCTGATTTGCAACGCCGGTTTGGGCCATCAAATCTCGGGCAAAGTATGGACTATTATACATTGCTGGAAATCCCAGGATGTCTACTTTCTAACGCCGTTGAGAGCGCGCCAATTGAGCTTCTGTAGCTCTAGAAAATCCACTTCGAGTGCAGGGAGGTCAGAATCCAACAGCATCTGCAGTCCTTTTCAGCCTCTGAATCAGATTTTTGCTCAGGACCCTCAATTTCAGCCAGAAAATACCTGAAATCTCAGAAAAACACACAAACTCATAGTAAAGTCCAGAAAAGTGAATTTTAACTAAAAACTAATAAAAATATAATAAAAACTAACTAAAATATACTAAAAACATACTAAAAACAATGCCAAAAAGCGTATAAATTATCCGCTCATCAAGTCACCAAGGGATTGGGGCTCAATCAATCATGATTGCCAAGAGGTCAATGAGTTGCATGATTGAAGATGAGATGAGCTGGATTTAATCCAGGAGAACAACATCTCCTGATCTCAATGAATTCCCCCTATTCTTATCTTACCCATTCTTTATAGCTTTCTTTACATTCTGTTAATCCCCATTCCCATTTACAATTAAGTCATTTATGTTTCTGCACTTTACTGCTTCTCTTTATTTTTGAGTCATTTATATTCCTGCTTATTTACAATTCTGCAATTATACTCTATGTTACTCAGCTTGACTAATTTACCTATTAATTAAAATTGCTCAAATCTACCAATCTCTGTGGATACGATCCCACTCCACTGTGGGTTATTACTTGACGATAATTTTGGTGCACTTGCCAAAAGAACGGATTCATAATTTTATATGGAGATTGAATTCCGGTCATCAAGTCTCACTCCTCTCCTTCTCTCTGAAAATTGGACATTAAAAGAACTCAAAGAAGAAACGTAGCCCCGCAGCCACCGTCCTCTTTCATTGTCATCTCTGAACTCTTCTCTGCTTAGACAGGCATCGCATATGGAAGCTTTGTCGCCGTCGTAGGAAGCTGTGTCGCATGTGGAAGCTTCGTCTCCATCCTTGGAAGCCACCTCGCCGTCGTAGGAAGGTTTGTCGCCGTCGTGTGGAAGTTATGTCGCCGTCGTATCCTCTGTTCGAGTTTTCTGTCTGTCTTCACCAGCAGTTTCGTCTCTTCTGTCGGCGTCGTCTCTCCCCTTTCTCCCCAGTGGCCTTGCCTCAATGGCTTCAAGGATCTATGAAGATATTACAGTATCTGTAGGTTTCACGTTGCATCAATCTTGTGGTGCTTCTTGAGTGGCTACCATGTAAGACCTAGAACTTATGAAAAGTCTTATTAAGAACTAATTTTAAATTAATTATTCATTAAATACTTTATTTTCAAAAATTATTTTATTAAAAGTAATTAAATCAAGTTTTGACAATTAAATTAAAAATTTTATTTAATTTTATAGTTATTGGATAATTTTCTATATTTAAATTATAAAGTTTAATAGTTGTAAAATAATAAGAATTTTATATGATTTGATTTAAAACATTGAGATTTTAGAATTTAATACTTTGAGTTTTATTAATAAAGAAAATTAATTATATTATTGTATATTTTAAATTAAAATACTTGATTAAAACCTAATTAGCAAATTGATAATTAAATAATATTTTTAAAATATTTTCAAGGAAATAAATTAAATTTCAAATTAATACTTTATACCCTGATTTGATTAAAATTACCAAACTCTAATTAACCCAAATTTGATTCAAATAGAACACTTTAAATTTTAAGGACCAAAATAAAATTACACCTAAACATATTTAATACTTTGCCTTTTTTAAATATATTATTAACTGTTATTATTAAGAAATTATTTTTATTATTATTGTGATAGTTATTGTTGTGGCTAGTTATTAAGATATTATTAAATTCAATTTTTATTAATAATATTTTACTAAACTCAATTATATTATTAATCTATTAATAATATTTTGAGTAAAATATATGTAAATTTAATTAAATTTTAATATACATACAATTTTAGTTAATCCATATTATTCTTATATTGATAAATTTTCATCGATCTGTATTTTATGAGAATATGTATTATTAATATATTAATAATATTATTGATGCTTTAAGTTTATTGAGTTTATAAATAGTCTTCATAATATATATATATATATATATATATATATATATATATATATATATATATATATATATATATATATATATTATGTCTTATTTCATCTAGTATTAGTAGTCTACTCATAGTGTATTTTAGTGTAAAGATATCAAATAGAATTATTAATTTAGTTTAAAGAGAGAAAAAAAATAAATTTGTTATTATTCAAAAAAATTTACTATATATTAAATAATATGTTTATTAGTTTTTATTTTATTGTAAAATTTATGTAGATCATAATACTAATATTATATCATAGGGTTATTATTACTAATATATTAATCGTATTTTAATATTTATTATTTATATATTAAAAATTATTTATTTAGTTTCATAATAAATGATATTTTTAAATTTGAATAATAATTTATTAATTAGTTTGTATTTATTATATCATATATTCAATAATTTATTGAAAAAAATAATATTAATATAATAAATAAAAAATAATTTGAAAAAGATATTGTTTAAAGAATAAATCACTAATCAATTTAAATTTAGAGATAATTAGGTCACTGTCTATTTCTGAACCTGATACGTCAGTATTTTCCATTTAGGGTTGACGAAAAAATATCCTATCACAAAAATAGATGAGAGGAACCAAGATAAATCATTTTTATTTTGAGGAATCGTGTTGTGATGATGAGAAATAGATAGGGACCTGAATACCTAATTGATAGTTTGTAACACCCTACCATACAGAGTCTTATGCTTAAGTCATAATTTAGAGATGGCAAGGTATTACGACCTCTAAAATAAAAATTTAGTACGTATAGTAGTATGAACGATTGATTATAACTAGGAGCCTTTGTAGAAAAAGGGGTAAACAAAAATCGCAACTCGAAAGCGCAACACTCCGATCGATAACGTAACGAACAAGGATAACCAACGCGTGATTATATATATACAAAGGAGTGTCAAAAACAGGAATATCAAGACTCAAAATCCGGCTGCGAAGATAACCGGTCCGAGCATAGCAATATATACATATGATAAAAATAAGGAAAACCCCAAAGGAAACCCAAAGGGACACAAATACATAAACCTATTCTCCAAAATCTCCCATAAGAGGAGTCATCACAGTTTGTATTATTTAATGGAGATAAAAGTATCTAAGCAAAACATATAAACCAAAACATAGTCCCGAGAACAAAGGATCTTCGCAAGTATAGAAATCTCCAGCATGCCTCAGCGGGAAACCTCACGTCCTGTATCTGAAAACCACAAAATCCGCATGGGTGAGAACCAAAGGTCCCCAGCATGGTAACAGCTTCCACATATATAATACATAATAATGGAGGAAAGCCGAAGGCAATCCTAGAACTTCCTCCAAATAATATCAAAGCTTATAAACAAGCTAAACCATAAAGGGCATCTGACTAAAGATTCTTCAGTCTAACTAATACTTCCCTTTCCAATTCCTTCAAACCTCCCAACCACCAGCAGGAGTAGAATGTAGCAAACACAGTTATATCAGACAAGAAATATTCAAATAGGAGCAATTAAGGCAGTTAGACAATTAGCAAGTAATATGCAGTCAAATAGGCAATCTCAAACAATTCATATAGTATGCATATGATGAATGCCTGTTCCTAGTGGCTGATGATATCATCTTGTCGGTTATAGAGCCAACCCGACAAGTCCTGGTCGCTAACCATTGGACTGTCCCTCTGTCACGCATCCCCAACTTGAGTTATACTCGTTATAAACTTGATCATAATCATGATCTATATCCATCACCCTCACTGGTGAATATTTACGGGGGCGAGCTCATCCGGGTCTTTCACAGTGCCCGGCCACACTTATGACATAGGGTCAAAAGAGTATCAAGTCTCAACCTGGAGCACGTGGTGGCTAGCCACTGCTACTACCCAGGGAAACTCGTGTCTCCGATAGTGGAAGTGCAAATCACAATTATCAATAATTCAGCATAAACATGCATGAATTCTCATCCATGGATCAACATCCATATCAGCCATTCCGGCTCACGGTTAAATCCGTAACCAGCCAATATTCATAGCATACACAGCTATTCCGGCTCACGGTTCAATCCAGAACCAGCCAATATATAAACAATTACGGCCCTTCGGCCAATGGCATAACCAGCACTTCCACCATCATCCTCCGCATCTCACATAATCATGCTTGATCCTCAATGATCATTCATTTTTCCCTTGCTTCACTCGCAAGTTACCTCATTCGCTAGCCCCTTTTTAATAGCTAGGCATGTCATAACGATTTAAGATATAAGTGGTGAGATCGGAGGCTTAGAAGTATGAAATTCGGCTTTTAAAACTCAAAAATCAACTTTGGGATGAAAACAGGTCCACGCGTACGCGCACTCCACGTGCATGCGTGGATGGCCTCAAAAACTTCATCGACGCGCAAGCGTCATGCACGCTAACACGTGGATTAAACATTTGCCAATCGACGCGCACGCGTCAACCACGCGTACGCGTGGGTGTTCTCGTGCCCCAGGCACAATACTAGCACAGTTCTGGCATAACTCTCTGGAAAATGGCTGGGCATTGGGTGCAGCACCATCGGCGCGCCTGCGCACATCACGCACACACGTGGATGGCATTTTCGGGAAGAACGGCGTGCACGCGCCAAGTGCGCCCACGCGCAAGGGGTCATTCTGCTAAAAATTTTCTAAGTTAAAAGCTGCAGAATTCACCAATTTAAACCCCAATCTTCCAACGGACATAACTTTCTCATTTTAAATCGTTTTTCACCCGTTCTTTGAACGGCATGGACATCCCGGATCCAATTTCATTTCTAGACAGATTTGGCACAAAACAGAGATCTGTAGTCCAAGTTATGTCCCATCAAAATATGCCCAAAAACCATATTTTTCATAAAAACCACAAAGTGCCATTTTCAAACAAGCCATTTCCAACTCTTTTCAAAATCAATCAAAACATGCCATTTTCATCCCTTTTCTTTGAAATCAATCAAAATATATCAATTTCAACATCAAGCCTCCTCAACTCACACATTGAGATTTTACCACAATATACAAAATCACTATCTCATCATTCTAACCCACTTCACCCAAGTGGCTCAAACTCAAACATATTGACATATCATATACTATTCCTCATGACAATTCTCAACAACACCAATTCCAATAAATCATTATTGTACACAATCAACATCATACTCACCATCAACATGGTTCAACCCACAATTCAACCATAACCAATCATCAAGCATATATCACAACATGCATATTTCTCATACATCATACCATCAAGGCATCATTAATCATCATCACATATATGACCACATCATATATCTCAATCATTCAACAACATCAACCATTCAATGCCTATCTTAGGGCCTCTAGCCTAAGTATTTCCTACCACATTACATATTAGATACGGGAAACCGAAACCATACCTTAGCCGATTTTCCCAAGCTCCACCGGAGCACTCCCAAACCACTTTTCCTCAAGCTCTCAAGGCCTCAACACCTCCAAGAACAGATTTTTCACCACCAAACCCTTTCCAAGCTTTTCAAAATCACCAATCAAGCTCCAATATTCACATATACACAACCTAAGCCACAATCATCATACCCATACACAACATCTCAATATCCAAACATCATAGAACAACAAAGTTATACTAGGGTTGAGAATCTTATCACACCCAAGGTCTAAGGAGACAAGATTAACCTTCTCCTTCAAGAGAGTTGGGTCCTATAACATCAAAGAACCCAAAATCTCAACATTTCACCCATGAAACTCGAAAATAAGGGCTGGAATTTCGAACAGCAACACATGGCTTACCTCAAGATTGATTGTATGGGTTTTGTAGAGCTCTCCGCGGTGAACGCGTGGCCGCAAACGGAGTGGCAATCGGAGCTCTAAATCAAAAGTTATGGTGGTTTGAAGATCAAGTGAGAGATAGAGGGTTAAAGAGTGTTCTTCCCCCATTTCCTCTCTTTTTTCAGCGTGTGTGTGTGGCTAATGAGGAGAGAGAGTGCTGAAAACTAGGGTTTTGCTTTAGTTATGTTGGGCCAAGGACCCACTTTGGGTCCGGTTGGCCCGGTTTGGCCCGTTCGGTCCAATCTTGGTCCGATTTCTATAAAATTGGTACCGAAATTCTCGTCTCAATCTCCTCTATCATATTTAGCCACAAAAATCACATTTTGGGCTTTCTAGAATAAATTCTCATTTATGGGTTAATTAGCCGTTAATTAACCGGGTTTTACATAGTTCACCCTTGGCTGCTCGGTTGGTTGCCGTCATGTCGCCATTTGTCACAACGGATCAGTAGAAGCACGGAACCAAGTAGCGAAGATGTGGACCAGTAGAAACTCAGAAGCAGAAGTAGAAGCAAAGTAACAATACAAACATGATAGCAATAATTAATAAATTAAATCAACTTATATCATCCCATCATAATCTACAAATTTCAAAGTTAACATTGGTGTCAACTAGAGAAACAGGGAAGAACAAAACTTGAAGATTGGGGAGCTTACAAATTACAAGTTGAATTGAAATAAATGCAAGTAGTTTTCATCGAAATCACTGCCTTATCAACGTGAAAGTTAAACAAGTCCTATAAGCTTCATCACATCACTGCCAATATATACAACTCAATATTAGTTGTTAGAAAAAAATACTATTTTAGTATGAAACATTGCCTATGACTAATATGTAAATTAAGTATGTAGTCAGTTGAGTAGTTGGTTAGAGGTTAGTTATTGTTGGTATAAGCAGGAGTAATTAGTTCATTTTTCTGATTTTTTGCTATTGTTTTCCTTCACATAAGCCAGCGTGTATGTATATATATCATATGTGAGTTGTGATTAATCAATAATAGTTATTTTCTCACCACATACAATTCTCTCTCTCAATATGGTATCAGAAGGCATTACTTTTCACGCTCTCGCTCCCATCATTCTCTCATGAACAAGATTTTCTAGAGAAAACCCTATTTTCTGGGAAAATTCACTCTTGCTTCCTGATTCAGTCCTTTTCTCGATCCTCTGTCTTCAATCCTTTGTTTTTTCTTTTTTTATCTTGTGAAAAAAAGAAAAAACACGTGGCTTACCTCAAGATTGATTGTATGGGTTTTGTAGAGCTCTCCGAGGTGAACGCGTGGCCGCAAACAGAGCGGCAATCGAAGCTCTAGATCAAAAGTTGTGGTGGTTTGAAGATCAAGTGAGAGATAGAGGGTTGAGAGAGTGTTCTTCCCCCATTTCCTCTCTTTTTCAGCGTGTGTGTGTGGCTAATGAGGAGAGAGAGTGCTGAAAACTAGGGTTTTGCTTTAGTTATGTTGGGCCAAGGACCCACTTTGGGTCCGGTTGGCCCGGTTTGGCCCGTTCGGTCCAATCTTGGTCTGATTTCTATAAAATTGGTACCGAAATTCTCGTCTCAATCTCCTCTATCATATTTAGCCACAAAAATCACATTTTGGGCTTTCTAGAATAAATTCTCATTTATGGGTTAATTAGCCGTTAATTAACCGGGTTTTACATAGTTCACCCTTGGCTGCTCGGTTGGTTGCCGTCATGTCGCCATTTGTCACAACGGATCAGTAGAAGCACGGAACCAAGTAGCAAAGATGTGGACTAGTAGAAGCTCAGAAGCAGAAGTAGAAGCAAAGTAACAATACAAATATGCTAGCAATAATTAATAAATTAAATCAACTTATATCATCCCATCATAATCTACAAATTTCAAAGTTAACATTGGTGTCAACTAGAGAAACAGGGAAGAACAAAACTTGAAGATTGGGGAGCTTACAAATTACAAGTTGAATTGAAACAAATGCAAGTAGTCTTCATCGAAATCACTGCCTTATCAACGTGAAAGTTAAACAAGTCCTATAAGCTTCATCACATCACTGCCAATATATACAACTCAATATTAGTTGTTAGAAAAAAATACTATTTTAGTATGAAACATTGCCTATGACTAATATGTAAATTAAGTATGTAGTCAGTTGAGTAGTTGGTTAGAGGTTAGTTATTGTTGGTATAAGCAGGAGTAATTAGTTCATTTTTCTGATTTTTTGCTATTGTTTTCCTTCACATAAGCCAGCGTGTATGTATATATATCATATGTGAGTTGTGATTAATCAATAATAGTTATTTTCTCACCACATACAATTCTCTCTCTCAATATGGTATCAGAAGGCATTACTTTTCACGCTCTCGCTCCCATCATTCTCTCATGAACAAGATTTTCTAGAGAAAACCCTATTTTCTGGGAAAATTCACTCTTGCTTCCTGATTCAGTCCTTTTTTTCGATCCTCTGTCTTCAATCCTTTGTTTTTTTTTTCAATTTTTTCTTTGATACCTTTCTTGGTTCATTCTTTGAATCTTCATCCTCTTATCTCTTCAATTTTCTCCTGGATAATCATGTCTGCTGTCTCAGACGAAGTTCAATCTCCAGGCACTACTCCTACTCAGATACAACCCCTGTATTAAACTAATCTCTATCAGTCCAACATATCGACAACACAAAAAATATTAAATAAGTAGTTGAGAACTAGTAGTTAGTATATGAATATTTATGAGATTAGTTGGTAATATCTTTATATTTACATGATACAAGAGTCACACTATTTACAAGGATATTATCAACTAAACTCATAAATATTCATCTACTAACTACTAACTCTCAACTACTTATCTAATATTTTTGGTGTTGTTGATATGTTGAGTTGATGGAGATTGGTTTAATACCTTGAACTTTTCACCGATTCTTTATGTTTATGTGCTCGATCATCCTAGGCTAGTGCTCGTCTCACAACCACTTCAAGAAGATAATTATGCTTTGTGGTGCCGTTCAATTTGCCTTGCACTGAGTAGAAAGCACAAACTCGGATTTGTCGATGGTTCTTTGCCAAAATCCGATCCCATTCTAAATCTGGTCCTTGCTGAAACTTGGCAATGCACTAATGACATTGTGACGACTTGGTTGCTGAATTTGATTTCGAAGGACATTGCGGTGAGTGTAATCTACGCTGGATCAGCTACTCTTCTTTGGCAAGATTTGGAAACTCTTTTTTCTCAAAGAAACACACCTCGGATATATAAAGAAATCTCTCATGACACTGCAGCAAAGTTCTTTAACAGCTTTCAATACTTTACAAAGTTGAAGATCCTATCAGTACAAACAGCTCATGGCTTTACTTCAGACACAAGCATTGCAACCAATTGAACTTGAGATATGCACATGTGAAATCTTTTCTTCGTGTTACTTGAATAAAACAGTAGTTTCTAGCTCATGGATCATAGATTCTAGGGGTGATCATGGCCCGACCCAGCCCGAAGACCCGATCTGGCCCCGAACCTTTTAAGGGCTAATTTGGTGTGATTTCACCGGGTTTAGGACCGGGTAAGAGTCTCAAAAATAGATCCGGTCATTATTTCGGGTCGGGCCAGGGCCATAGCTCGGGTCACCCGAACTCGGACCGGTTGTCCGGTCATCATACACAATTAATATTTTATGTTATTAGTGATGGATGATGGCTATTCTTATGTGAAGTTTAAGTATTGTAAACCTTAGTCCTTAATATTTTGTGTTATTAGTATTGATTTAAATATTTAGTGTAATTAGACAATATTAATACTGATTGTGGTTGTGCTTTAATTTTAGGGAAAGGTTGGTTCTTGTTATATTTTAAGGAGTCCACGCAGGGAGGGAGGGAGTTTATATCCAAATTGCCGATAAATCCGCACTAATGTCCGACACTAAACCCGACACTAAATCCGACAGTAAATTCGATGGTGTTCACCATTTTTCTTGTAGTGAGCATATCTAATTATGTTTAGGGTTTTTTTTCTTTATAGACTTTGAGTTTGAACGTACTATAGTATAGTTTTTTAGTTGACCTATTTTTTAGGTAGTTGTCTGAAGACTCTCTCTGAAAATGTGTTATCTTTAGTAAATAAATTATGCACGCGATTTTGGATCAGGCTTGGTTTTTTCTTGATTTGCTGATTTATAAGGAGTTTGTGGCGAATTGTAAGAAACGAATCAGTAACAATTAATGAACATGCATACAGCACAACAACATACTATTGTTATACTTGAAGGAAAAAATTGTGTGATTTGGTTTATGTTTGTTTTTATCTTTTAATTTTTCTATAACTGATTAATAAATTGAATAGTTTAACAAAAGGTTAAAAATTGTAAATTGGGACTTATTTAAAAAATTTTATAATTTGTAAAAATAATTTTATTATAATTATGCCAACGAATTATAACCTAAATGGTATAATTTTTCTATCTTTATTTAGTGATTCTGGGTTTGATTCTCACTCTTAAATAAAAAAAGTTGTGATTTAATTTTTAAAATTCAAGTTAAAGAGATATGGTTAGTGTATCACACAATTGAAGGTTGGCTAAAAATCATTATTTTAAAATCATTGGATATGCTTTATTTTTTTAATAAATGGTCATGAAAAAAAAAAGAAATTTTATTATTATTATTATTATTTTCTAAAATCCAGAGAGAGGCAATCCAGTTTAATCAAAATAAAAACTATTTTTAGGTTTAATAATACTTCGTTGTAGTGAGAAGTTTTTGTTTTGTGTGTGTAGCTATTACTAAAGGGAAGGGACACAAACTAAGCAAATAAATATCAATTAATTAACATCAATTAAAATTTTAAGCACATATAAATCCTTAGTGCATGCGCGCGCGATAGGTAAATTTATATTATTACAAAGAAGAGGTACAAACATATGGGTAGAAACAATACGATACATGCATTAATAATATTATTGATGACCGGAATAATTATTTATTCTGCCATTGTTGAATTTCATGATTATGTCATTCTTAAAAAATTATTGATTCATTCTCATTATATTGCAACTAGTAAAGGAAGAAAAAGAAATCAACCTCCGCGAGAAGATCTACCTGCCCAGTTGAAAAAAAAGAGGGAGGCAAAGTTGAAAAAGTGCCTTCGAAATTGCGAGCTGCTTTATCGGATTTATCAGATTAATCCGAAAGACTTTAATATATGCGCTACCGCATGTTATGTTAGGTACCCACCTAAGGGATTTTTTGCCTGAATAAAAAAAAAAGATATATATATATATATATATATATATATATATATATATATATATATATATATATTTCCACAGAAAAATCATCGGAATATTTTCTGGATTGAACTTTTATGAATAACGGTAATTATCTAAGTTTTTTTTTGGATAATCGTTCAAGTTATTTTGAATCATATTCAATCTATTTATATTAACTAAAAAGAATTTAAATGTGATAATTTCATCTCCACTTCTCCTATTTATGTTATTTATCAAAGATAATGTTTACATCGCCTTTTTTTATAAATTTACCCTTTATACTTTTTTATAGTATAAAAAAAGCTTTTTATGTATCTTCTCTCATTTTTTATCAATGATTTTTTGTGATGAAAGTATATATACGCAACGGTACTGGATATGATATTTTATTTATTTATATTGTATAAGATACGATTATAAGAGAAATTTAAGCAAATTACGGTTCTTATTAGAATTATCTTTAATAATATATGAAAATAAAACTTTTAAAATATTATCTTAGTTTTGATATTAATTTTTTTAATTGGGTTAGATGTTAAATTTGGTTTCCATGTTTTAACAAAAAGGCTTATATATTTGTTTTTTTTTTTTTTTGTCTAAGTCCGTCATTAGGGTGTGTTAAAATTTAAATCGATCAAAATTAAAGTGCTTATTTGATCTAATTCAAATCAAAAATCGATTAAGATAGTATTAATTTAGATTTTACTGGATTATATTTTTGTTAAACCGCATAGATTGGGTCAAATTTCGAATCTACTTCTCAAAACCGATTCAATTCAATTTAAACCGCACAATGTAAAATAATATTATTTTTATTATTATATTCAAAATTTTATCCATAATATATTTAATTTGTTATACGTTTTTATCTTATTCAAGTATTATTATTATTTAGTGAATATTTTATAAATTTAAAAAGGAATATGTAACAACCGATTTTGTTAGCGATCGACATCGTTTGATAGTGATTTGATAACCTTGGTTGAAAATCAGTCGCTATTTTCCGATTTGGTTACTAAAATTTTTGCGACCACCAAAATTAGTCGATAAGAGTTTAATTGCTATTCCGGTAAATTCTTGTACTGACAATTAGATAATATCTTGCTCAAAATAATTTGTTTGAGTAAATTGTCCTATTATTATTATTCAAAATTCATAGAATCCAAAAAGAGACAATCAAATTTAATCAAAATAATACAGTATTTTTAGGTTTAATAACACTTCTTTATCGTGAGAAGTTTTTGTTTTTTGTCTCTCTTACTAAATGAAAGGGACATAAACTTGGCGAATAAAATTCTAGCTAACATTGATGAAGATTTGAAATCTTTATAAATCTTTAGTGCGTGCTCAATAGATAAATTTATGATTATTACAAAGAAGAGATAGAAACATATATATGGCTAGAAATAATATGATGCATGCACTAATCATATTGATGATAGGAAGTTGGGAACAATCATTTGTTCTGCCATTGCTGAATTTTATGACGCCGTCAATTCTAAAAAATTATGGTGGATTCATTCTCAATATATTGTAACTGGTAGACGAAATAAAAGAAATTAGCTTCTGCCAAAATATCAACCTATCGTCGAAGATCCTATTCAAAAAAAAGAGAATTTTTTTAAATAAAAGAAAAAAAATTATAATTTTCTAAAATTCTATTTTTTAATTTTAATTATTTTTCAAATACAATTTTTTTTAAAGCAAGTTTGCCGCATCCTCGGCTAACTCTATAATTTTTATAGAGTTCGGCTAATCTTCCGACAAACTCCACTTTAAATTCTAAAAAATGGCTAACTCAAATTCTTAAATTTTACAATAGACAATGGCAATTATTATCATCGTCTCTAGAGTACATAGAAATAGACAAGAGTACATCATAGTTTTACTGGAGAAATAATAGTTTTTTTATTTATAATGAAAAAAAATCCTTGTTAAATATGACTTATTTCCATGTATATGTGTATTTCTAGAGACGATGATAATGGTGGCCATTGCTGCTACCAATGTTGAAGAAGCCATGCTTGTTTTCTTTGTATTTTTGTGTACTCCTATGTACCCTTGGATACAATAACAATGGCTTAAAAATTTGAGTTTTGTAGATTTTGAAAAAAATTAAAGTGAAGTTCGCCGGGGGTTAGGCGAACTCTATAACAAATATAGAGTTCCTGTCCTGTCCTGTGAAGACCCGTTTAACCCCGTTTATATGAAAAGACTTAAATACATCCTATATATATATATATATATATATATATATATATATATGAAATTGAGAAAGGGAACCCTAGGCACCGCCGACCGCCACCTCCCACCCCCTCAGTCCTTCAATGTTACCTCCCCCTCCCCCTCAGTGGCTCAGTCGCTCGCCGCACCTCTCAAGCTTACCATCACGCTCACCTCATATTCTTCTCCTCGTCGCATTGTCGCCGGTTATCGTCTTCTCCTCATCGCATTGTCGCCGGTAGTCGTCTTCTCCTCGTCACGGCAAAGCAGCGTCTTTTCCTCGTCATTGTTTGTTGCATCTTCGTCGTTCATCCACGTCTTCGCTGGTCTGTCCCTCTTCTCCGTCGGGTAAGTCATCTCTATAAAGTGTGAATTCACAGATTTTCATTATTTACTTTGATTAATTTGTTATAATATCTGGAGTTAGGTTGATGTGATTTGAATTTCTGATTCTGATTTCTAATTTAATTATAATTTATATTTGTGATTCAATCTAGGATTAATGTGATTCTGATTATCTAATTCATGATTTTTATTTCTGATTCAACCTTGGATTAATCTGGAGTTAGGTTAATGTGATTTTGATTTTGATTTCTAATTTAATTATAATTTATATTTGTGATTCAATCTAGGGTTAATGTGATTCTGATTCATGATTTATATTTTTTATTCAATTTTGGGTTTAGGTTAATGTGATTCTATTTTTTTTCATATTATTGATTTATTCTTGATTTATTTTACGATTTTAACTTTTAATTGTATTCTTCTTTTTGATGTAGGATATTCAAACAAATCGAAATCTACCATCACTATCATTACATCATGAAAAAAAGGCTTGAGGATTCTACAATGTGATGAATTATGCTTTGTAATTTTTGGATATGTTTGATATTTTGGTTTTTTTATGGATATGTTTGATATTAAATATTTGTTGCTGTTAATGTCTTTGTAGACTATGAACATGTTGTTAATATCTTTGTTGTTGTTAATGTTTTTAATGTCTTTAGAGTTTGGAGACAATGAACACGTTGTTAATGTCTTTGTTGTTGTTAATGTTTTGGAGATAAGGAACATGATGTTTGATATTTTTTAATTTTTTTCCAATTTTTTTATTTTTTAAAAATCTGCGGATATTCGTAGAGTCTCCGGTCCCCGACGGATATGGGGTTCCCGTTACCCGTTGCAGGGACAGCGAGAGGACAAGGAGTGAATATGGAGGCGGGGTGGAGGCGGGGGACATGTCCCCGCCCGCGTGGATACCCGTTGTCATGCCTAATTTTGTCAGATCGTCAAGCTTGGCATAGCTCTTTAATCTCTATTTCACTATTGGCTTTCTCGTAAAACTTGGCCAAGGTTCTGGGTTTGGCCACTGTGATGACCTCTTGGAATTTTTCTGCTCAGAGTCCACTCTTTATAGCATGTATGTACACTTCTGGGTGGACGTTTAGGATGCCCATTGCTACTTTGGTGAAGCGAGTAACATAGTCCCTTAGGCTTTCATATTGTCCATGCTTGACAGTGTTCAGATAATCAGAATCGTGTAAATATATGAAAGATGCAGTGAACTGATCTTCAAATAGCTTGGCGAGCTCCTGAAAACATGAAATAGATTTTGCAGGCAAAAAAATCAATCAAGTGTAGGACCATCTAAAAAAGTAAGAAAACATCGACATAAGATAGGATCAGAAGCACCGTTTACTATCATCATAGAGCAGAATTTTTTGACATTTTTTTTAAGATCACACATATCATCATAGGGAGTCAGTGTTATTGGTAACACGAAGTTCCTAGGCAGTTTGAAATTCATGATATCTACCGTGAACGGTCCAGATGCATTGTCTAATTCGTCATCTTCATTGTTTTGTTGATCTTCCTCTGGTTGTTGAGTTTCAGAGACATGCATTGGATTAGAATTTTTTTCGTCATCATCTGTTTGTTCGTTGTGATCATTGTTATTTTCAATCCGAGCATTGGTTAACTTGGCTGTTTGATTTACCATTCTTTGGTTTTTTTTTTTTTGCCATTCTTTGGTTAGCGCACCCTCGCCACTCCTCAACCAAATTAGCACATGGCATTTACAGTCAAACAGTCCCAAAAGTCCATGTCTCTATCTAGTCTCAAGTCGAAGGGCAAGAAAAATCACCCTTTGTGTGCACATTGTGGATTATTAGGCCACATCGAAGACAAGTGCTATCAGTTACATGGATATCCACTTGGCTACCTCCAGAACAAGAGCAATGGCAACAAGAATCAGGTGCATCATATGGCTCAGTTCAATTTGGGCCAAGATGCTTAAGATGCGCAGTCAAGTGCTGGCTTCTCCCTCACTGCTACTCAGTACAAACAGCTTATGGCTTTATTTCACACACAACAAGCATTGCAAGCAACTGAACTTGAGATATGCACAGGTGAAATCTTTTTTTCTTGTTACTTGAATCAAACGGTAGTTTCTAGCACATGGATCATAGATTCAAGAGCCATTATACATATTACCAACTCTTATGTCCCTCTTTTAGACCTTAAACCATTCAAAAACTATTATGTAGCTATACAAATACCACACCCATATCCGTGCCATAGCAATTGGCAATGTAGTCATCAATCTCTCGTTGATCCTATACAATGTTATCTTCATTCCTTTCTTCAAATTCAATTTCATTTTTGTTAGTTCACTTATTAAATTGTCTAATTGCACTATTTTTTTCTCTGATCTAACTTTCACAATGCAGGACAAGATCTCCAAAAAGGTGATTGACAAAGGTCATGAAATTGATGATCTTTTTGTGATAGAGTCACAACCCACACCTAATACTACTACTTGTCACTTTATTTCTCTTGTTAATACTGATGTATGGCATGCTAAACTAAGACATACCTCAGAAAAGGTTTTGAATAAACTCAGTCATGCTTTATCACACAAACCTCTCAAATTCAACCATTCTAAGTGTCTTGTTTGTCCATTAGCCAAGCTTAGGCGTTTGTCTTTTCAATCAAATAATCACTTTTATAATGCTGCCTTTGATCTGATTCATTATGACATTTGGGGACCCTATCACGTTACCACATATAATAACATGCGATACTTTCTTACCGTTGTTGATAATCATTCAATATTTACTTGGACTTACCTTTTTAAAGCAAAAATTAGATGCTACTAATGTTCTTATCAATTTCATTGACATGATTGATAGACAATTCGATGCTAAGGTAAAACAGGTCAGATCCGATAATGCCAAAAATTGCTTCTCGCTGATTTTTTGCTTTCAAAGGGAATTCTCCATCAATTTTCTTGTATTGAGAGGCTTGAGAAGAACTCAGTGAATTGGAAACTCCAACATTTGCTCAATGTTGCTAGAGCCCTCTTCTTTTAGTCAAAGGTGCCAATTGAACTTTGGTGTGAATGCATCTCGACGGTGACCTTCTTGGTGAATATATTGCCCAGTTCAGCTCTACAACACCGCACTCTTTATGAAAGCCTCTTCCATAAGTAGGTAGACTATCAGTCATTAAGAGTCTTTAGATGCCTTGCTCATGCATCCACTTTAGCATCCCAAAGGAACAAGTTCACTCCAAGAGTAGTTCAAGCTATGTTTATTGGCTACCCATCTGGCTTCAAAGGTTACAAGCTTTATGACTTGAGCAACAATAGGATTTTTATCTCTAGAGATTTCTCATTCGTCAAAGATGAATTTCCATTTAGCAAGATGTCAAGCAATCCTTCCTTTTTTTATCGATAATCTTCCTAAAGTTGTCATTCCCATAAAATCCACGAGGCCAACATCAATCAAACTTTAGCAACAACTATCTTTCCTCATCAGCCACCCTTTTCTCCCACTCTATCAATTCCTTTGGGGACTTATTTAGGAAGTTTACATGGATCTGCCACATGGGTAGTCCAAACTTAGTTTGTAAGTTGAGCAATTCAATTTATGGACTAAAGCAGGCCTCAAGACAATGGCTTTGTAAATTCTCCACTGCTCTACTCAGCAACAACTTCAAACAATCAAGGAGAGATTATTCCATGTTCACCTATGGCACTGGCAACAACACTATTTACTTGCTTGTATATATGGATGACATCATTTTAGCTAGTCCTTCCAAGGACATGCTTCACAAGGTGCAGAAGTTGCTACAGTCTCTGTTCAAGTTGAAGATTTTGGGTGATCTTAAATATTTCCTTGGCTTGGAGCTGGTCAAGTCACCAAAAGAGATTGTACTTAGTCAACAGAAATATACTCTAAGCATCTTGGAGGACACAAATTTTCTCGAGGCAAAGAATAGCTCTTTATCTATGGAGCCCAATGATAGAGGATTAATGTCAGTCAAAATTTTTTAAAAGAATTTTGTTGCAAGTATAATCTAAACCAACAATTAACTCTCAATCAGAGTTTAGAAGGAATGTCACAAAAGTCAAATTCAATGCCGGGAGTAGAATTCTGAGTTGTTCTCACTAAGACTTACAATCAGAAACACATCTTTGGTTAGAAAATTAGGGGAGTTTTGAATGCGATTGCAGGAAAAGTAAAATTACTAAAAATTAAAGAACAATCAACAAATAAATTGCAACAAGTAAAAGCACTAAGCAAGTGAACAACAACCTAACAAGCATGCAAGTAAGATGATAGAAATAAAAAAATAATTAAACTAAGAAACAATGAAATTAAGCTAAAAGAGCTAAGAAGATAAAGTCAAAACAAGAGATGATAATCAATCAATCAAAAGGCATTGGTTAGGGGTGAGAAATTAGGCTCCTTACTTTGTCATCCTCTAACATCAAAGAAAAGTCAAGGAGGCATAATTGGTTTCAATCTACAAATCCTAACCAACTCACTAATTTAATTTAGTGAAAGACTAGCATTAGTGAAAATCAAACCAACTAACGACTCTAAATTACCAATGAATATTGGACATTAACAACTCAAGGATACCTAATTACTCAACCCCCAAGTTAGGAATAAAAATCTACTCCATAATTAAAGTAAACATTGTATCAAATACTTGGTGATCAATAAAAAGGAACATCATGTAATTGAGAAAATCAAGCAAAATTAAATCTACCCACTACCAATTATCAATACTAGTAGCTCAAATAACACATCTAAACCATGAAAACATCAATGCATTAATGAAAATTCAAAATTAACAAGATCCACAAACTAACAAACTACTAGAAAATAACTAGAAAAGTTCCTAAGTGAAATGAAAACTAGAAAAACTACAATTGAGATGAAACAAGACCCAGTTCAGAAATTAGAACAAATTGTAATAAAATAAGCAATAAAACCTTGAGAGAAGGGAGAGTTTTTCTCTCTACAAAACTAAGAACAGGAACTCTCTAAAACTATGTGAATGTGTCCATGCTTGAGTCTGTCCATCCCCCTATTCAGTATTGGCCCTCTTTCCTTGAGAATTGAGTTGATTTGGGTCCAAAAAGTGGTTCAGAAATCGCTGGCATGTGCTTTTTTAAGTGATGCACGCACTTCATGTCATGCGTACGTATGGGTCTTACATACGCGTAAGTTGAGTTGTCCGCAAGAGATGCGTACGCATAGGTCATGCGTACACACAAGCGCCAAATCCTCAAATCTTCAATTTTTCATGATTCTTCCACTTTTGCATGCCTCCATTCCACCTTCCAAGCCATCATTGCCCTATTGAACCTAAAATCACTTAACAAATGCATCACAGCATCGAATGGTAATATTAGTGGATTAAAGTTGGTATTTTTAAGATCTAAAAAGTATGTTTTTAACTCTCAAGTATAATTTAGGAAGAAATCATAAAAGCATGCAAATTGGTGAATAAGTGCAAAAAAAATTGACAAATTTCACTCATTTCAATCCAAAATAAACCATAAAATTATGGTTTATCAATCTCCCCACACTTAAGGTCAAGCATAGTCCTCAGTGCCAAGAGATAGTATCACTGGGAAGGGGAAGCTGGAAGGTCTATCTCATGCTAGGGCGACGGAGATACCTCGACGTCATTGGTCCGAGTTTCATCATCCTCCTCTGAAAGCTCCTTCGGGGTGTCTAGCTCCTCCAGTGCTGGGTCTCAATCTTAGATTTGGAGTTATATGTTGTCATAGCACCGATTGATGCACCTCTCCATCTGCTTGAGCTGATCCAAGATCCTAACCCCGATGTCTTGTGACAATGAAGGCCGTGATACCGATTGTGCTGATGCTGATGGCTGATCAGCTCCTGCTGAGGCACTACGCTTGCACTTCTAACTCATCTGCTACTCATCCTTAAGCCAATTTTCATAAGGAATGAACTTGTCCTTCCCGGGAATGTCGGGTGCATAGTCATCATCCTCCCACTCAAGTCCAGCCTTTGTGGCCATCTCAGTGATCAGAAATGGGAAGGCCACCTTTCGCGGAAGAGCGATAGGCACCTTCCACGTGGACTGCTGGATGATCTTAAGGAGAGCGACAGGTTTGCCCTCGAGGACAGCCCACACCAAGATAGCCAACTCAATAGTAATAGTAGTCCCATGAGAGCTCGGAATGGCATAGTTACCCAAAATTTGTTGCCAAATCCGAGCTTCACGGGTAAGCTGCTTGACTAGGATGCCGATTGGTTCTCTCTTCTGATCGGTGTTGAGAACCCACTAGCTGCTTGGAACTACAATCTTCCGAAGAATCTTGTCCCCATCCAAGGTATTCAAGCCCCAGTCATGAAGTGCTTGATCATAAGTATATCGCTACTTTATCTTCTGGGGAATCTATAGAATCCCTGCAATGTTGGCTTCTGTGATTGGGATTTGTTTACCCCACAGCAAGATAAACTTCAGAGTCACAGAGTAAAAGTTTGCGTAGAACTCCATGACCCAAGTCTCATTGACATCCCCCATTGGACGCTCAAGAAAACTCCATCCACAAGTTTCAATATGCTCAACCACCATCCTTTGGAGATCATGTATGAGCTTGTCTAGCTATGTTGTCCGCTCAAAATGAGGTTTCTTTTTCATCTTGAAGTGCCAACCTTGAATTTCATAGTATTTTCTTGCATACTTGATTGGATCCTCACCAAAATCTCCATGTTTGGGTGGGCTAACACCACTACGTTCTGTGTCACAGGTTGCTTGCCCTTAGCGGATGGTTTCCTTCTTTTACTTGATGACATCTTGAAAAATATTCAACAATTCAGTAAGCAATGAGGCAAAGACAGTAGGATAACACAAGTTAAATAGCATAAAGCAGTGAACAGAAACTCAGATGTAATAGCACCACACAGCTCAACAAGCACAAAGTCATAATAAAATGGGAGTAAACAGTAACTCATGCAGCAAGATAAGGGAACAAATGAAAACCAACAATGAATCAGCAATGTAGTGCACATTTCATCATGAATTCATAAGGGAAAAGCTGTAGCAAAATAATAAGCATATGACAGCAACATAGCCCATGAATATCAAGGTATATCGTCACTCATCAAGAAATTTCATAAACCTGATCAAAGAAATAAAATCACATTGTGGCCAATCATGCAATTCAAAAGAATTAGAAAGTGGTGCAGGTAGTTCACAATAATGACTGAAACAAAACCAATGCATGCAATCGCCAATTGAGAAGCAGATTAAGAAGATAACACTAAACAAGCTAAGGTTGCTTAAATCAAGCATCAAGCAAAACAGAATAAAAGCAATTAAAAAGTTCAGCATTATAACGAACACAATTGGCATGAAAAAAGGGATGTGACAAAATCATGCAATGGAAAATCAATTCAGTATCACTCTAAGAAAAATGGCAACAAAACAACATCAATTAGCACCAAAGTTATTAAGTATTTGCCATTTAAAATAGCAACAAGGTTTAGCAAACAACTCTCAGTCAATCAGAATCAGAACCTAAACTAATTCTAACTTAACAACCTAGAATTTAACTAACCAGAAAATAAACTAACTAAGGCTAACTAAGCAAAATAAACTAATTAAATTAAAGCAACTGAACAAAAATTATATAAAATAATAAAAAATGAAGAAATCTGAGACAGAGCAAAAAGGGCGAGGGAAACAGTAAAGTAGAGCCACGGATGGTGAAGGAAGGAATGGCGGCCAACAATGGTGGCCCCGGCAGCGTGAAGAGCGGTAAAGGATAAGGTGGCAGTGAAATCATCAGGAGGGGATGTAGACAGAGGATAAAAGAGAAGAAGAAAAAGAAAAAGAAGAAGAAGAAGAAGAAGAAAAGGAAGAAGAAAGTCGCCGGCGGTCTTGGGTGACCGGCGGTAATGGGGGTGAAGGTTAGTAAAGAGGGAAGATGAGAAGAAGGGAAGAAGAAGGAAGAAAGGAAGAAAATGAGAAAGAAAGGAGAAACGGTGTTGAATAGGAGTTAAGGGTTTTGGTTCGAACCCTTCCCCCTTTTCTTTATTTAATTTTTTTTAGGCCACGCGTGTACGCGAGCCATGGATGCACGCGCGGGGAATGCACTTTGTCAAGAGCACTCACGTACACAAAATTCGTATGCGAGTTTGTCAAAAAAATGATAGATTTTTCTTCCGCAAGCCAGATCATGCGCACGCGCTCAGTATCCACTGCCCCCTCCTCTCGCGTATGCAAGACATGGATGCGTACGCGAGTTTGTCAATTCTTTGAGATTGCATATGCATGCTCAGAAACACGACACAAGCTATACTGACTGCCTCCTCAGGTCGCGTACGTAAGACAAGGATATGTACGCGACTTTGGCAAAAGTTGGAAGTTATGTATGCAAGCATGGTTACACGACGTAGGCTGAAGTCCCTGTGAGAAGATTCTGCGTATGCAGACAGTGACCGTGTACATGAGTTTGGCATAAAAACAAGGTCGCGTACGCGAGTATGCTAAGACTCCAAAATTAAAAACACTTCAACAAAACTCCTTAGAACTAAACTATTTACATTCGATATAACTAACCTTTTAGAAGACACAAAAATGAATAAAATGAAATAAACACAAGGAAGAAAATCAGAAGATTGTACTATGGTGAGGTGTCTCCCACCGAGCACTTTTCTTTAACGTCCTTAGGTAGGACGGGCATGTAGCTCAATTTCAAACACCAGGTGGATCCTCCAAAAGGAACACCTCCACTTCTATGTTTCTCTTAGGATTGGTATGATGATATAGTTTGAGCCTATGGCCATTCACCTTAAATATGGTTACACTTGTAGGATGACGCAGATGAACTACGCCATAAGACTCAGCCTTCTCTACAATGTAGGGACCATCCCATCTTGACCTAAGCTTCCCTGGTAATAGTCTCAACCTTGAATTATACATCAACACTAAATCACCAACTTTGAATTTTTTTCGCTTGATATTCCGATCATGCACCGCTTTATATTTCTCCTTGTAGATGCGGGCATTATTATAGGCTTCCAATCTCAGACGTTCCAACTCTTCTAGTTGTAGTTTTTCCTCCACTTCTACCTCTTGTAAATCCATGTTGCATTCCTTCACCGCCCAGGATGCTTTATGCTCAATTTCAACCGGGAGATGCTAGACTTTGCCATAGACCAACCGAAAAGGACTCATTCCTATTGGATACACGGTCTGATAGGCCCATAGTGCATTTCCTAATCTAGCACTCCAATCCTTTATGTGGAGTTTCACTATCTTCTCCAATATTCGCTTGATTTCCCAGTTTGAGACTTCAGCTTGGCCATTTATTTTTGGGTAGTAAGCACTTGCTACTTTGTGGATAATGTCATATTTCTACATTAGTGTCTCCAACTTTCTGTTGCAAAAATGTGTGCCTTAATCGCTCACGATTGCTAGCGGCGATCCAAAGCAACAAGCAAGATGGTTTCTTACAAAAGAGACAACAATGTTAGCATCATCTGTTCGGGTTGGAGTTGCTTCCACCCACTTAGAAATGTAATCAACGCTAATAAGATATACAAAGATTCATTCAATTTTGGAAATGGACCCATAAAGTTGATGTCCCACACGTCAAAAATTTCACAAAATAACATCGGTTGTTGGGACATCTCATCCCTCTTGGATACCTTTCCAAATCTCTGGCATTGATGACATGAATTACAAAATAGGCTAGCATCTCTAAACAGAGTTGGCCACCAGAATTCATAGTCTAATACTTTTCTAGCTATTCTCTGAGGACCAAAGTGGCCACCACTTTCAGATGAGTGGCATGATTCTAGTATAGACTGGAATTCTGTTTCAGGCACACACATTCTGATCACTTGATCAGCTCCACACCTCCACAGATAAGGATTATCTCAAATGTAGTATTTGGACTCGCTTTTCAATTTATCTTTTTGATGTCTAGAAAAATTTGGAGGGAATGTGTAGGCTATCAAGTAGTTTGCAATTGATGCAAACCAAGGGGTACTCTGAGAGATAAACTGCAAAGTATCCAATAGAAAAGAATCATTAATAGGAGTGGAATCAAATTTCAAATGCTCAAGGCGGCTTAAGTGATCCGCTACTAAATTCTGTGTCCCACTTCTATCTCTGATATCTAGATTAAATTCTAGGAAAAGAAAAATCCAACGAATTAATCTAGGCTTGGATTCCTTTTTTGACAAAAGAAATTTGAGAGCTGCATGATCCGAATATACCACCACTTTAGAACCAACCAAGTAAGCCCGAAACTTATCCAGTGCAAACACAATGGCTAACAGCTCTTTTTCATTGGTAGTATAGTTGGATTGGGCAGTGTTCAAGGTTTTAGAGGCATAAACAATAACATAAGGGACCTTACCATTGCGCTGTGCAAGCGCGGCACCTACAACATGGTTGGAAGAATCGTCCAAAATCTCAAATGGGTTGCTCCAATCCGGCCCTCTTACAATTTGGGCTGAGGTTAGTGCACCCTTAAGCATATCAAAAGCTTTCTTGCAAGCATCATCAAAGTCAAAGATCACATCTTTTTGGACTAACCTTGAAAGTGGCAAAGAAATTTTATTGAAGTCCTTTATGAACCTCCTATAGAAACCTGCATGGCCAAGAAAAGAACAGATCTCCCTCACCGACGAGGGATAAGGAAAGCTAGAAATAACCTCTATCTTAGGTGGGTCTACGAAAATTCTGTCACTAGAGACAATGTGCCCCAAAACTATGCCTTGCTTCACCATAAAGTGACACTTTTCAAAATTCAACATAAGGTTAGTATTGACACACCTCCCTAGCTAACTTCTCTAAGCACATATCAAAGGAATTGTCATACACCTTTGGAACATTTCTGGTACATTACACAAGCCAAATGGAATTCTCTTATAAGCATAAGTTACAAAGGGACATGTGAATGTGGTGGCAATATGGATCTAAAAGTAACCAGTGTATCCATCCAAAAAACAATAATGTGATTTACCTGACAAGCGATCTAGCATCTGATCAATAAATGAAAAAGGATAATGATCCTTTCTTGTAGCTTGATTCAATCGCCGATAATCTATGCAGACCCTCCATGCATTCTGGACTCTGGTTGCCACAAGCTCTCCACTATCCGTCTTTACCATAGTCACTCTAGATTTTTTAGACACTACCTGAACAGGACTTACCCATTCACTGTCAGAAATTGGATAGATAATGCCTGCCTTCAAGAGTCTAGTCACCTCCTTGTTGACCATGTCAAGGATTGTCAGATTCAAACGCCTCTGAGGTTGTCGGACTGGCTTGACACCATCTTTCAAGAAAATGCAATGTAGGCATGTTTGCAAACTTATTCCCATAATATCATTCAAGCTCTATCCTATCACTTTTTTGTACTTCCGAAGTACCTCCAGCAACTTTTCCTCATCTTGGGAAGAAAGCTCCCTTGCAATAATCATCGGGAGTTTGTTACCTTCCTCTAAGAATGCATACTTCAAGTGAGGAGGAAGAGGTTTCAACTCCTCACTAGAATCTTGACGTGATAACTTATCCTCTTGGAATAATAGAGGTGGTGGAGCATCTTCATCATAGTCATTACCTTCCCTCACACTTGGACTTTCATCAAGCCTCAATTTTTCACACACTTCATTATAAACTTCGGCCACAACCTCATCTATGATGTCACATCGAATGATAGAGTGATTCTCTGGTGAGTGTTTCATGACTTCATCCAAATTAAAACTCACCGTCCTTCCATCAATCTCAAAGGAATATGTACCAGAAAAAACATCAAGCTTAAACCATGAAGTTTTCAAAAATGATCTTCCCAATAAAATAAATGATGGTCTTCCCGAATCATTCGAAGGCATTTCAAGAATATAAAAATTAACCGAAAAGATCAAATTCTTGATGTTTACCAACACGTCCTCAACAATTCTCATAACAAAAACTATACACTTCTCAGCCAATACAAAATGAGCAGCTGACTACTTCAACGGTGGGAGATTTAACCTGTCATAAACTGAGTGCAGCATAATGCTAACACATGCCTCTAGATCACACATGCAGTCAACAAATCGTATATCACCAATAGTGCAAAAAACTAGACAAGGTCCTAGATTACAACAATTTTCAGGTATAGTTCCCATCATTGAAGAAATAGAACTTTCCAATGCAATAGTCTCTAGGTCATTAATCTTATCTGTATTAATGCACAAATCCTTCAAAAATTTTGCATACTTTGATACTTGTCAGATTGCATCAAAGAGAGGAATTGTTACCTCGACTTTCTTGAAAATATTCACCATATTGGGATCTAATTTCAAGTGCTTCTTAGCCTTCTTCACTATGGTTGGAAACAAAATAGTAATAGGCTCTTCCACAACATCTTTCTTCTTGTGATCCTTAGCTTTTGCTTGCTCTTCTTTCTCATTAATAATCTCTTATGCCTCCTCTTCATCCACCTCCTTTATCTCAATAATTTCTTTCTCATGAACATCCTCCAATGCACTTGAATTCTTGAAAATTGTCTCCTCTAGTATGGTACTGGATCTCAAGGTGATGGCATTAAGGCTATCCTTGGAATTTGGGAGTGGTTGAGATGGGATTCCGCTTGAACTTGAAGGTTGAAATGGGTCTTGGTTATTGTTGGATGTTTCCATGGACATCCGGGACATAGTGTCGAGCAAGGTTGTCATGAAAGTTTCTTGTCACTTATTTGCCTTTTGTTAGTCTCTTCTTGCCTCCTTTTGTTCTTGAAGGAAAAGGCGAAGAGTATCATCCATTGGTGATTGGTTTGAAGAATAAGAGGGAAAAGTGATTTGAGGTACTTGGGGTTGTCTTTAATGTGGAGGTTGATATCTTTAACCTTGGTGTTGTTGTTGAAATGGTGGATTTGGTTGATATTGTTGGTTTTGTCGTTGATTGTGGTATGGTTGAAGGATATTGAACCTTGGTGTTCTTGTTGAAATGGTGAATTTTGTTGATATTGTTGGTTTTGTGGTTGATTGCGGTATGTTGAAGGTTATTGTTCCATCTTTGGTTTGAGTTGTCTCACCACTCTTGAGTTGAATTAGCTCTCCACCCTTGGTTTGAATTGTCTCTCCACCCTTGGTTATAGTTGTTCCCTTGTTGATAAAGGCCTTGATTCTCCGAGTAGTAGTTTGAGCAGTTATAGAATGGATTGGCCACCACTAACACATTGTCATCTTGAAGTTGGGGACACTCATCTGTATAGTGAAAACTACAAGTACTTACACCACACACTCTTGGTGGAGCTTCCAATTGGTATTGTTGTGGTGGTCCTTAAATTCTTGAGGGAGGTTGTTGTTGATTTTGGTAAATATATTTAAGGATGGTGGTCATATCTCCCAAAGTCTTGGTAAGGACAAATTCACTTGGAGATACTTCCACAATAGCTCTTAATGGGGGATTTCTCACTCTCACATGTTGAGTGGATTCGGCTAAGTTGAAAATCAGTTGTCAAGCCTCCTCTGCCGTCTTGTACTTCACAAGGGAACCATTACTAGAGGCATCTAGGAGGATCTTGTCTTGAGGCTTGAGACCTTGACAAAAATAGATTATCGGAACCAAATCATCTATCCGGTGATGAAGATAAGAATCAAGTAGCTTCTTAAATCGCTCCCAATACTCATGGAGCGTCTTCGACTCACTTTGTATGATGTAGGAAATTTTCTTTCTCAACCGGTCAGTCACCTCAGGAGGGAAAAACTTATCCAAAAATTCTCTCCGAAGTAAGTCCCAATTTGTAACCACCTCATCAAGTTGAGTGTAAAACCATTTCTTCGCTCTTCGCTCTTCACTCAATGGAGAAGGAAAAGGTGAAGACCAAGATAGAAATCTCATCTGACCTATGTCTTCGAGTGATTAACACACCACTTGGAAGTCCTTCAGATGCTTGATCGGATCTTCAGCAAGTAAGCCATGAAACTTAGGAAGCAGATTTATCAAACTAGTTTTCAGCTCAAAGTTGGCATCCAAGTCAGGATAGCAGACTTGGAGCGGTTGAAGGGTAATGCCAGGTGCACTCGCCTCCTTGAGAGTAATCCTTCTTAAAGCAGCTATAGTCTAAATACCTATATTAGTAGAGGCAACGTCTAAAGAGTCAACAGAGGAACAAAGAGTTCCTTCGTTGAATGATGACTCAAAATCAACCTCAGAAAAAGTTGGTGAATCGTTGGAAGCCGCTTCATTATCCCCAAAGGCCAACTGACGCCGAGCTTGCCTAAGATGCAATAACATTCGTTCAATCTCAAGATCAAATAAGGCTAAACTCGGATCCAATAATGAATGCGTCATTCAACACAAGAAACATATAATTCATGCAATTATTGTGATAAGAGAGATAACTAGAGAAAAGTAACTACCAATTACTACTAACTATAGATTTTAACTACTAACCAATAATATGGCACACATATGCAAGTCTCCAGCAACAGCGCCAAAAACTTAATAGAGGATTAATGTCAGTCTAGAATTTTCAAAAGAATTTCGTTGCAAGCATAATCTAAACCAACAATTAACTCTCAATCAGAGTTTAGAAGGACTGTCACAAAAGTCAAATCAAATGCTGAGAGTAGAATTTCGGATCGTTTTTCCTAGGACTTACAATCAGAAGCACATCATTGGTTAGAAAATTAGAGGGTTTTGAATGCGACTGCAGAAAAAGTAAAATAACTAAAAATTAAAGAAGAATCAACAAATAAATTGCAACAAGTAAAAAGCACTAAGAAATTGAACAACTACCTAACAAGCATGCAACTAAAATGATAGCAATAAAAAAGTAATTAAACTAAGAAACAACGAAATTAAGCTAAAAGGACTAAGAAGATAAAATCAACACAAGAGATAATAATCAATCAATTAAAAGGCCTTGATTAGGGGTGAAAAATTAGGCTCCTATTCTTGTTGTTAACCACAAATATGGTAATTAGCAAGAGTATAACTACTTTGTCATCCTTTAATATCGAAGAAACATCAAGGAGGCATAATTGGTTTTAATCCACAAATTCTAGCCAACTCACTAATTTGATTTAGTGAAACACTAGCGTTAGTGAAAATCAAACCAACTAACGATTCTAAATTACCAATGAATATTGGACATTAACAATTCAAAGATCCCTAATTACTCAACCCCAAGCCAATAACGAAAATCTACTCCATAATCAAAGTAAACATTCTATCAAACACTTGGTGAGTAATAAAAAAGAACATAATGTAATTGAGAAAATGAAGCAAAATTAAATCTACTCACTACTAATTATCAATACTAGTAACTCAAATAACACATCTAAATCATGAAAACATCAATGCATTAATGAGAATTCAAAATGAACAAGATCCATAAACTAACAAACTAATAGAAAATAACTAGCAAAGTTCCTAAGTGAAATTAAAACTAAAGAAACTACAATTGAGATCACAAAACTGAAATTAAACAAGACCCAATCCAGAAATTAGAACAAATTGTGAGAAAAAAAAACACTAAAACTTAGAGAAAATGAAGAGTTTTTCTTTCTAGAAAACTAAGAACAAGAACTCCCTAAAACTATGTGAATGTGTCCATGTTTGAGTGTCCCCCCTCCCTCCAATTCAGTATTGGCCCTCTTTCATTGAGAATTGAGTCGATTTGTACCCAAAAAGTGGTCCAGAAATTTTTGGCACGTGCATTTCATGTTATGCATACGTATAGGTCATGCATACGCGCAAGTTGAGTTGTCCGCAGGAGATGCGTACGCATGACGCTAAATCCTCAAATCTTCAATTTTTCATGATTCTTCCACTTTTTCATGCCTCCATTCCACCTTCTAAGCCATCCTTGCTCTATTGAACCTGAAATCACTTAACGAATGAATCACGGCATCGAATGGTAATAGAAGTATATTAAAAATTGATATTTTTAAGGTCTAAAAAGCATGTTTTTAATTTTTAAGCATAATTTAGAAAGAAATCATAAAAGCATGCAATTTGGTGAATAAGTGCGAAAAAAATTAATAAAATTCACTCATTTCAATCCAAAATAAACTGTAAAATTGTGGTTTATCAGCCAATCTAAGGTTGAGTGCCTCGGATGGGGACCCTCTTGATGATCCTACAAGCTATAGAAGGTTGATCGGTAGATTGATGTATCTCACAATCTCTCATCCTGATATTACCTACACAGTTTCAACTCTGAGTCAATTTCTTTGTCGTCCAACCACTACCAAAATGCACTATATCACCTCCTCAGGTATTTGAAAGGGACAGCTAGATAAGGGCTGCTATTCTCATCCGGATTAGAACTAAGGCTAATGGCATATGCGGATTCAATTTGGGCAGGATGCCCTGACATGCGAAGACGTGTTATTAGTTACTGCATGTTCATTGGAGACTCACTAGTGTCTTGGAGATCAAAGAAGCAGCACACAGTCTCTAGGTCATCTGCAGAAGCTGAATATAGGGCCATGACAATTGCTTCAACTGAACTAACTCAAGGGATTCCTGTCAGACTTCCAAATCACAATTCCATCCTCCATGTTGTTTTGTGACTTGCTATCAACCATCCACATTGTCTTTAACCCCCGTTTCATGAACGAATCAAGTATATCGTGATCAATTGTCATTTTATTCGAGAAAAAGTGGTGGATGGGCTTATCAAGTTTCTACATGTTAGAATTCAACACCAACTTGCTTATATCTTCACCAAATCCATCTCTTTAACTCAGTTTAGGAATCTCATTTCTAAGTTTGACACGTTGAATCTATACATGCTAACTTGAGAGGGGATATTATGACTAATATGTAAATTAAGTAGTTAGTTGAGTAGTTGGTTAGAGATTAGTTATTGCTAATATAAGCTGGAGTAATTAGTTCATTTTTCTGATTTTCTATTAATGTTTTCCTTCACATAAGCCAACGTGTATGTATATATATCATATGTGAGTTGTGATTAATCAATAATAGTCATTCTCTCACCACTTACAATTCTCTCTTCCGATATATAGACATATATGCCTAGTGTATTATATGTGTTCTATCAAAATGATGAGTATACTTTGAAGTGTTAAAAATTCTCTCTTTTATTGTTTTGAGTGTTAATGAGATTGAGAAATGAAATATAGTAGTATCATTTATGTGAATGAATGATCTTGGAACAGGGACGGACATAAGGGGGGGCGAGTGGCGGCCTCGGCCCCCCAACTTTTTTTAATAGTAATAAGTTATTATGTATAATTTAATTTTTTTTAAAAAAATTATTTAGTATTTAGTCTAGTATAAATAAAAGTCCAATCTAATTTAAATATTAATAATTTTTAATATCTAAAAAGTAAGCAACAATATTAAAGAAATCTGAAAAATAATTATTACTAATATTTTTAATTAAATAAAAATTTTCAAATTTCATGAAGTGAATTCTTTTTCTTTTTGTCTTTTTTTATTCATTTGCTATTAATTCTCTTTGTTTTAACTGCTATAATTAAGAGATCTTTTTCAACTATGAATATTGTAAAAAATAACTTAGAAACAAAAAATAAAAGATAAATTTATTGTTAATTGTCTTTTAATTATATTGAAAAGAAAATTACTGAAAAATTTGACACAAATTCTATTATCGGTGAATTTTATGATACGAAAAATCGACTACTTCGTTAGTAAAAAGTATACACATATTTTTTTACTTTAAAATATATTATCTGTCGATATATTTTTGTAATACATTATATATCTTATATTATATAATTTTTTTACATAATTTTTTAATATTATATGTGTTATTGACCCCCATAATATTATTTCTGGATCTGTCCCTGTCTTGGAATCAATTAATTGTGGGTATTATACTTACAAAATAAGATATTTAAAGCTGCAAGGAGAAAAGGCGAAATTCGGATCAGATGTGTGGGTTAGAGCACTGTTTCCAATCTCATCAAGTCCCATGGGGTTTCCCCTGTTGATGCTGACATTATTACTTCTTTTTGTGATGTGTTTTTATTGGGGTTTTGCTTTTGAACTGAATGTAACTCTATTGGGGTATTGCAGGTGATCTTGGCACGGCAGCAATGGTGGTGGAACCATTGGTGTGGTTATTGTTAGTGTTAAAAAGTGGTTAAAGTGGTGGTGATAGAGGATTATAAAAGTTTAGTATTTGAGAAAATAGAGACAATAGCAATGTCAAAAGTAGAAGATGAAAGATAGTGATAATTTAAAATTTTTAGTTAATTTTTGTAAAAAAAATCAACAAAAATTTAAAGTTTTGCTATGTTTTTCATAGAACTCATTTTTCATAAGAATAACATTAGCTTCATTTTGTTTATAAGTAGTTCTATCGGCGTTCTGAATATTCATGAATTAAAATTGTTTTTTCACAAAATTATCAATTAAGGCATCTTTTTCTTTTCTTTTTTTTTTCTTTTTGGGTTGAAAATTTATTTGTTGCCAAAAGTTCATGGTCATTTGGATGACTAAATTCGCCTTTGATCTTGTCGTATGCTAATCAAAAGTCAAAACACCACCAATTTTTGCTCTCCAATTTCAGGCCCCAAGGACGATGTTCAAGTGGTTACAGCTTTAAACTTTAGACTGATTGACCAAAAAAAAAAAAATACTTTAGAATGTAGGCCGACCAAACAAGCACAGGGAGTAGAATATAGAATTTGAAAAGGAATACAAATCTTCAAAAGTAGTTTGATGATTCCGTAATCTTGGAAAAAACAATCCTACCAAGAACATATATTTACATAATTTCTTTCCTAATTTAGTACTTTATGCGTTAGTCCAAACAAAGATTTAAATGTAGTTAGGGATATTTAAGAAATAAACCCTTTTGATGCTTTTATTTCGGTTTTTGTGACAATTTATAAATCACATTCTATACGCAGGTTTAAGAGGTCTACTAATAAATTCAATTCAAAATCTCATTATTGTTCATCCAAGTTATTCAAAAACATAGTCAGGAAGAGAACCATCGACATTCCGGTCCCGTTTCCAAGAATATGATATTTCCTGTCCCAACCTAACTGATATTAGTTAAGTTCATATTCATGATGTGCAACAAAGTGCAAATACATCGAGTTCTAACAGAAAATTACTAGAGTTTTATGAATACATAGGATATTGATAGACATATGTAACAAAATTAAAGCATGAAAAGGAAAAAACAATAATAAGCTCAAAAGGCATATTATTCAAGTCATAAGAGCAAGCATATCTGACTTACTAAGGTGGTGATGTGTGTCTTCATCTTCCATGTTGCTCAGGGAGCCCCAGTTTGCATCCTGCTTGTTCCAGAAACCGAGTAAGCCGCAAGTGCTTCGCCGCCCATTGTTCGGCCAACTTCTGCTCCTTGGTCTCGGCATCCCTCCTTAATCCGGCTAACTGTTCCCTGTACTCAGCTTCAATTCTACTCAAAGCAGCCTTCTGCTCTTCCTCGAGGGCTTTAATCTTCGCTTCGATTTCTTCCATCTTCTCCCTCCTTCGACTTGCCTTCTCCGACTCCAACTGCAACTCCACCCTTCTTAACCTCCAGGCTGCCTCTTTCTTATGCGCGGCCAAAGCATGATGTGTTTCTTCCAGCTCTTTGCAGCACTCCACCAACTCAGATATCAGCATGTTATCACCAGAAGCCGGAAAAGGTCCACAAAGAGGCACATTGCCTAAAGCAAAAGAAGCATTATCCGGTGCTCGCTCCGGTTGCATCCACGGAAATGGTGGTGCTGCCACGGTTGGTGAGGAAAGACTTAGTGTCACGGATGGTGAATTCGGAGGGCCGGTTGTAGCACTATGACTATGAGAATTGGAAAGCCAAGAAGGAAGCACAGGGGATGCAGGGGCCGGTGCATCGGCATGAAGAAATGGCCCGTTGGAAGAAGCCATAACAAACGAAGGCGAAGGGCTGTCCTTAACTAGCTTCTCGGCGAAACTCTCTAGTATGTGCTCGTACTTGCTATCGTTAATTGGTTCGGTAATTCTGTTAATCTCCTTTTTCTGTCTTAGCTGTTTCTCTTTGAACACTTCCCACCACTTGCCTAATCTCTTAGCAGTCCGACCGGGGACTTCGGCCGCAATTTTCTTCCATTTGTTTCCGTATTTCGCTTGGAGGCGGATCACAAGACGCTGCTCTTCTTCAGTGAGAGATCCTTTCTTAATGCCTGGCTTAAGGTAATTCTTCCACCTTTCTAAGCATGACTTCGCATCCCGGTTAAGAGGCGTGTTCATGCGCTGCGACACAAGATTCCATTCCCTTGGACCATACTGTTTGACATAAGCTCGTAACAAAGCATCTTCTTCAGCTCTCCAACGTTGCCGCTCCTTCATTTCCAACTGCAAATCCCACAGCCCATTGCTTGAAGCTTGAGCTCATGTTGTCTCTAGAAAAGTTATGAGCAAACTCAACACTTCAATTTCACAAGTGATAAAAATATACAGACAAGTTGGATTTCCATTGAATCTAATGCTACAGCAATCCAAGTTGAACTAATAACAGTACTTATATCTCTGTAAATCGATATAATCTCTACCTAAATACATCAACTTATGAATGTACCAATAAAATTAAAAGTCAAAACGACTATCGATATGGAATGAAGGTGCTAGCATGCATATGGCAGAGAACCTTTGTTACACTTTGCGCATGAATGAATACTACCAAGATAACATAAATGGTTAGTTAAGAGGAATTAAGATAATTATACAAAATTAATTAATTAATACTACCTTGATAACATAAATGAATAAAATATTTTTAAGCCTTAAAAAAAATACAAAAGGGACATACATCATGAAACTGAGTGGTGAAGAAGATAGAACATGGAAAAGAACATGATTATTCAAGGATCAAACAAGTTGACTTCACATCAATAACAAGAACGGCTAGTCTTAGTGCAAAGATTTTGAGAACAAACAGTGAAAATAATCAAGTTGCATGTCATTTTATTTTGCTACTCAAGTTTCATTACTTGTTTCAATTGGAAAAACAATCCAATCTTATCTCACTAAACAGGGTTTTCTGTACGGATCAATCTCTGGCACTGGACTAACAAACAGTTGTGAGTACCTATAAATTCCTTGCATCACAAAAACTTAAAAACATTGAGAGTCTCAATTGAAACAGGAAATTCTGAATTAGTAGTTCCATACATTCTTCCAGAAATATTTAGCATTAAAAAAAACCCACGAAATTAACCACATTATCAATGGTGAGAAGTCCAAATCCAAAGCAAAAAGAAAATCCATTCACACCAAACATTGTAGTTTCATATTAATATGAGGAACAACCATATATAAACATAGCCAGATTCAAAATCTAGAAATCAAATTGAAGTATAAAACCCAAATTCTCAAAAATAAAATAAAATATGAAGAAAAACATGACATTGAACAACACTATGCCACAGGACGCATTATCATTATCAAAATACATAACCATTTTGATAAAATAATAATAAATAATAAAAAAGAACATTGCTGAAAAACCTCACCTCCACCAGAAAGCTTCAAGAACACATGGTTCTGATGAAAGAAAAACAAAGAAGCTTAGCTCTTGAGAGAAGCTCAAAGAGTGAAGAGAATGAGCAAACACCTGCTCCCTAACTACTCAGCAGCACCTATGTAACACATTAAACAACAAAATTTCTGCTCACTTAACTCACTCAAAGGAGAACAAATACATAAAAATATATAAATAACAGAGTGGGAATGAGGAGGAAAAAAAAAAGATAAGAGACAGTGTAGTGAAGTCTGAAGTGTAGCTTAGGGGGTTACCTTCTCTCTGGTGAGTGGTGAACTGGTGATTGTGAATAGGGGTTGACGTACTCTTCTTTCCTTTTTCTTTTTCTTTTTTTCTTACACTAGTCACAATATGTAATTATGTATGTATGCTTTATTGCTATTTGGTTGAGATTAAAAAATATAAGATAAGTTTAATGGGATTTTTTTAAATAAATATTTTATTTATTAATATAGATAATTTAGACACAATTTATATTTTTTATTACATATTTATTTACAGTATAAATAAATTAATTATGAGTATATCTTATTTATACTGTAAAAAAGATATGTGATATAAAAATATAATTTTTAAAATAATAAAAATATTAATAATTTAATTTAGATTAGTTTAAAAATAAAGATTGATATATTTTATTATTATTTAGATCATGAAATATTAATAAATATTATAATTATATCATTAAATTTAAAAAAATTCAAATATAAGAGCAGTTACAAAAATTGTGTTTATTTTGTTTGAGTCAAAATCCTCCCCATTTCGTGTGCTTTTATATTTTTCCAATCTTCCTTATTTATCATCTACTTAAATTTTTAAATTTTTTTATTTAAATATATTTTTATACACAATAAGATATGTATATTTTTTTAAATTCTAAATATTTCATTTGTAAACAAAATATGTGCAAAACAAAACTTAGCTCATCTCTTTCATATTATAAATAAAATAAGTTATATAGTATAAATTGATAAATACATTACAAATTACATTCGATAAATAATATATTTAAATTATTTATTTAAAAAATTCCTAAAAATATAGAATTACATATATTATTTCTAATTTTTTATTTTTTATTTTTTCAAACGTTACAATTTTGATAAGTTATCAAAATAAGGATTTGTTTAGTTTTTCATTATTAATTTCTATATTTGTTTTTAATATTTCTAAGTTTTATAATTTTATGATTGAATTAAGTAAAAATAAGAACTAAAAATAAAAAATGTACTATTTTATCTTTCTTATTAATAAAATAATATAAATAAAAAATATTAAAAATTAAGAATACAAATCAAACCGAGCATAACATTTTTACTAATGGACACTACAGAAATTCCAAATTTAATACTCAAATTCAATAGGAAAAAAGCTTATTTTTTTAATTTTTCAATTAAAGTACTTCAAATATTACTTTTCATGAATAAAATGTAAAATAATAATAACAATTATAATAAAGGTCACCGAATAAAATTAAACTCAAGTATACAAACCAAATAGGAAATTACTCATGTTCTTTCCAAAAATTAAAAGATAAATTATACTTTTTCGTATATTATCGCGTAATAAGTGTTATTGTATGCATATTTAACTTATAAATAAATATTTATTTTATCTAAATATGTAGTATTTTATTTAAATTAAATTCCAAATAATTAATTTATTACATTATTTTTTTTGGAATTATAAAACTTAAGAAATGCTTGTATAGTTCTAGAATTTTTATTTAAACTTTAGTTATGTGTTTGATTAGTTAAATTAAATATATTATATAATTATTTCACGAGACGTATGGCTATTATACAATAATGCACGAGAGATGATAATTCACCCTTCAATTAAAAAAAAAAAAAACACCAGAACAATATAATTGCCAACAAAATTTATCTTTAACAATTACATTTGTATTATAACTTATAAGTGTATCCCATAAAACATACTAAAAATCATACTCTATAAAAGAGATAATAAAAATCAATTCAATTATTAAATTTACATGTCTAATTTTAATATTAATTTATTTGGTCTTGATTTTTTAAGCTACAGCCTACAGAGTTTAGTTGTTTTTACATATTTCGCCTTGATGTTGTTAATGAAATGTTGATGTATATTGTTAAATATTGCGTGGCATGCTAACGCAATTTGATATTAACAAGAATCAAGAATGAACTTTTAAGGACTAACTGAATTTATGATTCTAAAATTCAGCACCCAACTAATTAACCGAAAGAATTAAAAAATTAAATTGATCAACATAAAAATTCAAATATCAAATTTAACAAATAAAACTTTAAGAAGCAATCAACTGTTATCTGATCTCCTTCATCAAATATATATCTCGCCAATGAATGAGTATGACAAGACCAAAAGTTTTTACCCGAAACTTCACGTTTTTCTTTTCTTTTTTACATTTTCACTTTCATCATTTAGCTTGAAATTTCAAAATATAATGGAAGCAGGCAAATTATGAATAAAAAGGGAAAGAAGAGAGGAAAAGACACTAAAGACACAGGAAATGTGTGTTAAAATGAGAGTAAAATTATTTAAGTTAATCTCTAGATCCCCCCCTATTAATCCTACCACTGCTTGACTTGCATCTATTTAAGACGAGCAACAGAAGTCACTTTAGTCCTATATCTCTTTGATTCAGGACTTAATTGAATTAAAACACTCCTGACTCATGTACCAAGGAAAACAAAACACTCCCAATTCAGCTCTTATTATAGGGAGCCCTATAGTAGATGTAGGATAAAAATTTACTTTGCAGGACACAATGTTTTTCTAAGAGTGGAACTTTATTTTAAATATTAGACAATTTAATTATTTAAAAAAATTAAATTCTAATTTGTTATTTCTTTAAAAAAATAAAAAAATATTTTTTAGAGAATTTAAACGAAATATAAGATTCATTTATTTTTTTTGAAAAATAAATTTATGTAAGAATTTAATCTTGATATATTTTGTGTGTATTTAATTTCGTACCTTAACATTATTTAAATTTTCAATATTATAATAATTATTTTTATATTAATAGTGTGAATAATCATTCAAAAAATATTATTAAATAATTGTATAAAATATTAATATATTAAAATTAAATTTTTTATTTAATATAAAAATTATTAAAAGTTTATTTATATTTTTTTATATTTTTTTAAAAAAATACAAGAAGAAGCACTATAATAAGACATGTCAAGTCATGCATTGCATGTTATGGTGGGAAGGGCAATGACATCATGGAGAAGATATATTGTTAGAGAGATAGAGAGAGAGAGAAAATATGCGGTGGTGTTTGGGAGAAGACAGAGCACTGAAACTGAAACAGAGCAGAGAGAGAGAGAGAAAGAGAGAGAGAATAGACAAGACATGAAAAGGAGTGACCCCACAGGCACAGCGGGCAGTGGGCAGTGGGCAGTGGGCAGTGACAGAGAGCGTACGTTGGTTTCAGCGCTTGATGTGCGAGAAAGATGGCACGCGAATGATAAGGGAGCCACCATCTATGCCTCTTCCCTACATTCATTCATTTCCCACTCTCTTTATTTATTCTTTTTTATTTTTCTAACTAATTAGTTATTTCTCTCTTATTTTATCATTTTTTTGGGTGAAATAGTTGGTTTCAGGTTATTTCAAACTTCCGTTTCTTCTCGACTACATCCAACTTTTATTTATTTTGTTTTACTTCATATGATTTAGAATAGTAATCACATTTGTCGTATTTTATAATATTTTAAAATATTTATTTTTTGAATTCGGTGTTAATGTTAATATATATATATATATATATATTAAATATTTAGAGTACTTTTTATTTGTATTTTCATTTTTTTGTTTTTAATTTTTATATCTTGAAAAAAGTAAAATTAAAAAGTAAAAATAGAAAGAACAATTTTATTATTTTTACTGTTTTCTTTTTCCTTACAAAAATTAAAAAATAAAATAAAAAATAAAATTTAAACTAAATACACCATAATTTTTAATACATATATTATGTATTTATTAAAAAAATTAAAGACTTCAGCTAATAGTAATTAGATATTACAATAATGGGACGTATTTTTTTTATTTTTTGGTAAGGATAATGGGACGTATTTTGGCAGTACCCAACTCTACATTGGGCTAAATTTTTTAATATTACTCAAATTTTTTAATGTGAGTTTTCTCTTAGCATAAAGTATTAAATTAGTTTTTATATTTAGACATAATTTTATTTTAGTCTTTAAGATTTAAAGTATTTTATTTGAATTTAAAAAAGTTTTATTTAGCTTTGATATAATTCTACCGTGAGGTTAAAGTTAAATAATTAACGAAATGTCGTATATGACAGTAATATAAGAATAAAGTCGATAATCTAAAGAACAAGTACAAGCTCTAAAGATATAAAATCAATCATGAATATATCAATATATTTATTTATCATTTTCCTTAATTATATAGAAAATATTTTATTTAAATTATAAAAAAATAATAAATAAATGTATTGATACATTTATGGTTGATTTTATGCCTCTGCTTGTATTTATTCTCCATATTATTGACTTTATTCTTGTAAGACATTCCGTTAATTATTTAACTTTGACCTCACGATGGGACTACATTGAAACTAAATAAATTTTTTTTGAATTTAAACAAGACACTTTAAATCTTAAATACTAAAATAAAATTACGCCCAAACATAAGGGACCAATTTAATGTTTTACCGTACCCTTTATCTTATTATGAAAATTTTTTTATTTTTCAAATGATACAAAATGTTGGTGTCATTTTATGTAAAAAAAATTATTTAAAAAAATGCATTGACGTTTGCATAAAAAAAATATTTTTTTAAAATTTTAAAAGAAAAAAATAGCATTTGTCGTTTTGTGTTTAATCTTTTTTAAATTATGAAAATAGAAAACAGCATTATCGTTTAGCTATTTTAACGAATTTAAAAATTAAAGTTGATAAAAAAAAATTATTGATTTATTGCAATAAAAATGAAAAAATTAATGCATAATTATTATAATCGAATCGGTCGTAAGTTAATTGGTAAGTTGTTGATTTACCCAATTGACTCGGTTATAATTAAATAAAAATATAAAATTATAAAATTAAAATTATATTAAAATTTAAAATTTAAAATATATATTTTTATAAATATATTAATAACAATTAAGTATCAAAAATCAATTTTTAGATATAATTTATGACGCAAAAAAGATGTTACTAATATAAAATACTTTCTTAATTTAAATGAATAAGAAATAAAAAAAACATAACACAATCAATATATCAAATTTGGTATTCATGTTTAAAAAGATAAAAGTGAAAATAAAATTTGTTCAAGGTTTACTATATAATTTTCTTTTGTCATATATAGTAATAAGAAACATGTTGGCAAAGTGGTAAGGGAAGTGGCGTTGCATTCACAATGTCCCCTGTTCCAACCTATTGAAGTAGACATGCAGAGCTCCTTCGATGGTTCGGCGGCACGTGGGTGCATCGTGGACCCACGTTGGTTAACAGCAGTTTCAAGCACGAATCGGTCGGTTTTCAACGAATTTGACCACTGTTTACCGAGTCAATTACAAGTTCAGTTCAAATCACCAATTGAACTAATCAGACCACCGGTTTACCGATTTTTTAATTAAACTGGCCGATTCGGTTTGGTTCTGATAACTATAAGTTAATAAGCCAATCAGAAATCACACTCTAATCAATAACATCAATCAAAGTTAGTTGCGTTACCTATTTAACCAAAAAATATGGAGACATGGTTGCTTTGTACTTAGAAAAAGAAAAGAGGTTAGTTGAAAAAAAGCTAGTTGTCATGTAACATAGCAAAAATGACCTTTAGAACTTGAAAATTTTTCAGAAATATAAAAATAGGCAAGCTTACAATCCAATTTCACAGATCATGCATTATGCCAAAATAAATAATTTAAAAGTATGTGTAGCGCACAAGTCAAGAAAATAAGAGTCAACATGTCATCAAGGCATAAGAATAAGCAATTGATGTAAGAAACAAGCAAAAATAATATTCAACAAAACAATCATAGCAAGTTCAAACACGAATATACTTTCGACCTCTAAAATCACAAGATTGATATACAAATTAGAAAGTTCATGCCTAATATAATCCAAACCAAATAAGTATAAAGAAAGTGAATTCAAAAGAGTTATATAGGTTAAGAGTTGTCAATCTTACGAAATTAGGCAAAAATGCCACAATCAAGCAGAATGTACAAGTTTTGGTCGTGTTAGAAACTTAAAGCATCACTTCAATGTATTTAGGTAAAATTCTAGGAAAACAAGTATTGAAGCAAGAAATTGACCAAAATTTTTTCATTAAAAATCTTTTGAGGCAATTTGAAAACTATTTGATATGTAAGGTCACATCAACACACAATATCGTCAATAAGAATTTTGCAACACCAATTTTCAAAATGCAGCTCAATGAAACAAAAGCAGCAGAATTTCTCAACATAACAGTAGTAAACAGTAATTCATGTAGTTAGACAATTAATCAATTGAGCTTAACACAGTTTCACAGCAATTTCAGTATAGTGCCAAACACTTTCATCACAATACCTCAACCAAATTGACAGTCATATCAAGAATGAACAATACAAAACAAATCAACTAATTCTAGCAGCAAAGATTAGCAAATTTAGCAGTCATCCATTAATTCAACGATCATAATTCAACAAATTCAATTATAGCGCAGTGAATTAACAGGATCAGTCAATCTTAACAATTCGAGCACAAAACTCTACAAACTAACAAAACAATACTCAAATATCCCAGCCACAATTTCTCGAAATTCCAGCATCAGAAAAAACAGAAAGAGTACAATGAATTAGAGATTTCGCCACTATTTATGATGAATTTTGGGTTGAAAAGAGTGGAATTTATCAACTTATCTTGCATTTATTTATTCAAATTGCATGTTTTTTTTGTGAATTTCTCCTAATTATGTTTAATTGTTAAAAATATGTCTTTTAGGCCTTTAAAATTGCTAAATTTAATTCAATATTATCACATTCGATTCCTTGATGTGTTTGTTTGAGTGATTTAAGGTTTAGAAGGCAAGGATGACTTGAAGAAATGGAGAAAAAACATGCAAAAGCGGAGAATTCATGAAAAAATGAAGATTGAAGATTTTCATGGTTTTGTGTACACATCTCCTCCCATTTGTGCGTATGCATGGTTGTGCGTACGCACAAGTAGCAACACGTGATTCACTTAAGTGAACTCGTGGATTGCGATTTCAGGCCCAATCCAACTATTTCTGAAGCATTTGAAGCAAGAATGCAAACGGAATCAAAGAAGTAGTCATAGTAGGAGTTTAGAATCATGTTTTAGGTTAATTCCTAGAGGGAGAAGCTCCAACTTCTCTCTAGTATTTTAAGATTTTTAGTTTAATGTCTTCTTAGATTTAGGTTTTAATTCTTATTTTAATGTAGTTTTCTTTATAATTTCTTGTCTTAGTATCTTAATTTGTTTAGTTTTACTTGTTGGTTTTTTTTTTATTTTTGTTAATTTTAATTCATGAAAACTTGTGTGAATTCTAATTTTTCTTTAATGCAATTTAATGTTTTCATGTTCATTGTTGCTTGTTTGAATTGTTATTATTACTTTCTTATTTTAGTAGTTATAGATTTTATTATTCATTCAATTTATCATGCTTTTCTTTTTATGCATTTCAAGTGTTTGTTAAAATGTCTTTCTTAGGTTTAGAGTATAATTTTACATTCTTGACTTGGAATTGAGGACTTAAGTGACTTTGAGTCATTGATGTCCAATATTGATTGGTAATTTATGGTTATTAGTTGGTTTTATTTTCACTGACGCTAGTCTTTCACTAAATCTAATTAGTGAGTTGATTAGGACTTGTAGATTTAAGATTAATTATGCCTATTTTATTTTTTCTCGATGTTTGGGGATGATGAAATAAGATTAACTATTCTTAATTACCACATTTGTGGTCAACAACTTGGATAAGAAACCTTATCTCTCGATCCTTGCCAAGATACTTTTTAGCACTTGAATTTTCTTGTTTGCTCTTTATTTTCTTGCAATTTAATTTCTTGTCTTTTGCATTCTTTTTTTCTCATAGTAAAAAATATGCGCACCTCACTACGATTCTTTTGAGAGACGACACGTGATTTAAAACTCCCGGTTTTTATTAATTTGAATTTATGACAACAAACTAAACTCTGCTGCGGATCATTTGTTGGTTTAGAATTATACTTGCGATGAGATTCTTTTTGAGAAAATTCTAGACCGACGTTTGGCTCACATCAGAGATACACCAATCCGACCTCTTGGCTTCATTCCGTTGCACACCACTTTTGGTAAAAGTATAAAGTCGAGAACTATAAGTACAGACTACATTATGGCCGACGTAGCCTTAGCTTACAATGCTCTGATAGGTCGGACAACATTAAACTAGCTTGCTGCGGTCGTTTCTATCCCTAATCTCTATATGAAATTCTCAACGTCTGAAAGAATAGCCACTGTTAGAGAAGATAAAAAAATTGGCAAGAAGATGATACAATGAGAGTTTGAACCTAAGCAGATGTACGAAAGGAAAGAAGACAATACTATCAAACTTAGTGGTGTCCGAACATGAGAGGAGCTGAGGCCACAACCCGATAGAAAGACTGAAAAGGTTCAAATCAGAGACCAAGCTAGAAAAACAACAAATATAAAAGCTAACTTGGACAAAGAATTAAAAGCAGATATTGTCAAGCTTCTACAAGAAAATTCCAATCTCTTCGCATGGATGGCCTCCGTTATGTCCGAAATACATCTCGACTTCATGAGTTACAAGTTTGCCGTTTATCCGAGCTCACGACTATATAACAGAAACGATAAAAGCTTGGCCCTGAAAGAGTACAAGTTGTTAAAAAATAAGTCCAAGCTTTGTCAGAAGTCTGGTTCATAAAGAAAGTAAAATATTCTTTGTGGATGGCCAATGTAGTACTTGTGAAAAAGTAAAACAAAAAATGGAGAATGTGCATCAACTACACTGCCCTTAACAAAATTTGTCCTAAGAATTTATACCTCTTCTCAGCATGAATATTTTAGTAGATTTGGGTCCGACTAGGTACTTGTCTTTTATGGACGCATATTCAAATACAATCAAATTCCGATTACAAGTCGAATTAAGAAAAATTCCCTTTCATTACTTTAAGAACAAATTATTGTTATGTGATTTTGTCTTTCTATATTGATTGATTTAGTAATTATTTTTTAGTATATATATATATATAGTATTTTTTGTAATTTTATACATAATATTCAAAGAATATATTATTGGTTAAATCTTAAATCTTAATAATATAAAAATAAAATATTAATTTAAATTATTAGTTAAAAAATTAATAAAAAATATTCTTTTCCTAATATTTTTCTTTTGTATATTAAAACCAACTGAGAATTTTATTACTTTCATTTTAATAATATCATTTCACGCATGATATCTTTTATATAGTATTTTTGCATAAACTTATTAAAAAATAAAAATAATATTACCAAAATGAAAATGAAATTACCTATTTCCTTGTATAGTTTTCATAATTCATGTCAATCGTGGATGTAAAAAATTTGAATTGTTAACAACTGATATCTGAAGAACATGACATGAGAGAAGCTGCAACCTGTGAGTGGCACTTGCTTACGTCTTCTGAGCAATGTGTTATGGTATGGGGAGTTGCCACCCATTCCTTTTACCCTTGTCCACTTCTTTCCCCAACTGTTACTTACATAATCATTGTACTTTAGGGTAATGGTAATATACCATTGTTGTTGGTGTTTTTATTTTCCTTTTTTGGTTTTCTAATTGGGCCATGCTTCAAGATCCAAATTTGAACACTGAATTTAACGATGGTTTCTTGTTTGTTTTGTTCTCTAGGCTTTTAGCCCCGTTTCAATACAAAAAACACGATGGTAAATCAAACTCAGACCAAAGACAAATAGAAAGAATGAGGCTTCTAGATCCAAATTTGAACAGTGAGTTCTACTATGCTTGAGATTGATCCAAATTGCGCGGATTGCTCTGGCTGCTACGAAGACTTTTCTTTTCCTTGTTCTTCTCTTATATATCGCCCTTGTGTTGTGAATTTTATGGGGTTTCTTTTCTTTTTTTTTTTTTTTGAAAAGGGAGGTTACAGGGGAGGGAAGGGAATATTTTTTTTTTGTTTTTCACGGTATTTTTCAATTCGGCAGGTCAATGACTAATCCGACGCGATACTGAGCTCCATTTAAGGGTTTGTCGCTGGTCAATAAGTTGCTGCATGCACAAAGAAAAGGAATATTAATTCGTTAAAGTGTATAGTGTGAAAATTTTAGTGCTATTTTCTGGGGTGGAGTCTTAGTCCGGGTGGGTTTTAGTTTGACCCGGGCCTCGTCCAACAAAAAAAAAAAGAAGAGTACTTCAAACTCAGACCAAAGAACTAGTTAGGCCTAGAGCCAATGAGCCAAAACTTAGATGGCATATGTCCCTCCTTCCTGTCTAGAGGTTTGTGGTTCCAACCTCATCTGATAATGACAAAAAAAAATTAACAAGAAGCAATTCATAATCCCATATGACCACAAAAAAAAATCGCATATGATATCTATTAATTAATTTATTAATTCAGTTGGATTACATATCCATGTAATTTTTTATCTAAGTCCATTTAAGCGGGTCCAATATCAAAAAAGTCCAATCTCATTGAATGAAACATGAATTCCACGCGTCCCAAACCCATCGAAACGTTAACATTCATTCGCGCCTTGAATATGAAATATCGTTCCTTCTTCAACTTTGAAACCACTACTGGAGAACTTCGAATCTCTCTCAAAATCACTCAAAGCTCGATCGTTTTCTCTGCCAAAACTGGTTCTACTCAAGAATCACGAGAAGATTTCGAAAAGAAGAAGAAAAAACAAACGAAAGCAAGAACAGAGACTGCGAAAGGTATGAGAAAAACTGTTGTTCATTTAAAATCTCACAATCTCACGTTTCTCCTAGTTCCATTTTAGGTTTACTGGATTGAGTTGCTTCGTTTAGTAGATCGACTTATTCTGATTCTTTTTTTTTTTGCGTAACTAGGGCATAGGAATGAAAATGTGTTCTTATTTACATTCAGTTCAGTGGAGTTGCTAATTTTGATTCACTTGATTGTTAGTGTGTTCAGTTAGATTCTTTTGCATGCAGAAATGCTTTTCTAGTTGTCTGAACGTTTATCACGTTTTAATCAGTACATCAAGGGAGTTCGGTTCAGTGGAGTTAGTCATTTTCATTCACTTGATTGTTAGTGTGTTCAGTTGGGTCATTTTGCATGTAGAAATATTTTTCTTGATGATTGAATGTTTATCACATTTTATTTAGAACATGAATGGTGTTCGGTTCAGTTGATCCAAAGACCAACATGGCCTACTGGATGGATGTCGATCAGTATGCCCACTACCACCGTTTTCTTGACAAAAGAAAACTCGCATCGCATCCATTTGTAAGTTGTGATTTCTAAAAATTCTTTCATAATTCTCTTGTTTGCTATTGTTTGGACTGAAATATTCTATCATTTTTCCAAACTTCAACTGTTTGTGCTGATTTGCAATGGAGGACACTGGTGGTTGTGGATTACCGATGTCCAGAAAAACGCATTCTATGTGTTTGACCATGTGAACAAGAAGAAAGATGAAATACCTGACTTGAGAATTAAACTGAACAAATTTGTTGTAAGTTATTTAAATCATACATATTTTCTTGTAAATTATTCAAACATGAATAGAATTGGTTCATTAGAGTTGGTGATTTACATTCAGTTCATCCTTAAGTGTTCAGTTGAGTTCTTTTGCATGCACAAATGTTCCCGTTGTTGATTGAATGTTTATCATGTTTTATTCAGAACATGAACAGAGTTCGGTACATTGTTGTTGCTGATTTACATTCACTTCATCCTTATGTGTTCACTTGGGTTCTTTTGCATGCACAAAATGTTTTCTTACTGATTTAATGCTTATCATGTTTTATTCAGAACACGACTAGAGTTTGGTTCATTGTAGTTGCTAATTTTCATTCACTTTTTGTATGCCTTTCAGAGACTAATAATCTCCCAGATGAGGGTTTACACTGGGGCGGAACCCTTAATGGAGGACGGAGAGGGAGAAGAAGTAGAGTATATCAGGCTGAATGGTCAACGTACAAGGTAAAAATCTTTCTCTTCTATAGTGCTATTTTTAATGTGTTTTATTTTGTATACTATTAATCATATTTTACTTAATTCTTGCTTAGCTATGATTGTGCAATATACATCATGAAATGGCTTGAAACAATTGATCATCGAAAGATCAAAAAAGAGAAGAGGTATCAATATAAAGCTTGGACACAAGTAAGTAGTTTCTAAATTAATGAAATTCTTTCATTTCTTATTTCAGTTGGGTTTATTTCTTATGTAACTAAGTTCTTTCAATTGAAATTTAGGAAGAGATTGATGCCTTCAGACTCGAATATGGTCCAAATATTCTGCTGCACAAACCGAACAAAATCAGAGACCAAGTGATTCGGGCATCTGAAGCAATAAAACTCGCGAAGTCATCTGCTGCCCTCTCCAGTCCTTATTGTAAATTCACATCTGGGGATATATATAGTAAATAGGATATACTTTGTTTGACTGGTTGTAATTAACACTATTTTGTTTAACTTGTTTAAAAAAGCAAACACTGGTTCTTTCAATGTATATATGTGAATATTAATGTAAATGTTAATGTATATCTAATGTTAATATATATATATATATATATATATATATATATATATAATGTTAACGTATATATCTGATTCAAGATGGATTAGTCCTTGTCCTGTCGGTCTGAGATGTTAATGTATATAACTGTTGGAACTATCTAGCTGCTGTTTTTTTACAAGTTCACAGTGAATGGAATCATGGTATTTATCAAATATTAAGAGCCCGAAAAACAGAAATGAACCGAAATTAATGCACTGGATGAACCGAAAAAGTGTATATATTAGTATTCAATTTCAGAAACACCTGAACTCTTTGACATAACAAAATAAATTGACTATTCAATAAACAAAAAAGTGACTATTCAATAAAGAATTTCAAAAAGCTAATTTCAAACACATAAAAGTAACTATTCAATAAAGACTAACATTAGTCAGAAATTAACCCTCCTATAACTTTAGTGAACCGAAATTTGCTCATACATGAATGGAAGTTTATGTTAATAAAAACTAAAACTCCTATAATCCTCTCTAGAATGATTCATATCCGATGCATTGTAAAGGCTTGAGCTTGACTGAATCGTTGATTCGCTGTCTAAAAGATTCAACTGCAAAAGAGAAAATAAATCGTATATTAGCAAAATGCGCAAATAAATTTTTCTCTAATCGAAAGCAAATCAATTTTACCTCGCTTGGAGCAGGCTTTTTTTTTTCATGGCATTTGATATCATTTTTTCCATATTTGATCCCAGTCTGTTCTTGGGTCGGCCTCTTGTTCTGACACGTGGTAGGCTTCGAAGGTCGTTCACGTCGCTCAACGTCGCTTCTTCGTGGGATAACAAACTTTTTTCTTTGCTTCTTGCTTGATATTCTTGCATATCAGCCATGACATTGTCAAAGGCCTAATGCAGAATTCCGGTCAGCTCTCGGACTATGATGCAAATTAACAGATATTGTGCGACCGAAATACTAAATTGTCGAATCTCTTGCTTCTCAACTCCAGTAGAGGCTCGTCTTGGATGCTCTTGATGTGTGTGTGCCTCCTCTTTATGTTCTTGCTCCAGCATTCTAGTATATATTTCGGTGCCATATTATCTACTGGCTCGAAGCTTAAGAAGCTCAGGGAATGGTGGCATAGTATGGCCCTTGACTCGAACAGCAGGCACTGGCACTTTACCTCTCGCGATACTGCATCGTAGGTGACGAAAAACTTGTTGAATGTGAAGTTAGGGTGGAATTCACTGATCTTGTGATGCAGTTCACCTTTCCTCTGAATTGTCCTTGAACTTCCCTGAACTTCTCGTGGGTATATACATGCTGAAACTGAGCCTCTATTGCTGATTTTGTTGCGCACGATATCACGGTGTAAAAATCTACAGCGTCGAATTCTCTCATTCTTTGCTCTCTGCTTGCTAGACAATTGTCGTATTATTTCACAAATTGACTCAAGGAGATGTTGTGTGTGATGAACTTGTTGAAAAATGCGTGCATGCTCTCGCTCTTTTGTGTGCTTCTCATCCCGACCCAGAAGTGGTGATCCAGGTAAACTAGAATCTATATATGCCAATCTTCGTATAGCTCTGCAAAATGAACCAAAAATATGAGCTGGGATAGACCGAAATATGTGCATGTTTTAATAAAAAAGTAATGGCATGAAAATAATTCAAATTAAAATCTCAATTACTCGAGAGCCACTTGTTGCATCCGAGGCCGTACTTTATGACGAAATCGTTCCAGTTTCTGTCAAATGCGTCTTTTTTGAAAGAATTCCAAACGACGTGGCTCATCTCTTATTTGATTTCTTCGTGTTGCTTGAAGCCATTTAGTTTGCTTGGGATCTTCTTCATGATGTGTCAGATGCACCACCGGTGAATTGTTGTTGGCATGCATATCTCGATGGCCTTTTGCATTTATGCACATTGTTCTGTGAGAATCCCTTTTGGTGTCTTCACTCCCATGGAATGGAGCCACAACTCGAATAGCCATTTGAATGATTGGATGTCCTCGTTTTTCATCAGGGCGCATCCGAGAAGTATCGACTGACTGTGGTGATTTATGCCCACAAAAGAACCAAAAACCAGATTATACCTGCATAAATGGACACTCTCAAAAAGTGATGAATCAAAATGTGTGGATTTAGTGAACTTAAAGACTTAATTTGGGTGAATCGAATACCTTTTTGTGTTGTAGGTGGTGTCGAATGAAGCCACGTCTCCGAAATACTCGCATGCAGCCTTGCTTCATGTGTCGGCCCAGAATGCATTTTTGATGGAGTGATCGTCTTCAAGGTTGAGCTCAAAAAAGAAATTTTGGTTCTTCTCTTTCATTCTTAATAGGTACTTTCTGAATTCTTTGGCATCGTCTTGTTTAGAAACATTTCGTACTTCCCTTGTGATGTAATTTCTCACGTCTTTTTCTATAAAACTTAGTTCCCGGTAACTGTCGGCTGCTGTTATGAATGATTGGTAAGTTTTGCTCGGTCTGATTCTGGCTTCCTCGTTGGTTTCGATGGTGCTATGCACGAACATGCTTAGCTCCCTGTGTTGTTTGAACATCTCTGCCTGGTTTGAACAGCAGGGGTGTGAATGATTCAGAACAACTTTGGAAATTCTCCAGAGACCGACATCCTTCAATATGTGTACGTAGATCCTGGCTGGACAATTTATGCCAGCTGAGGGATTTGTCTTCAGATTTCGAGATTCTTGGATTTTTCACCTCCCATCTCTGCTGCATACGATTAGTTGATTCTTAATCATGTCTCCTTTTCGAGTCGTATTTCTTATTTTGGTAGAAAAACTGGCAAGTTTGGAATAATTTTTGTAGAACTTTCTGGCTTCTTCTAGTGTCTTGAAAATCATCCCAACTTTTGGGACAAATTGTTCATCCACAACACACCTGGTCTGCAGAATGAACTAAACATGTTATTATGGTTAAACCATTGTATAGTACTAAAAAACGGAACATTATCCATTATATAAATTCAAATTCAAACAGCTTTCTGCATAATGAACCGAACACGTTATTATGGTGAAACAATTGTATAGTACTAAATGAATGAAACATTATCCATTATGTAAATTCAAATTCAAACGGCTTTCTGCATAATGAACCGGACATATTATTATGGTGAAATAATTGTATAGTACTAAATAAACGAAATATTATCCATTATATAAATTCAAATTCAAACAGCTTTCTGCATAATGAATTAAACACGTTATTATGATGAAACAATTGTATAGTACTAAATGAACGGAACATTATCAATTATATAAAATCAAATTCAAAACACTTGATTATCAATTCAATTTAATTCAATTCAATTGAGAACACCTGCATCCATTCAATTCAATTCAATTCAATTTAGCAATTGCATTCCATTCAATTCGATTAAAAAAATAATCCAAACCCCGTCTGCTTGATTTGTTTCAGAAGAATAATCCAAATCGCTCTCATTCAACTTATTTGAAGTTGAATCATTCATTGTTTCGATTCAAAAGATAAATGCTATGTGCAGATCGAAGAAGAAAATAAAAAAGAACGAGAAGAAGATAAATGAAATGTGAGTAGATCGAAGAAGAAAACAAAGAAGATGGATGTGAGCAGAGAAGAACGACAAAGTTTATTACGTTGAATGCAATACAAATCGATAAAGAAGAATGTGAGTAGAGAAGAACTAGGAGAGCAGCAGGAATTTTATGTTGAGCAGAAGGTTTAGGTTGCAGGAGAGAAGGTTTACGTTAATATGTAGCGCGTGTATCACAAACAAGTGGGGGGGAAGGGTAGGGGAGGCGCATCTAGCAAAAAATGCTTGGATAATTTGGATGTATTTTTTGCATGGATGTGGAGCATCTTCCTCTTTATAATAGGAAGACAGTTTATGATTCATTGGTTGACAAGTGGGGATGTTCTTTGATAGACACGTGTTTCTTTACAAAATAACCAGATAATTTTAAATTTGAAAAAAATGAAAGTGCACATGATTCGGTTATCTTAATTTTTAATATATAAAGGTAAAATATACCAAACCTAATTATTTTCATTTGACATCCTAAAAAAAGAGTTGGGTTGCAAAGCCAAAAAAAAAAAAAGAAACACACACACACTAGACATGTCTGAGAGCTTCGACAACTTGCATGATGTGAATCCAAGGAAGCTTGCCTGGAACTTCAAGGTATATACCATAAGGGTTTGGGAAGAGCCTAGCAGGTTTAACGAGAAAGAGCTTGCTAGCATTGACTTGATTATTTAAGATAGTCAGGTAAATACATTTACTTATTTTGAATCTCCTTATGGGTTATTGATAATTTGTTTTTGTCAATGAGGTTTATCTTTTATTACTATTATGTTGGATTATACAAAGAGTATCAGGATGCATGCGTCAATACCCAAACCCTTGGATCAAAAGTGGAGCGGAAAAATTGTTCAGTTTCAGTTGTACAACATGTACAACTTCATTTTCCATGATAAAAAAATGCATCGCGGGTAATACCCGGTAGATGCAATTTGATATTTTTCTCAAAGGACAATTGTGAATCCATTTCAAAATTCTACCTTTCCATTGGAAGCTTTTCGTTTTAGAACCATACCGGACATTATCAAAGCGCAGAGATTGGATGGCACCGAGCCTTTTGGTAAGTTTATTGCATTTACCTGGTAGCCCTATCCTTTATGCTTTTACAAAAAAAAGTTGAACCAAAACTAAAGAGTGGTAACATTCAACATCATTTTGTAAATATGCAGACCTGATAGCTGAAGTTGCTGAAAAAGAAGATCCTAGAAATTTGATTACAAGCAAAAGGAAAGAGACAAAATGATTGGTTGTTGTCCTAGAGGATTTAGAGTGCGTGTTCTATCATATTTTGGATAGTTTTACAAAAACTCCAGTGTTCCTTTCAACTAATAAGTTTCTATTATGGTTTGCTAACACAACAACAACCGAATCGGGTGCGCAATGTTTAACCACATGGTTGATCAAATCTTACCACATCTTGAAAAGGATAGAGTCGAACCACTTATAGTCGTGTTACAATTAATAAAAGCAACAAGGTGGAACGGAAAGTCATCTGTGCAGAGTCATTTCAATGTTTCCCAATTGTACGTCGACCTTGGATTGAAAGAGATAGTTGGGTTTAGAAACAATTTAGTTATTTTGATGTAATACACTCGAAACATAGAATAATAATTGGAAATTTGAAAAAAATAGTAAGATTGTATTTTCATTTAATAATTGAAAATCTCAACAATAATGGAATGTATTGTAGTTGATAATGTCTGTTTTAACTTTTAACTGATCACACTATTTTACCCTGAAAGGTTGCTCAGAGGTGCAACATCATCTTCTGTGAGGATAAGTCAAGTTTCATCACATGGTCCAGGGTCAGGCGTTGAAGAGCTAACACAAGGTAATGCTTCAATGAAAATAATAGAGGACATCTTGAATCAAAAAGAGGTAATTAGAAATTTAGTCATCGACTTAAAAATAAATTCAATAATTACCAAAAGACTCTTTTAGAGTTCAAATTTATTTGGGAATATATGACCATACAGGAAGGTCTCACTTGGATGGTTGGAACTATTATTTCAACCAATGTAAGCAATAATGATTAGTTTTACAAGTCGTGCAGGAAGTGTCCAAAAAAAAGTTAATACTCGTGTTGGCAATAGATATGAATGTGGAAAGTGCAGTCACACACACAGATGTGTTGCACTAAGGTATATTGTATAAGTCCATTTGATAAAACTCATGCATTCTTATATAGTTTTGTTGTTATCATTCTTATATTAAATTAATGAAGGGTTTATGTATATATCCTGAATATGTGTTCTGTATGCATTCATTTCAAGATTCAAGGTGGAGGTGATGGTTTTTGATGGCACTAGAAGCATCAGGTTGCTTCTGTGGGACAAGGAAACAATGATGTTGTATGGCAAGCGCGCTGAATAAGTTATGGAGAAGAAGGTGAGTTCAATATTAGGGGATATTAGAAGTATTTGTTGTATAAAGTAAAATTGGTAAAACCTTAACGTGGATATTGTTCCCATTATACACCAAAATGTAGGTCTCTACAAAAGATGACTATCCACCAACTTTTGACAATATGATGGATAAGAGAGTGCTCTTCAAGTTAAATGTTAAGTCCGGTAATATTAGTCAGTATGATCTAGTGTATATAGTCATGAGGGTATGCGATGATGAAGATATAATTGAAAAGAACACTCCTAAAGAAGTGTCCACTACTCCTACCATTAATAACACTGTATGTAGTCCTGTTCAAAGTATATATATCATGATCTGGTAGAGTATTTTACCTATTTTCTTTACTATAAAATCTAAATAGAAAAATGGTATTTCTATTTTGTTTTATAGGAAAATGGTTGCAGCAACTCTATTGATATGTCGGGCAATGTTGTCAACCTTAATACTGATTCTGATATGCAACCTTCTTTGGTACGTCGTAATAATTTATTTGGAGAAATTTTGGTTATGTTTCATTACTAACTACCGCTTAGAGAATGACAATTATGATTTTATAACTTTAGGACACTCCTCAGGAGTGTATTTCATCACTAAAGTGCAAGACTCTAGCAAAAGAGTCCAACTAATAATGGAGGAAAGGGTGGCTCACCATCTGTGAATGAAATTGAAGAGGAAGGGCAACTATCAACTAACCATTTCAGCAGAAAGTCGGGCAAAAGATCTAAGATCCAAATTATTGAAGAAGATAATTGATAGTAGTATTAGTCTGTTGAATATGGGAATTTTAATACAAGTTATGTTCAGATGCATAAATCATTTAGAAATTCAACAAGAGACTGATAATTAGAAATGTGACTAGATCATTATCATGTTAAGTACCTTAATGTTGTTAACCTCAATAGATGGTGGCTATTATGTTGCATGAGTCATTTGTATTAATTGCGATCTTGATTTTGATACATTAACTAATGTCCTCAGTCAAACTCTATAAACTAAAATAGTTTTTATGAATGGGATAATGTGCAGATTTGAGGATTTTATGTTTGAAAATGCACCAAAAGTTTTGCATAAACTTTGAGTAATTTTGGTGAAAAGTAATTTGAATATGCCCACGAAATTAGGTTAGTATTTCCTGGCTCATGGATGCCTAAAGTAGTCTGAATTGTAGCTTATACCTTAGTTTAAACTATACCAATGATTTATCAAATCAAATATTGTAGCTCGAATTATATTTCCTAACTTAACAAATATGACCCCAAATTAAAGCCTCTAATAAACTACTATTTCTTTTACCGTAGTATACCTACATTATTGAATTATATCATACAAATATCTTTAGTATTTAAAAATAGATTGATTATTTTATAAATATTATACAGATATGATAACTCATCGTGTATTATATCCAAAAGAGAAAAACAAGTCAGATTCAGTAGTAATTTGTAATTCATATCATAAAAATAATAGATTTAAATAATATTAACTATATAATTGAATAGGCTATGAAATACATTAATTTATTAGTGAGGTTTAAAAATTAGAACATGTATGTTGCTATAGTTACCACCCATTGTTATATGTCTAAATGAATGCCATATTTCATGATAAATAGTTTATTTATAGCTAATGAGTTTATTCATATATAGCTAAAGGTTTATTTATAAGTTTACAAAGTTTAATTGTGGTATCTATCTTCTATCTCTAAAATATTAAGAATTATTAGGACGTGTATGCTGCTATAGTTTATGCTTTATGCATATATAGCTAAAGATTTTATTGCACAATCAAATTACAACTTATTATGTTTATTATTTGTATAGATATAGGTAATTCTGAATTATTTGCTTCTATTTTGCACAATTCTTTTGTATTAGGTATTAGAAAGGTCTAAGCACCTTTTAGAGATATGTTCTTTGCATAGAGAAAATCATAAATAAGTTTGCACAGAAAAAATTATAGATAAGCGCTTTAACTTTATATGCCCGAGAGAAGTAGTAGAAAAATGTTTGTTTGTATAACTGTAACATCAGAATTGTTTTAATCTCTGTTTTGGAAATATTATCTGCAAACTCATATCCTCACAAGAAATCATATAAGTTGGAGATGGAATGAAGTGACCAATTGAATAAAAACTATATTGGCCTTTGAACATTCAAAAGATATATAAAGACCGAGTCGATTGACATATTCATCCACTATCACACTCTTTATATATATATATATATATGTAAATCAATGAACCAATGAAGTGACCAATTGAATAAAAACTATATTGACTTTTTTATGCTAGATAGATAAAGACTGAGTCGATTGACATATTTATCTACTATCACACTCTTTCTGTATATATATAGTAGAAGTAAGTGAACCAATGAAGATTAACATATTAAAAGTATCTGAAAATTTAGGTCCTTATAAAATTGGTGGTACACGTTCTTAGTTTAAGTCAAAACATAGATAATCGTGATTAATATTCATGGTTCATCGACATGACAATAGCAGGCTTATGTCTTCATCGCAAGAAACCATATAAGTCGTATAAGGAATGAAGTGTCAATTAGGACAAAAACCATTTTGAATTTTACTATGTAAGAGAGATATGATCTGATTTACTTGACAAAACCCTAGATGCATATTGACACACCTCCTAAATATAGTACATGCATAGATGAATCACCGACGATTAGCATATTTTAAGTATATAATAAAAAAAGTTTAGGTTGTCATTAAAATGTCATAAGACTGAGAAAGGCAGAAAGAAAACTGGTCATACATTAACAAATAGAAAAAAAGGTTTTCAAATATTGAAGACACAATGCAGTAGTTGACTAACTATAAAAATCATTTGTAAAAAAAAAAAAGATATGCATATAATTACTTTTTATGATTATGCTATTAACCGATGATGCTACAGCGAATCAAGACCAGAACAAAAATTAAAAAAAGTAAAATGTCAATCTCATTGCACTTGCAAATAAATATAATATTTGTGACATTGGAAAGAAAATGGTCAAGCATTAAAGTCTAAGCAAGATTAAAAGTATACTTTATTTGTGAAAGAACAACAACTGAGCAATGCAACGTTATGCAAATTCACCAATTGAGCTTTTATGTTTCATTATGATAAAGTTTTTTATAGTCCACATACAAATAATATTTAGATAATAACCAAAAGAAATTGTGCAAGTTTTCGAGAATTTGCTTATTTGTTTTGACGAATTTCAAACTATAAGACTATTGGGTAGCATAAGTACCTTATGTATCTAATAGAACTTTAGGAAAATATTTTAAAAGGTACAACGGATATTATTACATAAATAATTAATGTAAATATTTTGTAGTACGCAAATAAATAATAATATAGATAACATTAAATAATAAATTTGATTTATCTGTCAAAAGTCAGAGTATGAAAATATATATTATATAAGTTATAAGTGAAGAAAAATTATGTCTTTTAGATTATTTAACATATAAACACAAATAATTATATGTATTATTTAGATATAAAAATTAAATTTAGTACAAAATATATGCACTATATTAGTGAGGTTTAAAAACAAGACATGTATACTGCTACAGTTCTGAATATTTGCTAGCTTTTTAAATGGAAATTTTCAGTATTAAATTGACCAATAAAAATAATTTCATATTTTTTTTACTTGTTTAATTTATTTATAACTTTTTAAATAATTTATTCATAAGCTTAAAAAGCTAATCTTCTATATAAGTACATGTTCGTAATTATAATATATTAAGCTTATAAATAAAGTAAACATATATTTTAGGGGTTAGTAAGAGATTAAAGAAATATTAATTAGATGATTGACCAATAAAAAATAATTGATTCAGTATTTTTTTGCTAAAAGGTTTATTTATAAGCTTAAATAGCTAAAGTTTGTACATAAATATATCTTCTTAACTGTGTATGAATTAACCTTATAAATAAATTAAACATGTGCTTTAGGGATTATTAAAAGATTAAAGAAATATTAATTATATAATTGACCAGTATTTTACAATTTTTATATGAATACATATTCGTCAGATTAAGCTTATAAATAAGTTAAACATGCACTTTAAGAGTTAATAATAGATTAAAAAAATATTAATTATATATTTAACGAGTAAAAAATATGTTCATACTTATACTCTAAAGATTAATTATATAATTAACCAGTAAAAAATAATTTTTGCAATACTCTAAAAAATTTATTTATAAGCTTATAAAGATAAAATTTTTATATAAATACATGTTTAACAGAATTCATCGTATAAATATTATAGATTAAGCTTAAAAACAAATTAAACATGTGCTTTAGGAGTTGGTAATAAAAGCCAAAATTATTAATTATAATATTGAAAAGTAAAAAACAATACGATATTTTTTCACACAAGAGTTTATTGAGAAGCTTAAAAATTCATGTTCATAACTATAATGGATTAAGCTTATAAATAATTATACATGTAATTTAGTTGTTAGTAATAGATTAAAATAAATATTAAATATATAATTGACCAGTAAAAACAATTTGGTATTTTTTAATCTATTGTTTATCTACAAGCTAAAAAAGCTAACGTTTCTATATAAATATACTTAAGTGGTATAGATATGGACAACGCAAGTTTCTCATGCTTAAAAACCACTCAATTATTTTTTTTATAACCTTAGTTACCTCTTCCTGTTTTCAACCTAAGATGAGTGATATTTTACCTAAGAGAGTACCCCTTCCATATTTTGATGACGACTTGGTGTGGATGATCTTTGTTAGGGCCGATCCCAAAACGGTGGGGAGAGCTCGATGTTGCAACAAGAAATGGAACGGTAAGCTATCAGCTCCATTTTTTGTCAGGCAGAACTTTATATGCGCAACAAAAACAAGAACAAGGGTGCGTTGATTGGCATCGATCATTGTTGCGCACAAATTCCCACACTTTCGTACAGTAGTACCAGTAAGTGCATTGGGTCGATCCCACGAGGATTGTGGTTCGAAGCAAGTTATGGTTATCTTGCAGGTCTTAGTCAGGCGAAATCAGAGGGTTGTTGGAAGAGTTGTCAAATTTGCGTTAAAGGAAATATGGGATGTAATATTCTGTAAATAAAAAGGAGTCTATGATAGGAATAGAGTTGAGGATTAGAGTTGCTTTGTCTTTCTGAATTAACTCTGGTATTACTGCTCTCTTTGCTTGTAAGTGATTTCTTCAATGGCAGGTTGTATGTGGTTGACACTGGTTTGAGCAACTGCCAATACTCCTCCATATCTGAAACCCAGGTTTAGTGCGGATCCATTCTGACTGAGGGTGAAGCTCGTACAGTCCATTCTCCTTAATGATCCTGCTCAAAAGGCCACAGATAAGGTCGGATCTTCTAGATCAGAGAATGCAGCATCATAGGGTTCTAGCCTCTACCATAGAGACCTTAATCTCCCTAGAAATCGGCTGAACTGATGTCTCGAGAAGTCCCCAACAAAGTCATGGATTAGCCGTCTGAGAGACGTATATTCAAGCTGTTGGTTCATCATTGTCCGATGAAAGACGCACTCTGAACCCATGTAGACACGGGTGGTTGTCAGGCACGTTCGTCTTAATGCGATGAACAGAGCTGATTGTCACTGATCATCCTACTTACCACGTTGAAGTACGAATATACATCTTAGAATTAATCAAACACGGATCGAAGAGAAACAGTAGTACTTTTATTAATTCATAGGACTTAGCAAGGCTCCTCCCTTCAACCTAGGATGTTTAGAAACTCATACTGAAAGTAAAATACAATGGAAAAACATGAATAATCTGTAAAAGGTTCAAAGAAGGTCTTTATAACGTAAATTTAATCCCTTAAATACTAAACAAATGACTAATGAGGGTAAAATAATCTTTTTAGTGCTAAAATCCACTTATGGGGCCTACTTGGTGAGTGTTTGGGCTGAGCTTTGATGAGATCCATGTGCTATGAGGTCTCTTGGGTGTGGAACGCTAGCTAGGGGGTCCTCATTAGGCGTTTGGACGCTGGTTTTTGCTTTTGGGCGCTAGACGCCAGGAAGGGGGTAGGAGACTGGTGTTGGACGCCATTTTTGGGCCTTCTAATCCGAAGCAAAATATGGACTATTATATATTGGTGGAAAGCTCTAGAAGTCAGCTTTCCAAAGCCGTTGAGAGCGCTTCATTTAGACTTTTGTAACTATAGAAAAGCTCTTCCAAATGTAGGCAGGTCAGATCCGGATAGCATCTACAATGCTTTCTCTGTCTCTGAATCAGACTTTTGCTCCAACTCATCAATTTCAGCTAGAAAATATCTGAAATTGTCCAAAAACACAAAAACTCATAGTAAAATCCAAAATTGTGAATTTAACACTAAAACCTATAAAAACTTAATAAAAACTAAATAAAAACTACTAAAAACTATATGAAAATGATGCCAAAAAGCGTATAAAATATCTACTCATCACAACACCAAACTTAAATCGTTGCTTGTCCCCAAGCAATTAAAAATACAGTAGGATAAAAACAAAGTTAAGATACAATAAATTTCTTAGTTTCAAATGAAGCTTAGTTAAAATCAGATGAGCAGGACTTAGTAGCTTTCTGCTTCTGAATAGTTTTGGCATCTCACTATCCATTGAAACTCAGAATGGTTGGCATCTTTAGGAACTTAGAATCCAGATGATATTATTGACTCTCCTAGCTAAGCTTATTTTGATTATTGAACACAGCTTTCAGAGTCTTGGTCGTGATCCTAATCACCTTGTCTTCCAGTATTACCATCAGATACAATAATGTCACAGACACTTTAATTGGGTGAACCTTTTCAGATTGTGACTCAGCTTTGCTAGAGTCCCCAGATAGAGATGTCTAGAGTTCTTAAGCATACTCTTTTGCTTTGGACCACGACTTTAACCGCTAGTCTCAAGCTTTTCACTTGATACCTTCATGCTACAAGCACATGGTTATGGACAACTTTATTTGAGCCGCTTAGGCCAAGATTTTATTCCTTTGGGCCCTCCTATCCATTAATGCTTAAAGCCTTGGGTCCTTTTACCCTTTCCTTTTGGTTTAAAGGGTTATTGGCTTTTTTAATCTGCCCTCCTTTTCCTGCATTTTTGGGCAGTAATGGATTTTTCTGCTTTTCATTTTTTTCTTTTTCCTTTTGCCATTTTTTTCTTTTTTTTCGCATGCATAACTTTTTTTCTTTTACAAAATGCTTTTTCTTTTGCTTTTTGCTGCTTTTTCTTACTTCAAGAACAAATCCACCTTTAATGGTGGCGTCTAGTGCTCCTTCTTGAGGATCAATTGTGATGCTTGATCTCTTCTATGTCATCCATTTACCTTTGTTGCTCTTCCCTCATAGCCCTTTATTTTTTAAAAGATTTTATTTTTGAAAACTTGACAACTAAAATATGATAAGATAAAAATTTAAAATCAAAATCTGAATTTTTATTTAAAAATTTCGAAAATATATTAAAAATAAAAATAGAAAAGATATATTTTTATTTTTGAATTTTATAATGAAAGAGAAAAACAAGTAAAAGACATAAGACTTAAAATTTTTAGATCTAATGCTCCTTATTTTCGAAAATTTGAATAAGGAGAAAAACTTAAATATTTTAAGATCAAAACACAAAAAAGACTCAAGAACACTTTGAAGACTAACAAGAACACGAAGAACAAAACTCAAAGACTCAAAGAACACAAGAACATAAAAAGAACACCAAACTTAAAATTTTTAGAAAACCAAAACACAATTTTTGAAAAATTAAAGAAAAATAACAAGAAGACACGAAACTTAAAGACTTGACACAAGATTTAACCAAAGAAAAATTATTTTTGAAAATTTTTAGAAAGAAAGACTCAAAAGAACAACAATTGTCAAGAACATGAGCACAAGGCTCTAACCAAAAACAAAAATTGAACAAAGAGAATAAAAAATATTTTTGAAAAGCCTTTTTTTATTTTTTTTGAAAATTAAAGAAGAAGAAAATAAAAATAAAAGACTCAAATAACTGATCTAGGGAGCAAGACAATCCGCCAGTTTGTCCAAACTCAACAATCCCCGGCAATGGCTCCAAAAAGTAGGTGCGCATGAATCCCGCACCTTCGTACAGTAGTACCAGTAAGTGCTGGGTCATTCAAGTAATACCTGAGTGAGTCAGGGTCGATCCCACAAGGATTGTGGTTTGAAGCAAGCTGTGATTATCTTGCAGGTCTTAGTCAGGCGGAATCAGAAGGTTGTTGGAAGAGTTGTCAAATTTGCATTAAAGGAAATATATTGGATGTAATAGTCTGGAAATAAAAAAGAGTCTATGAAAGGAATAGAGTTGAGGATTAGAGTTGCTTTGTCTTTCTGAATTAACTCTGGTATTACTGCCCTATTTGCTTCTTTAATGGAAGGCTGTATGTGATTGACACCGGTTTGAGCAGCTGCCAATACTCCTCCAGATCTGAACCCCAGGTTTAGTGCGGATCCATTCTGAGTGAGGGTGAAGCTCATACAGTCTATTCTCCTTAATGATCCTACTCAAAACACCACAGACAAGGTCGGATCTTCTGGATCAGAGACTGCTGCATCATAGGGTTCTAGCCTCTGCCACAGAGACCCTACTCTTCCCGAAAATTGGCTAAACTGATGTCTCAAGAAGTCCCCAACAAAGTCATAGATTAGCCGTCTGAGAGACGTATATTCAAGATGTTGGTTCATCATTGTTCGATGAAAGATGCACTCTGAACCCATGTAGACGCAGGTGTTTGTCAGGCACGTTCGTCTTAATGTGATGAACAGAGCTGATTGTCACTGATCATCCTACTCACCACGTTGAAGTACGAATATACATCTTAGAATTAATCAAACACGGATCAAAGAGAAACAGTAGTACTTTTATTAATTCATAGGACTCAGTAAGGCTCCTTCCCTCAACCTAGGAGGTTTAGAAACTCATACTGAAAGTAAAATACAATGTAAAAACATGAATAATTTGTAAAAGGCTTGAAGAAAGCCTGTATAACATAAATTTAATCCCTTAAATACTAAACAAATGACTAATAAGGGTAAAACAGTTTTTTTGGTGCTAAAATCCACTTCTGGGGTCTACTTAGTGAGTGTTTGGGCTGAGCTTTGATGAGATCCACGTGCTATGAGGTCTCTTGAGCATGGAATACCAGCTAGGGGGTCCTCATTGGGCGTTTGGACGCTGGTCTCTACTTTTGGGCGCTGGACGCTAGGAATAGGGCAGGAAGCTGGCGTTGGATGCCAGTTTTGGACCTTCTAATCCAAAGCAAAGTATAGACTGTTATATATTACTGGAAAGCTCTGGAAGTTAGCTTTCCATATCCATTGAGAGCGCTCCATTTGGACTTTTGTAGATCCAGAAAAGCTCTTCCGAATACAGGTAGGTCAGATCCAGACAGCATCTGCAGTGCTTTGTCTCTGAATCAGACTTTTTCTCCAACTCCTCAATTTCAGCCAGAAAATACCTAAAATTATCCAAAAATAAAAAAACTCATAGTAAAATCCAAAAATGTGAATTTAACATTAAAACCTATAAAAACTTAATAAAAACTAAATAAAAACTACTAAAAACTATATGAAAATGATGCCAAAAGCATATAAAATATCCGCTTATCAGTCATCCTCCTGTGGATGATAACTCAAGGTGGTTTATAAGAGATGATGTTGAGAGCGGTATACAGCTAGATTTCAATATACCAATAGATATCAACAACTTTGGCTTTTATTCCTTGGTCAGGTCTGATTACAGTAATGTGTGCATTAGATTTTCACAAGGTGAAATGAACTCTAGCCTTCTTATCTGAAATCCTCTAGCACGTCAGAGGATCTTTGTTTCTGATGAGGCAAGGAGGCATTGCTGCCATACTGTCTCACTCTATGCATTTGGATACTCGGCTAACAATATTGAGTATCGCATAGTGCATGTATACAAAAGACACTATACTGACCAAAATTGTAAAATCCGGTTAATTAACGGCTAATTAACCCATAAATGAGAATTTATTCTGGAAAGCCTAAAATGTGATTTTTATGGCTAAATGTGATAGAGGAGATTGAGACGAGAATTTTGGTACCAATTTTATAGAATTCGGACCAAGATTGGACCGAACGGGCCAAACCGGGCCAATTGGACCTAAAGTGGGCCCTTGGCCCAACATAACTTAACTAAAACCCTAGTTTTCAGCACTCTCTCTCCTCATTTGTTACACACACAAGCTGAAATTAGAGAGAAAGGGAGGAAGAACACTCTCTCAAGTTCTCTCCCTTGGTTGATCTTCAAACCACCATAACTTTTGATCTAGAGCTCCGATTGCCGCTCCGTTTGCGGCAACGCGTTCACCGCGGAGAGCTCTACAAAACCTATACAACCAATCTTGAGGTAAGCCACGTGTTGCTGTTCGAAATCTCAGCCCTTATTTTCGAGTTTCATGGGTGAAATGTTGAGATTTTGGGTTCTTTGATGTTATAGGACCCAACTCTCTTGAAGGAGAAGGTTAATCTTGTCTCCTTGGACCTTGGGTGTGGTAAGATTCTCAACCCTAGTGTGATTTGTGATTTTATGATGTTTGGGTTTTGAGATGTTGTGTATGGGTATGATGGTTGTGGCTTAGGTTGTGTATGTGTGGATATTGGAGCTTGATTTGGTGATTTTGAAAAGCTTGGAAAGGGTTTGGTGGTGAAAAATCTGTTCTTGGAGGTGTTGAGGCCTTGAGAGCTTGTGAATAAGTGGTTTGGAAGTGCTCCGGTGGAGCTTGGGAAAATCGGCTAAGGTGTGGTTTCGGTTTCCCGTATCTAATATGTAATGTGGTAGGAAATACTTAGGCTAGAGGCCCTAAGATAGGCATTGAATTGTTGATGTTGTTGAATGATCGAGATATATGATGTGGTCATATATGTGATGATGATTATTGATGCCTTGGTGGTATGATGTATGAGAAATATGCATGTTGTGATATATGCTTGATGATTGGTTATGGTTGAATTGTGGGTTGAACCATGTTGATGGTGAGTATGATGTTGATTGTGTACAACAATGATTTATTGGAATTGGTGTTGTTGAGAATTGGCATGAGGGATAGTATATGATATGTCAATATGTTTGAGTTTGAGCCACTTGGGTGAAGTGGGTTAGAATGTTGAGATAGTGATTTTGTAAAATGTGGTAAAGTCTCAATGTGTGAGTTGAGGAGGCTTGATGTTGAATTTGACATATATTGATTGATTTCAAAGAAAAGGGATGAAATTGGCATGTTTTGATTGGTTTTGAAAAGAGTTGAAAATGGTATGTTTGAAAATGGCACTTTGTGGTTTTTATGAAAAACATGGTTTTTGGGCATACTTTGGCGGGACAGAACTTGGACTACGAATCTCTGATTTGTACCAAATCTTTTTAGAAATGAAATTGGATCCAGGATGTCCGTACCGTTCGAAGAACGGGTGAAAAATGATTTAAAATGAGGAAGTTATGTCCGTCGGAAGATTGGGGTCCAAATCTATAAATTCTGCAGCTTTTAACTTAGAAAATTTTTAGCAGAATGACCCCTTGCGCGTGGGCGCACTTGGCGCGTGCGCGCCGTTCTTCCCGAAAATGCCATCCACGCGTGAGCGTGAGGTGCGCGGGCGCGCCGTTTGTGCTGCACCCAATGCCCAGCCATTTTCCCGAGAGTTATGCCAGAATTGTGCCAGTGTTGTGCCTGGGGCACGAGGACACCCACGCGTACGCGTGGTTGACGCGTACGCGTCGATTGGCAAATTTTGAATCCACGCGTTAGCGTGCATGACGCTTGCGCGTCGATGAGTTTTTGAGGCCATCCACGCGTGCGCGTGGAGTGCGCGTACGCGCGGACCTGTTTTCATCCCAAAGTTGATTTTTGAGTTTTAAAAGCCAAATTTCATACTTCTAAGCCTCCGATCTCACCACTTATATCTTATATCATTATGATATACCTAGCTATGAGAGAAGGAGCTAGTGGATGTGGTAACTTGCAAGTGAAGCAAGGGAAAATGAATAATCAATGAGGATCATTGAGGATTAAGTGAGATGTGGAGGATGGTGGTGGAAGTGCTTGTTATGCCATTGGCCGAAGGGCCGTAATTGTTTATGAATTGGCTGGTTCTGGATTGAACCGTGAGCCGGAATAGCTGTGTATGCTATGGATATTGGCTGGCTCTGGATTGAACCGTGAGCCGGAATAGCTGTGTATGCTATGGATATTGGCTGGTTATGGATTTAACCGTGAGCCGGATGGCTGATATGGATATTGATCCATGGATGAGAATTCATGCATGTTTATGCTGAATTATTGATAATTGTGATTTGCACTTCCACTATCGGAGTTACGAGTTTCCCTGGGTAGTAGCAGTGGCTAGCCACCACGTGCTCCAGGTTGAGACTTGATACTCTTTTGACCCTATGTCATAAGTGTGGCCGGGCACTGTGAAAGACCCGGATGAGCTCGCCCCCGTAAATATTCACCAGTGAGGGTGATGGATATAGATCATGATTATGATCAAGTTTATGACGAGTATAACTCGAGTTGGGGATGCATGACAGAGGGACAGTCCAATGGTTAGCTACCAGGACTTGTCGGGTTGGCTCTATAACCGACAGATGATATCATCAGCCACTAGGGACAGGCATTCATCATATGCATACTATATGAATTGTTTGAGATTGCCTATTTGACTGCATATTACTTGCTAATTGTCTAAATGCCTAACTGTTCCTATTTGTACATTCTTTGTTTGATATAACTGTGTTTGCTATTTCATACTCCTGCTGGTGGTTGGGGGGTGTGAAGGAATTGGAAAGGGAAGTATTAGTTAGACTGAAGAATCTTTAGTCAGATGCCCTTATATGGTTTAGCTTGTTTATAAGCTTTGATATTATTTGGAGGGAGTTCTAGGATTGCCTTCGGCTTTCCTCCATTATTATGTATTATATATGTGGAAGCTGTTACCATGCTGGGGACCTCTGGTTCTCACCCATGCGGATTTTGTGGTTTTCAGATGCAGGACGTGATGTTTCCCGTTGAGGCATGCTGGAGACTTCTAGATTTGCGAAGATTCCTTGTTCTTGGGGTTTATGTTTTGGTTATATGTTTTGCTTAGATACTTTTATCTCCATTAAATAATACAAACTGTGATGACTCCTCTTATGGGAGATTTTGGAGAATAGGTTTTATGTATTTGTGTCCCTTTGGGTTTCCTTTGGGGTTTTCCTTATTTCTATCATATGTATATATTGTTATGCTCGGACCGGTTATCTTCGCAGCCAGATCTTGAGTCTTGATATTCATGTTTTTGACACTCCTTTGTATATATATAATTCTCGCGTTGGTTATCCTTGTTCGTTACGTTATCAATCGGAGTGTTGCGCTTTCGAGTTGCGGTTTTTGTTTACCCCTTTTTCTACAAAGGCTCCTAGTTATAATCAATCATTCATACTACTATATGTACTAAACTTTTATTTTTGAGGTCGTAATACCTTGTCATCTTTGAATTATGACTTAAGCATAAGACTCTGTATGGTAGGGTGTTACATTATGGTATCAGAGCAGTTCGTTCCTGTAGAGCCTGAGGGATGGACTGATTATGCTTCTGTGCATTCTCTGTGTGTGTGTGTTATGTGCTGTTAGTATATCTGCTTGATATAACTGGCATAAACGTTCATGAGCATGCATTTGGGACTTTGAAGTACTAGACTTCCGATATTGAGACTGATCAACTTAATATCGATTGTTTGGTATGTATAGGAACCAGATGGCGCCTCGTGGACGCGGTAGAGGTAGTGTGAGAGGTCGTACTAATGCTCGTGTGCCGGAGAATAACCCTCATGACCCGGGGAACTTTATGACTGCGTTGGAGAACATGGCTGCGGCTATACAAGCCACTGCTGAGGCTCTTGGTCAACAGATGAACAACCATGGTAATGATGGAGGTGGAGTTCATGGCCCGATGACGCTGGCAAACTTTTTGAAGGTTAATCCACCTAAGTTCAAGGGGACTACTAGTCCGACTGAGGCTGATACATGGTTTCAGGCTATAGAGCGAGCACTGCAAGCACAAGTGGTACCTGAAGGGCAGCGTGTCGAGTTTGCTACCTATATGCTTGTCGGTGAAGCGTCGCATTGGTGGCAAGGTATCTGACGTCTCCTGCAGCAGGGTGATGACTATATCACTTGGAATGTTTTCCAAGAAGAGTTCTATAAGAAGTACTTTCCGACTTCTGCTAGGACGGCCAATGAACTTGAATTGTTACAGCTGAAGCAGGGTACTATGTCCATATCAGAGTATACTGACAAGTTTGAGGAGTTGTTCAGGTTCTCTCATATGTGCCAAGGGACTCCGGTGGAATATGAAGAATGGAAGTGTGTTAAATATGAAGGAGGACTCCGGAGTGATATTTTTAGTTCAGTGGGACCAATGGAGATTAGGACCTTCTCCGAGCTGGTAAACAAGTGTAGGGTTGCTGAAGAGTGTGTGAAGAGGGCAACCGCTGAGAAAGGGAGTCAAAAGGGATCATTCCCACAGAACCGAGGGAAGAGCTTTGCACCTAGAGGTCCGTCTTTCAAGAGAGGAAGCTCTTTTAGGAGGCCCAACAACAACAACTCCCAAGGGAAGAAGTTTGGGAAGCAGCCTCAGAATGATCAAGCTTGTACTAGATGTGGGAGTCACCATCCGGGAGCACCATGCAAGGCCGGATGGGGTTTGTGCTACACTTGTGGAAAGGCGGGGCATAAAGCCGTAAATTGTCCTGAGAAGCAGAAACAAGGTGCTGGAAAAGCACAACAGACTGGTCGGGTGTTCACCACTTCAGCTGTAGGAGCTGAGGGATCTGAGACACTCATTCGAGGTAACTGTGAGATAGCTGGTCAAACTTTAAATGCTTTATTTGATTCGGGAGCATCACATTCATTCATTGCATTTGAGAAAGCCCATGAGTTAGGATTGAAGATTGTAACTTTAGGTTATGATCTAAGAGTGTACAATGCTACCCATGAAGCCATGGTAACTAGGCTAGGATGCCCGGAAGTTTCCTTTAGGTTCAAGCAGCGTGATTTTGTTCATAATTTAGTCTGCTTACCGATGATTGGTCTTGATCTTATCTTGGGATTGGACTGGTTATCTAAGAACCATGTTCTGCTAGATTATTCTACAAAGTCGGTGTACTTTATGCCGGAAGATACTGAAGGGCCGGTCGTGGTGAATAATTATTACTTGAATTCGATGATGGTGAACTGTTCCGGAACCGAATGGCAGGGTATCATGTTGTTAGCCGCGGGTGTTTCGGGTGATGATCAAAGGTTGGAACAGATTCCAGTTGTGTGTGAGTTTCCAGAAGTATTTCCTGATGATATTGATGAGTTTCCACCTAACCGAGAGGTTGAGTTTGCTATTGAATTGGTGCCCGGGGCGGGACCAATCTCAAGTGCTCCTTATAGGATGTCACCGTTAGAGATGAACGAGCTAAAGTCTCAGTTAGAGGATTTGTTGGGAAAGAATTTTATACGACCAAGTGTCTCTCCGTGGGGTGCTCCAGTGTTACTGGTGAAGAAGAAGGATGGGAGTATGCGGCTCTGTGTGGATTACAGGCAGCTGAACAAGGTTACAATAAAGAATAAGTACCCATTGCCGAGAATTGATGATCTCATGGATCAGTTACAAGGAGCTGGAGTTTTCTCCAAGATCGATTTGCGATCCGGTTATCACCAGATAAGGGTGAGGGATGAGGATATCCCTAAGACCGCTTTCAGGACTCGTTATGGTCATTACGAATACACTGTAATGTCTTTTGGGTTGACAAACGCTCCTGCGGTATTCATGGATTACATGAATAGAGTTTTCCGTCCGTTTTTGGATAAATTCGTTGTTGTCTTCATTGATGACATACTGATTTATTCCAAGACTGAAGAAGAGCATGCGGAACACTTGAGGACCGTGTTGCAGATTCTAAAGGAGAAGAAACTTTATGCAAAACTGTCTAAGTGCGAGTTTTGGAAGAGTGAGGTGAAGTTTTTGGGTCACGTGGTGAGTAAGAAGGGAATAGCCGTAGATCCAACTAAGGTGGAGGCTGTGATGGATTGGAAGCAACCAACCACAGTAACAGAGATAAGGAGTTTTCTGGGTTTAGCTGGCTACTACCGAAGGTTTATCAAAGGCTTTTCACAGATAGCTTCGCCAATGACAAAGTTAACCCGCAAAGACACTCCATTTGTTTGGACTCCTGAGTGCGAGGAGAGCTTTCAGACATTGAAGGAAAAGTTGACCACTGCACCTGTCTTAGTGTTACCCGAGCCAAATGAGCCATTTGAGGTGTATTGTGATGCCTCATTGAAGGGTCTAGGGTGCGTGCTGATGCAGCATCGTAATGTGGTGGCGTATGCCTCACGACAGTTGAGACCTCATGAAGTTAGTTACCCTACGCACGATTTGGAACTCGCTGCGGTTGTGTTTTCCTTGAAGGTGTGGAGGCATTATCTCTATGGGGTTAAGTTCCAAGTTTTCTCTGATCATAAGAGCTTGAAGTATCTCTTTGATCAGAAAGAGCTCAATATGAGGCAGAGGAGGTGGATGGAATTGTTGAAGGACTACGACTTTGAGTTGCACTACCATCCAGGAAAAGCGAATGTAGTGGTGGATGCTTTAAGTCGAAAGTCATTATATGCGGCTTGGATGATGCTTCAAGAGGAGAAGTTGCTCAAGGGATTCGAGAGTCTAAAAATTGGTGCTCGAGAAGTATCCGGAACCTTGTGTTTGAGCCGATTAGAAATCTCAAGTGACTTTAAGTCCGAACTCCTAAAGGCTCATCAAAATGATGAAGCGTTATGGAAGGTGTTACCGGCTATTGAGCAAGGAAAACAATGGAGAGTGTCGGAAGAAAAAGATGGGTTATGGAGATTCAAGGGTAGGATCATTGTGCCGGATGTTGGCACTTTGAGACAAGATATTTTAAAGGAGGCACACAAAAGCGGATTCTCCATTCACCCGGGAAGTACTAAGATGTACCATGATTTAAAGGCGATGTTTTGGTGGCCGGGTATGAAGAATGATGTGGCGGAATATGTTTCAAAGTGCTTAACTTGTCAAAAGGTAAAGATTGAACATCAAAGACCTTCCGGGATGTTGCAACCTTTAGAGATTCCACAATGGAAGTGGGAAAGTATTGCAATGGACTTTGTGTCGGGATTGCCAAGGACTAGGGCTGGTTTTGATGCTATTTGGGTGATTGTGGACCGACTAACGAAGTCAGCTCACTTTTTGCCCATTCGGATGACTTACACCCTTGAGGAGCTAGCACGGTTATACATAAAGGAGATTGTGAGACTTCATGGTGTACCTGCTACTATAATCTCTGATAGAGATCCTCGTTTCACTTCAAGGTTTTGGGGTGCATTTCAGAAAGCTTTTGGAACCCGATTAAGCTTGAGCACGGCTTACCATCCTCAAACAGATGGTCAATCCGAGAGGATGATCCAAACACTAGAGGATATGTTGAGAGCTTGTGTTTTGGACCAACCGGCGAGTTGGGATCGATATATGCCATTAGTGGAGTTTGCATACAATAATAGTTATCATGCGAGCATCGGAATGGCTCCGTATGAGGCCTTGTATGGGAGGAAATGTCAATCTCCGCTATGTTGGTATGAAGTTGGAGAGAAAAGCTTGTTAGGGCCGGAAATGATAGCTGAGACTACTGAACAAGTCAAGAAAATCCGCGATAGGATGCTTACGGTGCAGAGTCGTCAAAAGAGTTACGCCGATCAGAGGCGAAAGCCCTTAGAATTTGAGGAAGGAGATCATGTTTTCCTTAAAGTTACTCCGATTACGGGAGTAGGTAGGGCGATTAAGGCAAAGAAGTTGAATCCTAGATACATTGGTCCATTTCAGATCCTAGAGAGGATTGGACCGGTGGCGTATCGGATGGCTCTACCACCTCATCTTTCGAATCTGCACGACGTGTTTCACGTGTCGCAGCTTCGGAAGTACACCCCTGATGCTAGCCATGTGTTAGAACCTGAGTCGGTTCAGTTGAGGGAAGATTTGACGCTTCCAGTGGCTCCGGTCAGAATTGATGATACTAGTATCAAACGGTTGCGTGGAAAAGATGTTTCATTAGTCAAAGTGGCATGGAGTCGAGGCGGTGTTGAGGAACACACTTGGGAACTTGAGTCGGAGATGCGAACGGATTACCCGCATTTATTCTCAGGTAATTGCATTTGAATTTTGTGGGCAAAATTCCCAATTAGGTGGGTAGAATGTAAAACCCGGTTAATTAACGGCTAATTAACCCATAAATGAGAATTTATTCTGGAAAGCCTAAAATGTGATTTTTATGGCTAAATGTGATAGAGGAGATTGAGACGAGAATTTTGGTACCAATTTTATAGAATTCGGACCAAGATTGGACCGAACGGGCCAAACCGGGCCAATTGGACCTAAAGTGGGCCCTTGGCCCAACATAACTTAACCAAAACCCTAGTTTTCAGCACTCTCTCTCCTCATTTGTTACACACACAAGCTGAAATTAGAGAGAAAGGGAGGAAGAACACTCTCTCAAGTTCTCTCCCTTGGTTGATCTTCAAACCACCATAACTTTTGATCTAGAACTCCGATTGCCGCTCCGTTTGCGGCCATGCGTTCACCGCGGAGAGCTCTACAAAACCCATACAACCAATCTTGAGGTAAGCCACGTGTTGCTGTTCGAAATATCAGCCCTTATTTTCGAGTTTCATGGGTGAAATGTTGAGATTTTGGGTTCTTTGATGTTATAGGACCCAACTCTCTTGAAGGAGAAGGTTAATCTTGTCTCCTTGGACCTTGGGTGTGGTAAGATTCTCAACCCTAGTGTGATTTGTGATTTTATGATGTTTGGGTTTTGAGATGTTGTGTATGGGTATGATGGTTGTGGCTTAGGTTGTGTATGTGTGGATATTGGAGCTTGATTTGGTGATTTTGAAAAGCTTGGAAAGGGTTTGGTGGTGAAAAATCTGTTCTTGGAGGTGTTGAGGCCTTGAGAGCTTGTGAATAAGTGGTTTGGAAGTGCTCCGGTGGAGCTTGGGAAAATCGGCTAAGGTGTGGTTTCGGTTTCCCGTATCTAATATGTAATGTGGTAGGAAATACTTAGGCTAGAGGCCCTAAGATAGGCATTGAATTGTTGATGTTGTTGAATGATCGAGATATATGATGTGGTCATATATGTGATGATGATTATTGATGCCTTGGTGGTATGATGTATGAGAAATATGCATGTTGTGATATATGCTTGATGATTGGTTATGGTTGAATTGTGGGTTGAACCATGTTGATGGTGAGTATGATGTTGATTGTGTACAACAATGATTTATTGGAATTGGTGTTGTTGAGAATTGGCATGAGGGATAGTATATGATATGTCAATATGTTTGAGTTTGAGCCACTTGGGTGAAGTGAGTTAGAATGTTGAGATAGTGATTTTGTAAAATGTGGTAAAGTCTCAATGTGTGAGTTGAGGAGGCTTGATGTTGAATTTGACATATATTGATTGATTTCAAAGAAAAGGGATGAAATTGGCATGTTTTGATTGGTTTTGAAAAGAGTTGAAAATGGTATGTTTGAAAATGGCACTTTGTGGTTTTTATGAAAAACATGGTTTTTGGGCATACTTTGGCGGGACAGAACTTGGACTACGGATCTCTGATTTGTACCAAATCTTTTTAGAAATGAAATTGGATCCAGGATGTCCGTACCGTTCGAAGAACGGGTGAAAAATGATTTAAAATGAGGAAGTTATGTCCGTCGGAAGATTGGGGTCCAAATCTATAAATTCTGCAGCTTTTAACTTAGAAAATTTTTAGCAGAATGACCCCTTGCGCGTGGGCGCACTTGGCGCGTGCGCGCCGTTCTTCCCGAAAATGCCATCCACGCGTGAGCGTGAGGTGCGCGGGCACGCCGTTTGTGCTGCACCCAATGCCCAACCATTTTCCCGAGAGTTATGCCAGAATTGTGCCAGTGTTGTGCCTGGGGCACGAGGACACCCACGCGTACGCGTGGTTGACGCGTACGCGTCGATTGGCAAATTTTGAATCCACGCGTTAGCGTGCATGACGCTTGCGCGTCGATGAGTTTTTGAGGCCATCCACGCGTGCGCGTGGAGTGCGCGTACGCGCGGACCTGTTTTCATCCCAAAGTTGATTTTTGAGTTTTAAAAGCCAAATTTCATACTTCTAAGCCTCCGATCTCACCACTTATATCTTATATCATTATGATATACCTAGCTATGAGAGAAGGAGCTAGTGGATGTGGTAACTTGCAAGTGAAGCAAGGGAAAATGAATAATCAATGAGGATCATTGAGGATTAAGTGAGATGTGGAGGATGGTGGTGGAAGTGCTTGTTATGCCATTGGCCGAAGGGCCGTAATTGTTTATGAATTGGCTGGTTCTGGATTGAACCGTGAGCCGGAATAGCTGTGTATGCTATGGATATTGGCTGGCTCTGGATTGAACCGTGAGCCGGAATAGCTGTGTATGCTATGGATATTGGCTGGTTATGGATTTAACCGTGAGCCGGATGGCTGATATGGATGTTGATCCATGGATGAGAATTCATGCATGTTTATGCTGAATTATTGATAATTGTGATTTGCACTTCCACTATCGGAGTTACGAGTTTCCCTGGGTAGTAGCAGTGGCTAGCCACCACGTGCTCCAGGTTGAGACTTGATACTCTTTTGACCCTATGTCATAAGTGTGGCCGGGCACTGTGAAAGACCCGGATGAGCTCGCCCCCGTAAATATTCACCAGTGAGGGTGATGGATATAGATCATGATTATGATCAAGTTTATGACGAGTATAACTCGAGTTGGGGATGCATGACAGAGGGACAGTCCAATGGTTAGCTACCAGGACTTGTCGGGTTGGCTCTATAACCGACAGATGATATCATCAGCCACTAGGGACAGGCATTCATCATATGCATACTATATGAATTGTTTGAGATTGCCTATTTGACTGCATATTACTTGCTAATTGTCTAAATGCCTAACTGTTCCTATTTGTACATTCTTTGTTTGATATAACTGTGTTTGCTATTTCATACTCCTGCTGGTGGTTGGGGGGTGTGAAGGAATTGGAAAGGGAAGTATTAGTTAGACTGAAGAATCTTTAGTCAGATGCCCTTATATGATTTAGCTTGTTTATAAGCTTTGATATTATTTGGAGGGAGTTCTAGGATTGCCTTCGGCTTTCCTCCATTATTATGTATTATATATGTGGAAGCTGTTACCATGCTGGGGACCTCTGGTTCTCACCCATGCGGATTTTGTGGTTTTCAGATGCAGGACGTGATGTTTCCCGTTGAGGCATGCTGGAGACTTCTAGATTTGCGAAGATTCCTTGTTCTTGGGGTTTATGTTTTGGTTATATGTTTTGCTTAGATACTTTTATCTCCATTAAATAATACAAACTGTGATGACTCCTCTTATGGGAGATTTTGGAGAATAGGTTTTATGTATTTGTGTCCCTTTGGGTTTCCTTTGGGGTTTTCCTTATTTCTATCATATGTATATATTGTTATGCTCGGACCGGTTATCTTCGCAGCCGGATCTTGAGTCTTGATATTCCTGTTTTTGACACTCCTTTGTATATATATAATTCTCGCGTTGGTTATCCTTGTTCGTTACGTTATCGATTGGAGTGTTGCGCTTTCGAGTTGCGGTTTTTGTTTACCCCTTTTTCTACAAAGGCTCCTAGTTATAATCAATCATTCATACTACTATATGTACTAAACTTTTATTTTTGAGCTCGTAATACCTTGCCATCTTTGAATTATGACTTAAGCATAAGACTCTGTATGGTAGGGTGTTACAAAAATCTTTTGTGGAGTTTATACAACTCATTTGAAGCTGAATGGAATCATTCAGGTGTTTACACCAGTAATGTAAAAAAATTGGGTCCTAAATCAGTTGTTGACGAAGGGTTGGTATATTGGCTAGGGTGGGAAGGTGTGGACAATGTGGAACCAATATCCATTGTCACATTCAATCTACAAAAGAAAGTTTTTTATGAAGCATTAGTACTTGATGGCGCAGATCAACTTATCATACTCTTACTCATTTCAATGATAGTATTGGTTTCATATCACAAAAAAATGTTGATTTCACCAGGCACATTATAATATGGCAACTGATCAGACATGGTCATGATGAGTTCAAATGGGTCAAAATGCTTCAGATATCTGGCATTAGCATACCTTAAAACCCTTCTTTATTTGATGGTAGGGATATAATTTCAATTATTGATGCTAAGAGCAATTATGGAGGGGCAAATGATTCTGAGATAACTGATATTCTTATTTCTAGGTTTAGATATAAGACAGCTATAAAGGAACGTCTCATCTACCGTACATGGCATAAAAATATTTATGTTAAATCAGCCACCATGCACCTGCAAAGATTATATCTAGTTTAAAATAGAAATGCTACTAAGTTCATCACTATGATCTACACTGAAGCACTTCTTTATTATCTTTTGTTCTTTTGAATTTAATGTTATGTTAGATGTAGTTACTCTTTGTTGTGCCCTATAATGTACCCATGTTATAGTAAATTAGTATGAATCATCTACTTTAGGATCGTAGTTTAATTAGTTGTTTAAGAAGTTATGTATTTTGTAATCTATCATATATTGGGCTTATCAGGGTGATGGACTAAACAAATTATGGAAGTTATTTTTATATCAATAGTACTTTGCATTGATTCCAATTCAATTACTATAAAAGAATTTAAGTAGGATAGAATATAAGTTAACTGGAAAAAGGTGGAATTAAATTGAGCAACACATTCACATAGTGATTAAATAAAATCAAATTATTTCTCTGAGGAACAATAAGAAGGTGGCTAACTTTTGTACAACAATTAATATTTGGGATCATATAATTCTTTAATATAAGTTGAATAATTAGTTGAAGGAATAGCTAAGTTGGTAATTAGGGGCCGGGTTAGTTTAAAAATATTATATAATTGTAGTAAATAAATAAATATTGCAAAATATAAAATTGTACTCTTACCATAACACTCTTTACATACATTCTGATCGATAAGAATTTTAATATATTATGACATTTTAAAGATAATTTCAAACTTTTAAGTGCTTATTAAGAAAATAAATAAGAGTAACAAATATGCAAAAAATACAAACGGACCAAAATAAAAAAAAGGGTTATAATGAAAATATTAACTAATTACTTAAAAAAAAACAAAGACCAATTATATAACAAATTAAATTGTTAAAGAGTTTTTTTGAATGAGTCCACATACATTGTTACATTAGTTAATTCTTATAATTACTTTCTACCATTTTCTTAGCTTCCCCTGCCTTTCAGTACTAATATAGTAATAAATAGTGTTGGTGCTATTTTTTGGTAGTATACATTAGCTATACTAATCTATTAAAAGTTTTATTTTATATAAATTTATGTCTAGAGAAAAATAATTATATTATGAAATTTTAAAGATAATTTCAATCTTTAAACCCCGTATAATAAGGTAGCACTAACTTTTATTATAGTTTTATATTGGATTAGTTCTTTAAGTTTATCTAATTTTAAAAAAAAGGAGTAAAGTTATCTAATTTTATATTCAATAAATATTTCATAAGAAGTCTGACACACAAAGATAAAATATACCTACATTCTATTAAAGGGTGTTGTATTTGCATCAGGATGCACATAGTAAACAAAGAAGAAATACAATAACATTAAATGCTAAAAAAATAAAAGGGAAAATCAAATGCCACACAAAGAACTAACACTCTAAAGGATTGTGCATCTGTCAATCAGAGACTACCAAATTTTAATATATGTGAATACTCAACCACACTTTGGAGTTAGCCGTTTAGGTTATTGTCTCTCAAGGTATGTCAAAATTTTTGTGAACATATGGCTATATGCCATGATTGTTAGATTTCTTACATATGTTGATTAATAACAATATAGGCACCAATGGAGAAGACCAACCTGTTTTAGCCAGAATCCAAAGAAGAAATATTATCGATGCAAAGAGAAAGAAACACAATACCTTAGAACAATCTGAATAGCGCACTCAAGTACATTCAAGGCAACCTCTTCGGCAGATATGTAAGACCCAATTAATTAATGGCTAATTAACCCATAAATGAGAATTTATTCTAGAAAGCCAAAAATGTGATTTTTATGGCTTAATATGATAGAGGAGATCGAGACGTGAATTTTAGTACTAATTTTGGGAAATTCGGACCAAGATTGGACCGAACGGGTCAAACCGGGCCAACCAAACCTAAAGTGGGCCCTCGACCCAACATAACTAAACCAAAAACCTAGTTTTCAGCACTCTCTCTTCTCACTTGACACACTCACACGCTGAAAATGGAGTTCATGGAAGGAAGAACACTCTCTCAAGTTCTTTCTCTCATTTGATCTTCAAACCACCATAACTTTTGATCTAGAGCTCCGATTGCCGCACTGTTTGCGGCCACGTGTTCACCGCGAAGAGCTCTACAAAATCCATACAATCAATCTTGAGGTAATCCATGTTTTTCTCTTCGAATTTCCAGCTTTGATTTCGAGTTTCATGAGCAAAAATGTTGAGATTTTGGGCTCTTTGATGTTATAGGACCCATCTCTCTTGAAGGAGAAGATTAATCTTGCCTCCTTGGATCTTGAGTGTGGTAAGATTCTTAATCCTAGTATAATTTGATGTTATATGATATTTGGGTATTGAGATGTTGTGTATGGGTATGATGATTGTGGCTTAGGTTGTGTATATGGCTTAGATTGTGTATATGTGAATTTTGGGGCTTGATTTAGATCTTGGAAAGTTTGAAAAGAGTTTTTTGATGGTAAAAATCTGTTCTTGGAGATGTTGAGACCAAGAGGGCTTGTGGACAAGTGGTTTGGAAGTGCTCCGGTTGAGCTTGGGAAATCGACTAAGGTATGGTCTCGGTTTCTCGTATCTAATACGTAATGTGGTAGGAAATACTTAGGCTAGAGGCTCTAAGATAGGCATTGAATTGTTGATGTTGTTGAATGATTGAGATATATGATGTGGTCATATATGTAATGATGATTATTGATGCCTTGATGGTATGATGTATAAGAAATATGCATGTTGTGATATATGCTTGATGAGCAATTGAGGATTGGATTGTGCGTGACACCATGTTGATGGTGAGTATGATATTGAGTATGTGTAATGATGGTTAATTGGAAATGGTATTATTGGAAATTGGGATGGGATAGTATGTATGACATGTTTATATGTTTGTCTCTTAGCCATTTGATTGAGAAGTGTTAAAATGGTGGGATGATGTTTTATGGATTGTGGTGAAGTGTTGATGTGTGAGTTGAGGAGGCTTGATGTTGATTTTGGTACATTTTGATTGATTTAAAAAAGGATTGAAATTGACATGTTTTGGTTGATTTTGAAAAGAGCTGAAAATGGCTTGTTTTGAAAATGGCACCTTGTGGTTTTGTATGAAAACATGGTTTTTGGGCACACTTTGACGGAACATAACTTGGACTATGGATCCCCGTTTTGTACCAAACACATTTAGAAATGAAATTGGATCCGGGATGTCCATGCTGTTCGAAGAACGGGCGAAAAACAATTTAAAATGAGAAAGTTGTGTCCATCGGAAGATTGGGAGTTGAATCTGTGAATTCTGCAGCTTTTAACTTAGAAAATTTTTAGCAGAATGACCCCCTACGCGTAGGCGCACAAGGCGCGTGCGCGTCGTTCTTCAAGAAGGCACCATCCACGCATGCGCGTGGTGTGCGCGGGCGCGTCGATGCGTTGCACCAAATGCCCAGCCTTTTTTCCGAGAGTTGTGCCAATTTTGTGCCTGGGGAACAAATGTACCTGCGCGTACGCGTGGCTGACGCGTGCGCGTCACTTGGCTGTTTTTTAATCCGCGCGTCTGCGTGTATGATGCTTGCGCGTCGATGAGTTTTGTGGCCATCCACGCATGCGTGTAGAGTGCGCGTACGCGTGGCCCTGTTTTCATCCGAAAGTTAATTTTTGAGTTTTAGATGCCAAATTTCATACTTCTAAGCCTCCGATCTCACCACTTATGTCTTAAATCATTATGATATGCCTAGCAATGAGAAAGGGAGCTAGTGAATATGGTAACTTGCGAGTGAAGCAAGGGAAAAATAAATGATCAATGAGGATCAAAGATGATTATATGAGATGCGGAGGATGGCGGTGGAAGTGCTTGTTATGCCATGGGCTGAAGGGCCGTAATTGTTGATGAATTGGCTGGTTATGGATTTAACCGTGAGCCGGATGGCTGGATTATTGCCGTGTTACAGTGAAGCCATGATTATGGCTAAGTATAAATGCATATATGCTATTGAATGAATTGTGAATGTTTGCACTTCCACTATCGGAGATGAGAGTTTTCCTGGGAGGAAGCAGTGGCTAGCCACCACGTGCTCCAGGTTGAGACTCAAAACTCTTTTGACCCTATATCGTCAGGGTGGCCGGGCACTGTGAAAACCCCATATGAGCTCACCCCATAAATATTCACAAGTGAGGGTGATGGATATAGATCATGATTATGATCAACCTTATATTGAGTATAACTCGAGTTGGCGAGACATGACAGAGAGACAGTCCAATGGTTAGCTACCAGGACTTGTCGAATTGGCTCTATAACTGACAGATGATATCATCAGCCATTAGGGACATGCATTCATCATATGCATACTATGTGAATTGTTTGAGATTGCCTATTTGACTGCATATTACTTGCTATCTGTCTAGATGCCTTATTTGTTCCTATTTGTATATCTCTTGTCTGATAGAACTGTGTTTGCTATATTATACTCCTACTGGTGGTTGGAAGGTCTGAAGGAATTGGAAAGGGAAGTATTAGTTAGACTGAAGAATCTTTAGTCAGATGCCCTTTATGGTTTAGCTTGTTTATAAGCTTTGATTTTATCTGGAGGAAGTTCTAGAATTGCCTTCGGCTTTCTTCTATTATTATATATTATATATGTGGAAGCTGTTACCATGCTGGGAACCTCTGGTTCTCACCCATGCGAATTTTGTGATTTTCAGATACAGGACGTGAGGCTTCTCACTAAAGCATGCTGGAGACTTCTGGATTAGCGAAGATCCTTTGTTCTCGGGACTCTGTTTTTATTTTATGATTTTTCTTAGATACTTTTATCTCCATTGAATAATACAAACTGTGATGATTCCTCTTAGAGGGGATTTTGGAAAATAGGTTTTCTGTATTTGTGTCCCTTTGGGTTTCCTTGGGGTTTTCTTATTTTATTATATGTATATATTGCTATACTCGGACCGGTTATCTTCGCAGCCGGATTTTGATTTTTGATATTCCCATTTTTGACACTCTTTTGTATATATATAAGTTCACGCTAGTTTATCCTTGTTCTTTACGTTATCAATCGGAGTGTTGCGCTTTTTGAGTTACGATTTTTGTTTTACCCCCTTTTCTCAAAACGGCTCCTAGTTATAATTATTTTCACAATATTATTCGTACTAAATTTTTATTTTAGAGGTTGTAATACCTTGCCATCTCTGAATTATGACTTAAGCATAAGACTCTGTATGGTAGGGTGTTACATTATGGTATCAGAGCAGTTCGTTCCTGTAGAGCCTAATGTAAACCCTGGTTAAATTAGTAGATAATTAGTCAATAAATTAGTTTTTAATAAGAAGGATTATAAATGCAAATATTATATCAAATTAGGGTAGAGATCATCGAAACGAGAATTTTGACACTAATTTCGAAGAAAACGGTCCAAGATTGGACCGAACGGGCCGAATCGGGCTCAAATCGGGCCCGTGGGCCCAACCAGCCCATCACTTAAGAAGACCGAAGCCTTCTCTTTTCTTTCATTCAGCGTAAACAAAGCTGAAGCCTTCCAGGGAAGGAAAGAAAAGAACCCCGATAATCTACGATAAATTCTAATCGTTGTAACTTCTCTATCCGAGCTCCAATCGCCGCACCGTTTGCGGCCACGCGTCCACCGTGTCGAGCTCTACGTTTCTACCGGAACAATTTCACAGGTAACTTATTATTTCATCTCAGTATCCTCTTTTCCCCAATTTTTGAATTTTGAGTGGGAAGATTGAATTTCTTTGATTTCTGATGTTTTAGGATCCAATTAGCTTGAGGGAAACGTTCACTCTTGCTTATGTGAAATTTGGGTAAGGTGAAGATACGATAATTCTATTTTAATTTCATTAAATTTGAGCTTTGAGTATTAAATTGGATATATATGTGGTATAAATGTGTATTAGGTTGTGAATAAATAATTGGAGCTTGAAATTGTGAATATTGGAACTTGGAGGAAGCTGATTAGTTGAATTTTGAAGGGGCTGCCTTGGCTTTAAATAATTTGCTTTGGTCGTTACGTGGAAATAGGCCAAGGTATGGTTTAGGTTTCTTGCATTTAATATATAATGTTCTGTGAAAACTTAGGCTAGATAACCATAGGATAAGTTGGAATGCAGGTGTATGATTAATGTTTAGTAATTTGTCAATGAATATATTTGGTTGAAGTTTATTGGAGAATTAGTTATTAATTTTGGATGGTGAATGTTGTTATGTTAATTTGGAGAGAATCATGGTTGAATGTTATTGCTGATGAACAAAGTTGGTTAGGTACTTGTTGATTAACTAATAATTTGGTGAATTATTGATTTGAGGTATTTTGTGTTAGAAGCCTAAGATTAGTGAACTATGATCCTTAGTTGAATTTTGGTTGTTGGATTTGAATATTGTATGAATATAATTGTTATGATGATGAGGAAGGGTATGTTGAATTGAAAAGAAAGCAGGTTTAGACCTGAAAAGGGTGGCAAAGTCTGAGTTTTAGAGGAGATGCTGCCGAAATTTTATAAAAAAATTAGAGATTTTGTTTATATGATTATTTAAAAAGATTTAGATTTAAGGGTTATATAATTTGATTTAGAGTTATTAAGAAAACGAGCATGTTTTAAGTTTGATTTATTTAGAAAAGAATTAATTATGTTTTGAATTGGAACTATTGATGGACGGATTGGGAGGCGTGATAATGAAGGATAATGATTGAATATGATTGACGTATAATGATGAATGAAATGCGATTGAGAATGATGTGGATGTTGATGAATTATAATTAAATTATTTATATGGCTTATGAATTTGAATAATCTGAGATACGAGATTCCCTGGATCAAATGCCGTGGCTTGCCACCACGTGTACTAGGTTGAAAACTCGATACTCTGTTGACCCTACGACGTAAGTGTGACCGGGCACTATATAAATTCCCAGGAATGTTACCCCCATTGAGCAATATTGATTATTTGAGAAAAAGCCATGCATAGACTCTTGGGGATGCACGTCGAGGGACAGTCTAAGGACAATTCAGACTTGTCGGGTTGGCTGGATAACCGACAGATGAGCCTCATCAGCCATAGGACAGGCATGCATCATATGCATATTACTTGAATTACTTGCTTGTGTATTAACTGGGTGTGCTTAAATGTACTTGCCATGTTAAATGTATATTTGTTATCTGCAGTACTTGTAACCTTCTTGTGCTTGCCTTTGTCTGTTTAGTTGTCTGTGAAAATGCATGATGGAGTTGGAGGTAAGGAGGAATGGCAGAATGGGATTTAGATTTAAGGTTAAGTTAAGTTAGGTTTAAATATCCTTAGTAAACCACCTTTTATGGCTTCTGTTTAATACTTTAAGCTTTATAATCTAAGTGTCGGCGTTCTAGGATTGCCTCTGGCATTCCCAGGACCTTATATATTATGTGTGTGGCACCTTTACCATACTGAGAACCTTCGGTTCTCATTCCATACTATGTTGTTATTTTTCAGATGCAGGTCGAGAGGCATCTCGTTAGGCGTCTGGACCCTTGAAGCGGAGTGGTTACAGGGTTATTTTGTTATGCTATGATGTGTATATATGTACTTGGTTTTAACTCAGCATAACTTGTTCTTTTGATCCTCCTAGAGGTTTATGGAGAGGCAGGATTATGTATATGTACTTTTGGGTTTTCGATATGTATGTATATATATGTAAATATTCTCCGGCTAGTCTTGACTTCGCAGGCTGAGTTAGGAGCTTGTTATTTTGTATCTTTGGCACTCTATTCCTACTTCTGTTATCATATGTTTAATAGTTATGGTTTCCTTAGCATGCAGGTTAACCCGTTCCCTGAGCTTTGCGCTTTTATTTTGCGATTTTGTTTCCTCTTTTCTTCAAGGCTCCTAGCTTATTATAATTCTTCTGCTATTATATGTACTCATTTTATTTTAGAGGTCATAATACCACACCACCTCTGTTTTATGGCTTAAGCGTAAAGCTTAGTGTGGTGGGGTGTTACACCTAAGGGACAGACTGACCATGCTTCTGTCTGTATGTGTGTTATGTGCCATTAGTATATCTACTTGATATAATTGGCATAAACGTTCATGAGCATGCATTTGGGACTTAAAGCACTAAACTTCTGATATTGAGGCTGATCAACTTAATATCGATTGTTTGGTGTGTATATGAACCAGATGGTGCCTCATAGACGCGGTAGAGACCGTGGTAGAGGTCGTACTAATGCTCGTGCACTGGAGGTTAACCCTAATGACCCGGTGAACCTTGTGACTGCGTTGGAGAACATGGCTGTTGCGATGCAAGCCACTGTTGAAGCTCTTGGGCAACAGATGAATAATCATGGCAACGATGGAAATAGAGCTCAGGGACCAATAGAGATCAGAACTTTCTCTATGATGGTAAATAAGTGTAGGGTTGCTGAAGAGTGTGTGAAGAAGGCAGCCGCTAAGAGAGGAAGTCACAATGGACCATTCCCACAGAACCGAGGGAAGAGCTTTGCACCTATAGGTCCGCCTTTCAAGTGGAGAAGTTCTTTCAGGAGGCCCAACAACAACAACTCCCAAAGGAAAAGGTTTGGGAAGCAGCCCCAAAATGATCAAGCTTGTGTTAGGTGTGGAAGTCACCATCCGGGAACCCCGTGTAAGGCTGGATGGGGCTTGTGCTATTACAGTGGCAAGGCGGGACATAAGGTCCCAAACTGTCCAGAAAAGCAGAAACAAGGTGCGGGAAAGCACAACAGACTGGTTGGGTGTTCACCACCTTAGCTATAGGTGCCGAGGGATCCGAGACACTCATTCGAGGTAACTGTGAAATGGCTGGTCAAACTTTAAATGCTTTATTTGATTCGGGAGCATCGCATTCATTCAATGCATTTGAGAAAGCCCATGAGTTAGGATTGAAGATCGTAACCTTAGGTTATGACCTAAAAGTGTATAATGCTACCCATGAAGCCATGGTAACTAGGCTAGGATGCCCGAAAGTTTCGTTTAGGTTCAAGCAGCGTGATTTTGTCCATGAGTTAATCTGCTTGTCGATGATCGATCTTGACCTTATCTTGGGATTAGACTGGTTATCCGAGAACCATGTCCTGCTTGATTGTTCTACAAAGTCGGTGTACTTTATGCCGGAAGATACATGAGGGCCGGTCGTGGTGAATAATTATTACTTGAATTCGATGATGGTGAACTATTCCGAAATCGAATGTTAGGGTATCCTATTATTAATCGCGGGTGTTTTGGGTGATGATCAAAGGTTGGAACAGATTCCGGTAGTGTGTGAGTTTTTGGGGGTGTTTCTTGATGACATTGATGAATTTCCACCTAACCGAGAGGTTGAGTTTGCTATTGAATTGGTGCCTGGGGCGGGACCAATCTCAAGTGCTCCTTATAGAATGTCACCGTTAGAGATGGCCGAGCTAAAGTCTCAGTTAGAGGATTTGTTGGGTAAGAACTTTATCCGACCAAGTGTTTCCCCGTGGGGTGCTTCAGTGTTACTGGTAAAGAAGAACGATGGGAGTATGCGGCTTTGTTTGGATTACAGGCAGCTGAACAAGGTCACAATCAAGAATAAGTACCCGTTGCCGATGATTGATGATCTCATGGATCAGTTACAAGGAGCTGGGGTTTTCTCCAAGATCAATTTGCGATCCGGTTATCACCAGATAAGGTTAAGGGGTGAGGATATCCCTAAGACCACTTTCAGGACTCGTTATGGTCATTACGAGTACACTGTAATGTCCTTTGGGTTGACAAATGCTCCTGCAGTATTCATAGATTATATGAACAGAGTGTTCTGTCCGTTTCTGAATAAATTTGTTGTTGTCTTCATTAACGACATACTAATTTACTCCAAGATTAAAGAAGAGCATGGGGAACACTTGAGGACCATGTTACAGATTCTAAATGAGAAGAAACTCTATGCGAAACTGTCTAAGTGTGAGTTCTGGAAGAGTGAGGTGAAGTTTTTGAGTCACGTGGTGAGTAAGAAGGGAATAGCCGTAGATCTAGCTAAGGTGGAGGCTGTGATGGATTGGAAGCAACCAACCACAGTAACTGAGATAAGGAGTTTTCTGGGCTTAGCTGGCTATTACCGAAGGTTCATCAAAGGCTTTTTCGCAATTAGCTTTGCCATTGACAAAGTTAACCCGCAAAGACACACCGTTTGTTTGGACTCCTAAGTGCGAGGAGAGCTTTCAGGCATTGAAGAAAAAGTTTACCACTGCACTTGTGTTGGTGTTACCTGAGCCAAACGAACCATTTGAGGTGTACTGTGATGCCTCATTAAAGGGTCTAGGGTGCGTGCTGATGCAGCATCATAATGTGGTGGCATATGCCTCACGACAGTTGAGACCTCATGAAGTTAGTTACCCTACGCACGATTTGGAACTCGCTGCGGTTGTGTTTGCCTTGAAGGTGTGGAGGCATTATCTCTATGGGGTTAAGTTCCAAGTCTTCTCCGATCACAAGAGCTTGAAATATCTCTTTGATCAAAAAGAGTTTAATATGAGGCAGAGGAGGTGGATGGAATTATTGAAGGACTACGACTTTGGGTTGAATTACCATCCAGGAAAGGCGAATGTAGTGGCAGATGCAGTTAGTCGGAAGTCATTATATGCGGCTTGGATGATGAGTCAATAGGAGAAGTTGCTCAAGGGATTCGAGAGTCTGAGAAATTGGTGCTCGAGAAGTATCTGGAACTTTGTGTTTGAGCCGATTAGAAATCTCAAGTGACTTTAAGTCCGAACTCCTAAAGGCTCATGAAAATGATGAAGCGTTATGGAAAGTGTTACCGGCTATTGAGTAAGGGAAACAGTGGAGAGTGTCGTAAGAAAAAGATGGGTTATGGAGATTCAAATGTATGATCATTGTGCTGGATGTTGGCACTTTGAGGCAAGATATCTTAAAGGAGGCACACAAAAGCGGATTCTCCATTCACCCGGGAAGTTCTAAGATTACCATGATTTAAAGGCGATGTTTTGGTGGCCGGGTATGAAGAATGATGTGGCAGAATATGTTTCAAAGTGCTTAACTTGTCAAAAGGTAAAGATTGAACATGAAAGACCTTCCGGGATGTTGCAACCTTTAGAGGTTCCATAATGGAAGTGGGAAAGTATTGCAATGGACTTTGTGTCGGGATTGCCAAAGACTAGGGCTGGTTTTGATGCTATCTGGGTGATTGTGGACCGACTGATGAAGTCAGCTCACTTTCTACCCATTCGGATGACTTACACCCTTGAGGAGCTAGCACGGTTATACATAAAGGAGATTGTGAGACTTCATGGTGTACCTGCTACTATAATCTCTGATAGAGATCCTCGTTTCACTTCGAGGTTCTGGGTGCATTTCAGAAAGCTTTTGGAACCCGATTAAGCTTGAGTACAGCTTACCATCTTCAAACAGATGGTCAATCCGAGAGGACGATCCAAACACTAGAGAATATGTTGAGAGCTTGTGTTTTGGATCAACCGGCGAGTTGGGATCGGTATATGCCGTTAGTGAATTTTACATACAATAATAGTTACCATGCGAGCATCGGAATGGTTCCGTATGAGGCCTTGTATGGGAGGAAATGTCAATCTCTGCTATATTGGTATGAAGCTGGAGAGAAAGGCTTGTTGGGGCCGAAAATGATAGCTGAGACCACTAAACAAGTCAAGAAAATCCGAGATAGGATGCTTACAGTGCAGAGTCGCCAGAAGAGTTACGTCGATCAGAGGCAGAAGCCCTTGGAATTTGAGGAAGGAGACCATGTTTTCCTTAAGGTTACTCCAACCACAGGAGTAGGTAGGGCAATTAAAGCGAAGAAGTTGGATCCTCGATACATTGGTCTATTTCAGATCCTGGAGAGGATTGGGCTGGTGGCATATCGAATGGCTCTACCACCTCATCTTTCGAACCTGCACGATGTGTTTCACGTGTCACAGCTTCGAAAGTACACTCCTGATGCTAGCCATGTGTTGGAACCTGAATCGGTTCAGTTAAAGGAAGATTTGACGCTTCCAGTGGCTCCAGTCAGAATTGATGATACTAGTATCAAACGGTTGCGTGGAAAAGAGGTTTCATTAGTCAAAGTGGCATGGATTCGAGGCGGTGTTGAGGAACACACTTGGAAACTTGAGTCGAAGATGCAAACAGATTATCCACACTAATTCTCAGGTAATTGAATTTGAATTTTCTGGGCAAAATTCCCAATTAGGTGGGTAGAATGTAAGACCCGGTTAATTAATGGCTAATTAACCTATAAATGAAAATTTATTCTAGAAAGCCAAAAATGTGATTTTTATGGCTTAATATGATAGAGGAGATCGAGACGAGAATTTCGGTATCAATTTTGTGGAATTTGGACCAAGATTGGACCGAACGGGCCAAACCTGTCCAACCGGATCCAAAGTGGGCCCTTGGCCCAACATAACTAAATCAAAACCCTGGTTTTCAGCACTCTTTCTCCTCACTTGACACACTCACACACTGAAAATGGAGGTCATGGAGGTAAGAACACTCTCTCAAGTTTTTTCTCTCATTTGATCTTCAAACCACCATAACTTTTGATCTAGAGCTTCGATTGCCGCACCGTTTGTAGCCACGCGTTCACCACGGAGAGCTCTACAAAACCCATACAATCAATCTTGAGGTAAGCCACGTTTTGCTCTTCGAATTTCCAGCTTTGATTTTGAGTTTCATGAGCAAAAATATTAAGATTTTAGGCTCTTTGATGTTATAGGACCTAACTCTCTTGAAGGAGAAGATTAATCTTGCCTCCTTGGATTTTGGGTGTGGTAAGATTCTCAATCCTAGTGTAATTTGTTGTTATATGATATTTGGGTATTGAGATGTTGTGTATGGGTATGATGATTGTGGCTTAGATTGTGTATATGTAAATTTTGGGGCTTGATTGAGACCTTGGAAAGTTTGAAAAGAGATTTTTGGTGGTAAAAATCTATTCTTGGAGTTGTTGAGACCTAGAGGGCTTGTGGACAAGTGGTTTGGAAGTGCTCCGGTTGAGCTTGGGAAATCAGCTAAGATATGGTCTCGGTTTCTCGTATCTAATATGTAATGTGGTAGGAAATACTTAGGCTAGAGGCCCTAAGATAGGCATTGAATTGTTGATGTTGTTGAATGGTTGAGATATATGATGTGGTCATATATGTGATGATGATTATTGATGCCTTGATGGTATGATGTATGAGAAATATGCATGTTGTGATATATGCTTGATGAGCAATTGAGGACTGGATTGTGGGTGACACCATGTTGATGGTGAGTATGATATTGAGTATGTGTAATGATAGTTAATTAGAAATTGTATTATTGGAAATTGGGATGAGATAGTATGTATGACATGTTTATGTGTTTGTCTCTTTGCCATTTGATTGAGAAGTGTTAAAATGGTGGGATGATGTTTTGTGGATTGTGGTGAAGTGTTGATGTGTGAGTTGAGGAGGCTTGATGTTGATTTTGGTACATTTTGATTGATTTCAAAAAGAGTTAAAATTGGCATATTTTGGTTGATTTTGAAAAGAGTTGAAAATGGCTTGTTTTGAAAATGACACCTTGTAGTTTTTTATGAAAACATGGTTTTTGGGCATGATGGGATATAACTTGGACTACGGATCCTCATTTTGTACCAAACTTGTTTAGAAAGAAATTGGATCCGGGATGTCCATGCCGTTCGAAGAACGGGCGAAAAACAATTTAAAATGAGAAAGTTATGTCCATCGGAAGATTGGGGGTTGAATCTGTGAATTCTGCAGCTTTTAACTTAGAAAATTTTTAGCAGAATGACCCCCTACGCGTAGGCGCACATGGCGCGTGCGCGTCGTTCTTCAAGAAGGCACCATCCACGCGTGCGTGTGGTGTGCGCGGGCACGTCAATGCGTTGCACCAAATGCCCAGCCTTTTTCCCGAGAGTTGTGCCAGAGTTGTGCCAGTTTTGTGCTTGGGACACAAATGTACCCGCGCGTACGCGTGGCTGACGCGTGCGCGTCGCTTGGCTATTTTGCAATCCGCGTGTCTGCGTGTATGATGCTTGCGCGTCGATGAGTTTTGTGGCCATCTACGCGTGCGCGTGGAGTGCGCGTATGTGTGGTCCTGTTTTCATCCCAAAGTTGATTTTTGAGTTTTAGAAACCAAATTTCATACTTCTAAGCCTCCGATCTCACCACTTATGTCTTAAATCATTATGATATGCCTAGCAATAAGAAATGGAGCTAGTGAATGTGGTAACTTGCGAGTGAAGCAAGGGAAAAATGAATGATCAATGAGGATCAAAGATGATTACGTGAGATGCGGAGGATGGCGGTGGAAGTGCTTGTTATGCCATGGGCCGAAGGGCCATAATTGTTAATGAATTGGCTGGTTATGGAATTAATCGTGAGCCGGATGGCTGGATTATTGCCGTGTTACGGCGGAGCCATGATTATGGCTATGTATATATGCATATATGCTGTTGAATGAATTGTGAATGTTTGCACTTCTACTATCGGAGATGAGTGTTTCCCTAGGAGGAAGCAGTGGCTAGCCACCACGTGCTCCAGGTTGAGACTCGAAGCTCTTTTGACCCTATGTTGTCAGGGTGGCCGGGCACTGTGAAAGCCCCAGATGAGCTCACCCCCATAAATATTCACCAGTGAGGGTGATGGATATAGATCATGATTATGATCAAGCTTATATTGAGTATAACTCGAGTTGGAGAGACACAACAGAGGGACAGTCCAATGGTTAGCTACCAGGACTTGTCGGGTTTGCTCTATAACCGACAGATGATATCATCAGTCATTAGGGACAGGCATTCATCATATGCATACTATGTGAATTGTTTGAGATTGCCTATTTGACTGCATATTACTTGCTATCTGTCTAAATGCCTTATTTGTTCCTATTTGTATATCTCTTGTCTGATATAACTGTGTTTGCTATATTATACTCTTGCTGTTGGTTGGGAGGTCTGAAGGAATTAGAAAGGGAAGTATTAGTTAGACTAAAGAATCTTTAGTCAGATGCCCTTTATGGTTTAGCTTGTTTATAAGCTTTGATTTTATCTGGAGGAAGTTCTAGGATTGTCTTCGGCTTTCCTCTATTATTATATATTATATATGTGGAAGCTGTTACCATGCTGGGAACCTCTGGTTCTCACCCATGCGAATTTTGTGGTTTTCAGATGCAGGACGTAAGGCTTCTCGCTGAAGCATGCTGGAGACTTCTGGATTAGCGAAGATCCTTTGTTCTCGGGACTCTATTTTGATTTTATGATTTCTCTTAGATACTTTTATCTCCATTGAATAATACAAACTATGATGACATCTCTTAGAGAGGATTTTGGAGAATAGGTTTTTTGTATTTGTGTTCCTTTGGGTTTCCTTGGGGTTTCCTTATTTTATTATATGTATATATTGCTATGCTCGGACCGGTTATCTTCGCAGCTGGATTTTGAGTTTTGATATTCCCTTTTTGACACTCTTTTATATATATATATAAGTTCACGCTAGTTTATCCTTGTTCGTTACGTTATCGATCGGAGTGTTGCGCTTTTTGAGTTACGATTTTTGTTTTACCCCTTTTTCTTAAAAAGGCTCCTAGTTATAATCATTTTTCACAATACTATTCGTACTAAATTTTTATTTTAGAGGTCGTAATACCTTGTCATCTCTGAATTATGACTTAAGCATAAGTCTCTGTATGGTAGGGTATTATAAGATATGGTTATACTCATGCACAACACCCACATGCATTAAATTTTTTTGTTAAGATACCCTTGAGTCCAGCTGAAAATATTCATAAGTTAGAGGTTGAAAGTCTACAACTTATTCATCTTCCATAGAGGAGAGGTAATTTTTGTTGTAGGTGTATTGGGAAGATTCAGTTGAAACTCAAATTGTATCATAGAAAGATTTTAACATATCCATTTTGCACAATCTATATGTAGAAGCTGACTGGTTTGAAAATTAATTACATATGATAAAAATAGATTTGAGTAATGTGGATCACAATGTGACAGGTTCAAAAAATAAAAGGAAGATGGATGTGTATTGCAAAAAAATGCATCCGCATGAGAAGAAATAAATTTCTATGTCCAAACACCAAATCCAAATCAAGAACAAAGATTGATTGATACTACGCAACCCACAAGTACATGTATGCATTAATTCATGATAAAACTTGCTTTGAATCCCATAATGTTGATCCCATAACAGTAATTTCTATTAAAAGATAATGAAACAGGGTACAATACACCATCAAAGAGATCCTTCAAAAGAAAAGAAAACAGCCTAGTTTCACCCAATATTGACTCAATCTCTTATGGTTAGTTGTTGTGTTATTGCATCTTAAACAAAAACAAGTAAGCAAGGTCATTAATGTAGGTACATTTAGGATCAGGTTTATATGTTGGCTTTTTATTTGTCCTTAGTGGATTCTATGTTGATTAAATACTTTAAATAAAGATGGCAATTAACCATATTAAAAGTGTATAAATGCACACTTAATGCTTTATTAGGATAGAGTTAGTCAAAGGTCAACAACTTAAAACTTGAATAAAGAATGATTAAGGGTCAACTACCACAGGCATGATTATTTCAAGGTAATCTCTAACCAAATTTCTCTTAGTTAACATGTAATTTACCCTCTGTGATATATTAACTTATGATTGGTTGATTATTTAATTTGATTAACTGCACTTCTAAATTGCCAAAATTTAGAAATAATTAGTATTTGAACTATGATAGAGTCACTAAGTAATTTTTTTTAAATGTTGTGTTATGTAATTTTTTTAAAAATATTAGCTCAATTTTGATTTTTCAAACAATTCTTCTTTTTTACATCATTTCTTGAAAAAAATTACACGAAAACAAATTGATTAGACGAAGCCATAATATTAAGATAGAAATACAGTTTTGGTTACAATAGTGAATTGATGCAAAAAACTTCCATCACTTGAATGTTATTATTCAAAAATATAAATAGTATGTCTATATCTCTATTACTCTATTTTTCTTTCTTTTATTTTCCCTATAGATGACATAGAAAAAAAAGTTTTAAAAATATTAAATCGGACAAATGTTTTTAAAAAATTAAACAAGAATTCAACATAAAGTTACAAATCATAACTAAAATATTAATTTGGGTCAAATTTAAGCAATTTAAATTAACAGTGTAATTAATAACAAAAAAATATTAATCAATAAAAAATTAACATGTCACAGAGAATAAAGTATCTATTAATTAAGAGAGAATTAGTTGGAAATTATAATTTGCAAAATTTATTTTATTACGGTTTATAAATTTAGTTTAATTAACTTAAGCTTAGAACAATGAAGATTAATATTAATCATAATAAATAAAATTCATTTCTCCAATAATAATTGAATAAGTTAGAGAAGGAAATCAACTTCCTATTTACGAGGGGGTTGGGTAGAAAATACCTTATTGAAATTGTTTATCATTTGATTGTTGTGTATATAGAATTAAAGTCATTTCATATTAAACTCTCAAACATTTACAGAACAAAGTAGGGAAGCACAAAGATTAAGGATACTGAAAATTCAAGACAAGAAAAAAATCATGCATAACAACAATGAAAAAGGTATTAATTGATAATTAGCTCTAAAGGTCACATATCAGTCGTCTTTGTAATAATGAGTTCAGATGTGTGCTTTCATCATCTGACTATTTTAAATTTGATTTAAGATAAATCTCATTCACGAATGAAGCTATTGGGAAATAATGGGGATATTACTTCTAACAAGACAGCGACATCTCTTGATACAAAAATATCAAACTTACCCAATAAAACAGGAGAAGTCAGTTCACATAACATGATAAATGACACTGGAACTATGGCTCGTGGGGTAACACAACCAAGTTTAAACTCTCTCTATACGGGTGAGATTTTATTATAATACGATGTTGAAAGAGGATACTGATAAACTATTTGTAGACATTTTAGCCACTACAATCATTGACTTATAAGGTTGTTATGTTTATACTTAGGATCAGCATGCAGTCAAAACGTGTCGTTAACACCGCTAAAACATAAGTATGAAACAGGTAATTTTTTGCTTATTTGCTTATACCAATAATGAAGTGTGCTTTACACTAAACACACACAAGCTGACTTGGTACAACCTTTCAGCTAATTCGTACCTGCACATGCGTGATGTAATGTATGCGTGTGAACATTGTCATACACTATTTTAGTACGAGGAAAGAACAAGGAAGCACTACAACTCTACCGACCCAAAATTCACATTTTGTTGCAGAGGCGATCAGGTCGAAATACCTTACTTACAAGATGCTCCTAAGGAACTATATGAGTTGTTGTATGGAGTAACAAATAAAAACAAGCACTTTCTTGAGAACATTAGAACATATGATAATATGTTCCAATTTACTTCAATGGGTGCAAAGATCGACCGAACAATAAATAAAACAAGAGGCCCACCAACATTTATTCTATGTGGTGAGAATTGTCATTTGATGGGTAGTCTCCTACCTCAGAAGGCAATCCAGCTAAATTTTCACAGTTGTATGTGTTTGACCCACAAAATGAAGGGCCAGAAATTCATTTGTCTTTTATTTCATGTAGGGCACCTTTTCTTTATACTAAGCAGTAAGTATAGTTTTTCCCCGAGTAATGCATGACCCATTCAATCTATGGATATATATCTAATGCAACACATTGCGATTCATCTTTTTTTGAAGAAATGGGCACAAAGCCAGACATTTAGTAATGGGATAGATATAGAACTAGGATCTGCTACCAAAAGGACCCCATTTGTGGTTTAAGGCTAAGTTCATTCTTCGATATATCTCACTCGAGATGTAAGTTTACTAGTCTTCTAGTTGAGTTTCCCCTACCCCTGCATCTATCTCATTCGCTGAGAAAGGTTTCATTCGAAGAGAGTGTGACCCCTTTTAGCTTTTTCTAATAAAGAAGTGAATACATTTGTCTTGGATACTGCTCTTCAAAATATAATATACATATCACCTTCTATTCAAAAGGAAATTCTACATGTTTTTGCTAGAATGGTACAAAATGAAATCCACAATGATATTGGTGGTGCAAAGTTTTGTTTGATTGTTGATGAAATTAAAGATGAATCTAAAAAAAAATAAATGACGCTTGTCGTAATATTTGTTGATAAGCATAGATTTGTTAAAAAAAATGCTAATAGAAGTTGTTCATGTCAAAGATACTACTTCTGTTACTCTTAAACAAGAGATTTGTTTTGTATTATCTCATCACAACCACAATATTGAAAATGTTCGAGGTCAAGAAAATGATGGAGTTAGTAATATGCTTGGAGAGTGGAAGGAGTTACAAACTTTAATTATTCAAGAGTGCCCTTATGCATATTTTGTTCAATACTTTGCTCATCAATTACAGTTAGCTCTTGTTGCTACGGCTAAAAAAGTTGTTAATATTCATGTAATTTTTTCAAAGTTTGACTAATATTGTCAGTGTTGTGTGTTCTTTTTGCAAATAAATTACAATCTGCTTATGCAACTAAAATTATCCACTAAGTTACAACTAATCAAATTGAAGCAGAAAGAAAAACTAATTAAATTGACACATTAAAAAGGTCTGAAAATATTAGATAGAGCTCTCATTTCAACTTAATTTGTAGCCTTTTGCATATGTTCGGAGCAACAACTATAATTTTTAAATATTTGACTACTAGCGGATCTACATATTTTCAACGTGGTAATGTTATTTATGCTCTTAACTCTTTATTATTGTTTGATCTTGTTTTCATTTTGCATATGATAAAAGAAATAATTGGAGTCACTGATTGACTTTGTCAACCATTTCAACAAAAATTCCATGACATTAAATGCTATGAATCTGATTTCTAACACAAAGTCATTGATTCAACAATCAAGAGATGGTAATTGGGAGTACTTTGGAGAAACTTAATATTTCTGCAATAATCAAGTACTTTTTTTAGTGACATAAATCGATCTCGTCGTAAAAAAGATATTGTCACTATTGAACACCATTATCATGTTGATATTTTTACTAGTGTGATAAATTTTTAATTGAAAGAGCTAAATAATAGATTTAATGAGCAAGCAATTGAGCTCTTTATATTAAGTATTAAGGGTGTTTAAGATCCGGCTTGACCCAAAATTTGACTCAGACCGGAGATATATTTTGTTCGGTTCAGGTTTGCTGGGTTCAGGTTTGCTGTTTTTACATGATACTATTTTTGGATCGGGTTCATATCATGCTTCAAATCACCTAAATTGCCCGGAGTCGTGTTTTGTTATTAAAATATATATTTTATACTTTAATTAATATTTTTTATATTTTATAGTATTGTTTTAGCTTTAAGATAATTTATTTTGTTATAAATATAATGTAACATTTGTTAAATTCAATTTTAAAAGTCAAATTTTACTAATTTTTATATAAAAATTATAATTTTGTATACACTAATTTTATATCAGATTGATCCGGTTTAACCTAGTTTATTTCGAGTCAATTTAGGGTCGGGTCAAAATAGACCATGTGAGATATTAGGACCAGGTTCGGATCTAACTAAACTCAGTTCAATAACACCCTTACTATCAGAATGTCATGCTCCCGGCTGCACCACTCTGATAGTGAGAAGTATTACGACGACTTCATATATTTAATAATAAAATAGGAGCCTTTGACTCGAAACCGTATCACTGTTTTCTTTTTAATAAACACGGAAATACTTTTCAACTAAAAAATAAATAAGCATATAAATATATACAAAACTTATTACATAAGTAGCTTATAAGATAATATACATATAAAACATACAACTCCTATCCCTCTTACAAAATTATAATAACAAAGGCAAGGGAAGAAAAACTATCTAACTAAAACAATATCGTATAAACAAAACGCAATAAAACTCTTCATAATGCTCCTTCATCCGATTTTTGAAAAGGTAAAGCTCTAGGAGGTGAGAACCTAACTACATGGTCTCACCACAGATTTTCAGAATTGTCATAAGAGGATACGTATAAAGAAAAGAATATAATTTAAAAACAGTGATTTTCATTCGTCTTATGAATCTTTTCAAATATCACAACATTTATTTATCCAAACTTAACATTTACACCATACTTATAAGAATTCCACATAAATTACTTTACCATATCATTTCAAAGCATATCCAGGGATAACCTAATCAAACTTACCAAATCACGGCCTCTGGCCCAAATCAAATGAACTCGGCCTTCGGCCCAATTCAAATAAACTTGGCCTCCGGCCAAAATTAAATCAATCGTCATCAAACTCAAAATAGGAAATCAATCACAAGTACAAACAAAATACAAGGCAAACACATTTAAAGAACGGCTACAGCAAGTAGCTCAGATAGCGGATAATAACAGTTAAGCAATTAGGCAAACCAAAACAAATTATACAAATACATATGATGAATGCTTGTCCTATGGCTGATGAGCTCATCTGTCGGTTATACAGCCAACTTGACATATCCTGGTAGCTAACCATTGGACAATCCCTCTGTACACGTATCTCCAAGCTCAATAATATCCATGAAAAAAATTCCAAGCTCATCCATGGGGGAGACAAATTCCAAGCTCAAATATATATATATATATATATATATATATATATATATATATATATATATATATATATATATATATATGCATGCCCATGAGGAAACCCGGGGAGTTAAAGTGTCCAGTCATATCTTACGTACAGAAGGTCAACAATTTGTCTCAATTTTGCAAGTCTCATACTTTTAATTCATTATCATCATCAATTCCTTCTTTTCTAAATAGTTCACTTCAAACGAAGCCTCCAATTTTAATAAAAATTTTGACAGCATCCCTTCTAAATCTTGGACTCTACCATCCTTCTCGGGTCCCATCAAAACATTCCTCAAACCCTTCTCAATCATTTTCAAATAGCAAATAATTTTCAATAATCAAATTCTTTCCAAACATCAAATTCTTTTCCAATTTCTTTTAAACCAATGTTTGATATCAAATCAGGTTCACTATCAAACTAAATTTCAATATTAAATCTCTTTCGAACCAAACTAATTCCAATATTAAATCTTTTCTAAAATCAACTCATTTTTTATAACAAAATATTTTCAAAACCTCAACAAAACCAATTTGGCAACCGCCAATTTAACAAAATCAATAACTCAAAATATACAACCTTTTCAAAAAGTCAATAATTTCACTAGACAAACAATTACAATCATCTAGAGCAACTCAATTTAGTCCATAAGACATACGAAATCATAAAAAATATACTTTTCATATAATTATCGACATGTAACAAATTTTGAAAGTAAAATAAGTTTAAGAAAAGCGCCCTACCTCGAATAATCGAAACCCATAAACCAAACGCGTCAAAGAAATATTTTTCTCTCGGCCCGCAATGGCGGCGGCTGCACCCACAGCTCCGCTTACTTCCGCAACAACAAAAACAACTTTTATTTCAATATAGAACCTTGACAACTTAATCATAAAACATCAATGTCACGAAATTCTTAATAATATATAATGAAATACTAACGACGAGGATTTTCAAGAAAGAAAACTTACTGCAACAAAGGATCGAAGCAGCAGCAACCTCTGAACCGATCAAGCGGCAGCTCTGGCAGCTACCTCCAGTGACGGTGGCTACTAGAAGCTTCGGTGGTGGATTTCCGATGACCCGAGTGCAACGATGCGGCTGTAACGGAAATCAATGATAACAATATTCCCGATAATTGAAGGAAATGGAAATTAGAGGGAAGAACGCCTTTATCGGCAGTGAAACTCGACGAAGCAGCACGATTTTCTGACGACAGAGGCGCGGTGACGCGGCTGGTTTATCTTCTGGCAGCAGCGACTTCCCCTTGACTTCGCAGGTGGTGATGGCAACGAGCTTGGCTTCGACGACGGTAGAAGCGTCAACGATGAGCTCCTCCTCCTCGCGCGTAAGCGATGGTAGATTTGAAGACGACGACAACGTGGTGGTTGCATCGGCGTTTGAGCTTCAGCAGTGACAGTATCTTCTTTCTCTGGTCCATCGTGCGGCAGTTCAGTGGCTTAAATGGCGACGATGGTGGTTAGGCACGACGACGACTCCTCTGACAACGAGCTCATGGCAGGCACGACGCTCTCTTTCTCCTTGGCTCTTGCTTGACGGCACCCTCTCTCCTTTGGGTGTGACATGACAGTGCGGCGACAGTGATGCCCGCCGGCACCGTCCTTCCCTCCTTCCCCCTTTCCTTCTCTTCTTCTCCTTCCTTTCTTTTGTTTTCCTCTCTTTTCTTTTCTTTCCTTTGTTTGCTGAAGCTGCTGTGTTGTTTTTTCTTAGGAAGGGAGAGTGGCGGTTGGGAGGGTTTAAGGTAAGGGTGAGTGGCGATGAGTGAGTGTGGGTAGGGATTAGGGTAAAATTAGTGTTAAGATTTTTAATTTGGGAATTAGGATTTTTGATTTGGGAATTTAGGGTTAATAGATTACGGTAATTTTAACAAAATTATGGTATTATGTATAAATTTAAAATATAATTAATCCCTTAAAATTACTTGAAAAATATTACTTAATTATTAATTTGTTAATTAGTTTTTAATTTAAGTATTTTAATTTAAAATTAGAGATAATATAATTTATTTTTTTATAAAATTAAAGTATTAAATTCTAAGATCTCAATTATTAAACTAAATCATATAAAATTCTTATTATTTACAACTGCCAAGCTTTACAATTTAAATATAGAGAATTATTCAATAATTATAATATTAGATAAAAATTCTAATTTAAATAGTCAAAACTTCATTATTTTTAAATTTCTAAACTTTGAATTGAAAATAGAAAAAATACTCAATAATTATAAAGTTAGATAAAAATCTTAATTTATTTCAAATTCAATTTACCAAAAATTACTTTAATTATCTTTTAATAAAATAATTTCTGAAAATAAAATCTTTATTGAATAAATAAATTAAAATTAGCACATAATAAGATTTTTCAAAAATTCTGGATCTTACAAGTTCGATCCGATCATGTGCACCCGTATTGAGCATATATCTTTGGATACTAAAAGTACTTTTAAGGCATTTAGTGTTTTCAACATACGCAATTTTGCAAAAAAATTTATTCTTCAGATTTTTTTAAGCAAGAAAAGATCCAATTGAATTATGAGTTATAACATTATAAACTTGATGTGGTTAAAAATCCAAAATTTTTAGAATTTGTGTACAATTGCTTAATTGCGTAAAAAGTTGATAGTGATAAAAAATTAAATATCTATTCTTTAATTGTTAGATTAATTTATACTGTTTTGACTCTTTTTGTGATAATAGCTACAACAGAACAATTTTTTTTAGTTATGAAAATTATTAAAACAAGGTTTTAAAACAAGATAGAAGATAGATTTTTAGCAAATTATATGTTTATATATATTGAAAAGGAGATTGTCTTAAAATTTACTTCAGAAATAATAACTGATGATTTTATTTCAATGAAACATTGTGGAACAAGTTTAAAAATATGAAAATTTTAAAATATATACTTGAATGGTAACTTTTATATAATATACTTATTAGTTTGAAATATATGATATAAATTACATTTTGTTAATTTTTTGTTATTTTATATTTTAATTTTGTGTGTGTTTAATTTGATCTTCCTTCTATAAAATTTTTTATTCCGCCATTGGTTAACATATTTTTTCACACCATAATTATTACGATTTAAATCAACTGCAAAAGACAATAATGTCATTAATACTGCATTTGGTGTAATTACAGGTCTTGAACTAGAAATTAGGCCAAAGCAACTAATTAGGAATTTATAGTTAATCTTTCAAAACTTTCAACCATATTTCCAAACTTGGGATACAACTAAGTCATTCTTATATTGGGAAAATTTTACAATAGTGATACAACATTTGCAAATTTTCAGCATTTTCTATCATAAAGAAATCATACTTCACAAAATTCAAGCCGAGAACAATAACAATAAAAATCTTGTAAAAAAGTTTTTCTACTCACTTGATTCCACAAATCCTGACTTTTATAGTATATTATTTTATAATTCTGCAAAATCAGTAGATGAACAAATGAAGGCATTAACTATATCTTTACTTTAAATTTGATTTTTTCTCTAGATTTTTTCTTAATTTTTTTCTTATTGTGAAAACTAGAATTAAATTTTTTTTCAGAATTTTGCAGTCCCATACATATGATATACAATGCACTCTTATTTATAAACGAGCCCATCATGATAAATCGTTCTTGTAAAAACGAATTAGCTAATCTTGTTTTTTTCTAATAAATTGAGGTGACTTAAAAAGTAATTTATAGACGTGTTCTTCCTATAAAAATCGTTATAAGCGAGAACAATTTATAAAGTGCCTCACTCTTTTAAAAATTATTCTAATCAAGGACGATTTATATGTCTAACATACAAAGCTAAATCGGTTTGGTTACATCGATTTATTATGATACTGCACTAAATTGTTCTAATTCAGAACAATTTATGTAAGAGAAATTCGCAACCTCACTTGAAATAGAATAAACATGTAATATTGGAGTCAAATCATTTTAAATGTGCCATTTATTCTAAAAGAGTACGTTGTCATGATAAATTTTAGAATGTTAAATTTAATAGTATTTGTATAGTTTTTTAGAGTGTTTAAAAATACTCTAAATGGTTCCAGAACGTTCTAAAATGTCCTAAAAGATCCTAAAATACCCTAAAAAATTCTAGAAGACTCTGAAAGGTCATAGAGTATTGTAGAAGAGTGTGGATGTATATAAGAGTATAAAGAGTAGTATGAAATAATCTAGAAGTATTTAGAGAAATATAGTAGGATAGATATTTGTATTGAAAGTTTTGGATGATCAATCTAGACCATTCATTAGATTTAATCATGACCATTCATTAAGAAGGTGAATGGCTATAAATAAAAAGTGAGAGTTAGAATTTAAATGTGTGAGTCATTTGTAATAAATATTTGAATAATAAAGTATTTTTTTTACAAAAACTTTTTTTTCTTGTGTTCTTAATTTTTTTCCTAAATACTGAAGATTATGTTAACTTGGTCTTAGTTTAAGAGGTTGAATAAGTTTGAGTGCCGACACGATGGTGTTGGAGTGTATCTAAGACCGTGACGACGTAAAATACTAAAATAAAATAGAAAGAAAAAATTATATACAATTATCTAAATGTCATTTTTACTTTAAAAAATGCGATGACAGTTGGCAGCATAGCGATATGGTAAAAGGAATGAGCAAAAATTAAAAGACTATTTAAAATTAGAATTAAATTTAAGAGGCACAATTGAATTAATTAAAAATTTTAAAAACTATTTGTTATTGTATCAAATAAAAGAAATCATTTGAATTTTTAATCCAAACAATCTTGTTTGGATATAATTATGGGAATTGAGTTTTTTCAAATTTTTTTAAGAGATAAAGTATAATTTTTTACCATAAATTTTATAAAAGAGAATAAAAAAAATATAAAAAATTAAAAATTAAAAATTATACTTTATTTTCTTAATTAAAAAATTAATAAAATTTATTTTTTCTTATACTTTCAAGTATTTTTAGTGATAAAATTTAATTAAGTTGATTTAAAATTATAAAAAATTATTTATATCATATATATTTTTTTATTTTTTTTCTTTTTTTCTTTTATTATTGTCGTCGTTTGTGAGTTTATTTTTTCTTTTTTAAGTATTATTATAATATTTTTATTTTTTATTTTATTTTTTTAAAAAAATAAAATAAAAAATAAAAAAATAAGAAAGAAAAGATAATAACAAAGGAGAAAAATGATATATGAGCTTAACTTTTTAAAAATAATTTAGAGTAAAGTAACAAATAAATTTCTAACGATCTACACTTTGGATAGATTAATTTCTAAAAAAATACCAAAAAATTTCCAGAATAACATATGTGAATATACTATCTTTAAATTAATCACTATAATTAGGATAGAAAGTCTTAATCCAAACTAATTATCCAAATTTGATATCCTAAAAAAGAGTAAACACCTAACTCGATCCATATCCATATAGAACAAGGCGATCCATATTCATATACACCCGACTCTGTCTTTGTCCCTAACTAAAGTGAGCCAATGTGGTATTACGTGGGAGTTAATATCGCTGATGTGGATGGTTAGTTAAAGTTAAGTTTCATGTTGATTTAGAAAGAATGGACAGGGGTCAATTTTTTCTCTTATATCCTCCAAAAACGACGCTATTTATCTTTATCAACTGAAACAAAACCTAATTTGGGCGGGTGATTTATTTCACCCTAAACATTTTCCTACTCACTCGTCTCCGAAATCAAAGACAAATCCTAGGACAACATGATCGGGAGTGGAGAACGATGGTCATCATCGAACTTGAAAATTAGAGGCGATAACTCGAGTTGCAATATGAACTCTGGTGAGAGTTTTGGGATTCGGAAGAAGAAGAGATGATTCTCCCCAAAGTGCTATTGCGAGTCTCATACTATTCTATTCATGTCTAGGACTGAAAACAATTCAGATAGGTTATTCTTTTGTTGCCCCTTACTTTAAGGTATGTTAAGTTTAATAATGTGTTGACTAGTTTAATTCTGTACTCACTGTTAGTCTTACAAACTTAATTCAAATTGTAGGTTGCAGAATTTCATTGCTCATTATTTACGTGGCTAGATGATGTTTTTCATTTAATGAGTATGATGGGAAGACAATTTCAAATGAGATATTGTTGCAAAAGAAGAATCAATTTAAAAGACAGAATGATGTAATAGATGACAAAGTAAAAGAGTCAGAGAATAGGTTAATTAGATTAGAGAATGAATTGGAGAAGTATAGATAAAAAATAGGTGAAAGTAGATGGCTGAATTTTGAGTGTAATTTTTTTACATTTGTGAGTAGGGTTACAGTTACCTGCTTGTTCAGGATAATTTTATAAGAAATTGATGCCCTAATTTTAGTTACTTGGGAGTTATTTGTATCATGGAATGAAATTATATATTTAAACATTTTTGAAGATAAATGAAAATAAATTCTTGTGATCAATGTTAAAAGTTTTTTTTTATGAGTTAAAGAGAAAATTTGTATAGCAAATATTTGTATACGCAGCATGGGTTCACCAATTTTAAATGGTTCACCAATTTTAATTGGTATGAGACCCACGATAACATTTAGGGGAGAACCATTACTTCTTTTTTCAAATCGCAACGTTCTCACTAGAACTCATGTTATAGCTCGAATTGTCGCCTTCAATTTGCACGTTCGATGATGACCATTATTTTTCACTTCCAATCATGCTGCCATATGATTTGTCTTTGATTTTGCAGACGAGTGAGTAGAGAGATGCAGAGAGACAAATCGATCTCAGTCCATTCTTTCTAAGCCAACACAATACTTAACTCTAATTAACTATCCACATCAGCGACGTTAACTGTCACATAAGACTTTTTCATTAACTTTGGTAAGATGAGATGAATTGCTTTAGCTTACTTCAATTAGGGACAAAAGTCGAATTAAATGTATTTTATTAACAGAAATCATCTTGTCCTATTTTAAAATAGATAAAGACTTAAGTATTTATTCCTTAAAAAAATTTTATTGATATATTTTTTGAGTCCCGCTACACATCTAAACAATTTAACATTCAAGTTCATCCAAGTCATTTAGTTTATGCTGCGAAACTTCGTCGTCTTCTTCTTCTTTCTCCTCTTGCTGCTGCTTCTTCTTCTTCTCCTCCTTCTCTTTTTTCTTCATCTTTTTTTCGTTATCGTCATCATCATCACCACCATACCACCATATCCATCTCCTCCTGCTTCTGTTTCTTTTTTATTTGAATTTCTTTGATTTTCTCCTTCCTTTTCTTCTTTTTCCTCCATCATCATTATTGTCATCACCAACAACACTAATATTTGGCTAACATCTTTATTGATTCTGATTCTCTGTGGCGATCAAATGAACCGAAAATATTATCAAAACGAAATCATTGTATAATACCAAATGAACCGAAAATGGTCCATTATATAAATTCAAATTCAGAAACACTTGCGTCTCGAATGAATCGAAAATATTATCAAAATGAAACCATTGTATAATACAGAATGAACCGAAAATTGTCCATTATATAAATTCGAATTTAAAAATATTTGTGTCTCGAATGAAGCGAAAATTAGTTCAAAATAAAACTATTGTATAATACTAAATAAACCGAAAATTGTCCATTATATAAATTCAAATTCGATGATAACGATAACGACAATACGTATTAAAAGAAAACAATGACGATAACGATGATAATTATGATAATGATAATGATAATAGAAGAAAAGGATAAAAAAAAATGAAGAGACGAAATTTCAACGAAAAAAAAAATAAAAAAAGAAGAAAAAAATGTGTTGTTGGTATCAAAAAATAATAAAAAAAGAGAAAAAAAAAAGATGTAACATTAAAAAATACATAACTCAAATTATTTAGATAAACTTAAATATAAAATTATTTGAATAAAAAAAATTACTCATTTCTTTTAAGAGACTAATCTATCTAAATATAAATTTCGAGGTTCTTTTACGTTCCTTAATAGTTCAAAAAGAAAACCGAAAATGACCAAAAGTCCAAAACTAAGATAGGGAGAAGCATCAGCTGATAGACATAGTCATCACCAGTCAACAATGGAGGCAGAGGGCAGTTCCCAAGCCTCTGCGGCGGCATCAGAGTCCCAAGCCACCAGCGAACGCATCAAGCTCAACGTCGGCGGCAAGCTCTTCGAGACAACCCTCTCGACCATCCGGTCCGCCGGTCCAGACACCCTCCTCTTCGTCCTCTCGAACCGCCCCGCCAACGACCCCAACCCGGTTTTCATAGACCGGGACCCCGAAATCTTCTCCGTCCTCCTCTCCCTCCTGCGCACCAATCAGATCCCCTCCGCCGCCTGCCGCTTCTCCACACAGGAGCTTGCTGACGAGGCCGCCTTTTACGGCATAGACTCCCACTTCCGCTCTGCTGCCGCTCCCCCGCCCTTCTCCGGCATCGATGCTTCCATCGTCAAGTCCATCAGTCCCGCCTCCGAGGGTCTCCCTTCCACCTTTGTCGTCGCCGACAACGGCGCGGTCTGGATCGCCCACGGCGGCCAGATCTCCAGCTATGACTGGAGCCTCGCCCACACCGACACTCTCCGTACTCACCTCGACGAGATCGACTCCATCTGCCGCGTATGGACGGAGATCGCTGCCGTCGGATCGGAATCCGATGCCGGACTTCATTTCTACGACTTCTCAAGCAGCCGCCACGTTGGATCCGTACACTGGACCGATCCTTCAGATCCTCGCATATTCAAGGCTCGCGTTAACGCCATAACCGCCTCGGAAACCTCCGTGTTCGCCTCGTTCGATTGTCCTCACCGCGAGAACATTGTTCTCGAGATCGACAAAGAGAGGATCCAGATTGTATCGCAGTTAGGGCGCCAATCGGGGAACCAGGCAAAGCACATGGTTCCGTCGAAGCTGACGTTTGTTCCGGCAACCGGAGTTCTCGTCGGAACCGCCATCACGAGCGGCGCGTTCGGCTACTCCGGTTACATACGGATTTGGGACCCCAGGTCCGGAGACGTGGTTTGGGAGACAAACGAGCCTGGTGCGGGTCGGAGTAGCAGGTTCGGAGACTCATTTGCTGACGTGGATGTTGACGCGGAAGGGTTATCGATTTTCAAGCTGTGTTCTAAGTCTGGGGATTTGGGTATGGCTGACATGAGGCGTTTGGGGGATGATCCTTGGGTTTATTTGGAGGAGAAGAACCCTAGCATGGTAAATTATGGTGGTGAAGTGAATAATTTGTTGATGCATTGTTGTTGGGGGCAAGTGTTTGTTGGAAGAGATGGAAGCTTGGAGGTTTGGTCAAGGGTTCAAGCCCATGGTGGCAGCATCGAAGGTGAGAGCGGGCGTGAAGGGTTGTTTCGGAGGAACTTCGTGGATAAGAGGGGTGATTCAGAGAGAGGGGATATAAAGAAGATTGAAGGTGGTGGGGATAGGTTGTTTGTTAGTAGGGAAGGTGTTGAAGGTATTGAAGTGTGGGAGAGTTCTCATACTTCTGGAGCTGTTCCTGTTTCATGACCCCTCCCCATGGATTAGGGGCCTTTCTTTCTCAACATTTTAGGTAGGGGTTTCTTGTTTTGTAAGATTCATATATTTTTTTCCTTCTGATGATTCAATGAGAAACTGTTTAGTTAGTTATAGCGCTGATATTTTCAGCTGTATACACTTGAATAATTTATAATAAGATGCAATTTCCCTTACAGTGTATGTGTTGGTTGTGATTTTGTTATTACTCATTAGTCACCGTGTTTTGTCAGGTTCTTTGCTAGGGGTTTCCATTTTTTTATGCAAGGTTCTTCTTCTTTCATGAAAACTGTGTTATTAGCCATAGAAAGTAGTTCTTTACTCTAATAGCTTGAACATTTTCATATCAAGAAGTGTCTTGGACTTGGTTGTGAAACTATGATCTTGGTATAGTGCTGTTTGGATATCTTCAATCTGATTTACTGATAGTTGCTAATTATGTGAGTATATTTTAGTGAAAGCTTTGGGATCATTTCAATGTTCATGGTCAATTAAGTACTATACTTTTCTGTGATGGCCTTAGTGAACTTTATCTTTCACTATAGTCCTGTTATGTTTGACATAATGATAGAGAAGCATGATTTGTGTACAATGCACCATTCTTGTTAAGGGATATGTTCAGTACTTAGTAACTATTTTTGTTCTCTTTTTTAATGAATGTTATGATATAAAGCTTTGTTTTTTTTTTCACTGCAACATTTTGCTAACAGCTTTTTTTTTCGGATAAGTAACACAAGGTAACTAGAATAAGAATCACAAAGTAACTCAGCCTGTCCGAAAGAAGCAGGGGTCAATCCGTCGCAGTTTTTACAATATCAAAACACCAAACATATCAAGCTAAACAGCACATTTTTATAACAGCTTTTATGCCTTTGCCAGTTACTATTGTCTTTGATCACACTATATTTATCTGCTTTGTTTGTCGTGTTTCCTGAATGAAAACCTTTGTCATGGAAGCCTCAGATCATATAGTTTACTTTTGTTGCAAATTCTCCCCTTCATTCATTGCTCTATTGGCGGATTACAGAACACACCAGTTACTTAATTCTAAGGATCTCAACTTCAGGTATGTTTACATTACATGTATAATTATTAATAATCTATCTATATTCGATGACCACCATTTCTTAAACTGTCAGGTCTGGATTTTAATATTTAAAAACGTAGTTACTTGTATTTATGATGACTTGATGACTTTGTAAGTATTCGCATTTTATATAGTACTACATCGAATTTGATTATCTTGTTTTAGGATGGGATGGGCATTAGAAGTAGATTTCAGCACTACAATTTCCCTACTACTTACCCATGGTTGATATTTCGTCAATTTAATCTATTGCTTATTTATTTTTACTATCATGAGCCATTGTTTATTGATATTATGAACATTTGAGGACATCACCATCTTGTCGTACTATAATTTTCTATTATATTCATTTTCTGATTTCTGAACTCAAGCTGTATGTATGATATAGCATGATTAGACATTTCAAAATGTAAACAGAAATCGTCATAAATAATGAGGAATCTGAGGGTTAGAAACTTCACATATTATTAGAGGAAGAGTGGATTGGATGCTGTTAATCCTAGGGGAGATGGTGCAATTCAGCCCTATTAGGGATACATAAGGCTTTGGTTGAGGAAAATTAAAGAACCAAACTCTTTTAATCATGCTTACAAATTCAGGTACACTTCTGCATTCAAATATTGCATTCAAATATTTCTTTCTTAATGATTTAACATGGATAATCTTGGTTAAGAAAATTCTGAAAATTTTTAACAAGTGGTTTCAGAACCATCTATGATTGAATTATTGAGAAATAATAAAGATTTATTTTTCTTATTCAGTATTCTTTTTAAAGAGTTTGGCATTCAA